>NW_024040041.1:28291328-28891328 GCF_014851395.1 Micropterus salmoides | reverse complement strand
CCTACAAAGCCAAACACAGCAGATTCTGTTCAAAACTGAGTTAAATCTGGTCTGCTTTACCATGTAAAAGGTCATTTGCTATAGAAATGTGTTATTGATGAAAATTAAAATATTCAAAATTAACTAGAACATGAAAACAAAGATTAAAAAATGTCCACACTCCAAAGCCTAGCTAATGAGCTAGCCCTAGCCGCAGCTAATTCCCCCACTTTTTCCTGTTTCTTGTATTTGGAAAAATAATAACCATACTTTTGATGCTCTAACATCTTAGTAATTTAGTTTTATACTACATACATAAGCTAAATGTAATCATAAAAGGAGAAAAATAAGTAGCCAGGCACCACATAAACTAGTCCAGCTAAAAGCTAACTAGCCTAGCTAACAGAGTAGCAGTAACTGCCGTCTCTGCAGCCTTTGGCTCTACTTGGAATTTATATGATTTCATGTGGTTTATAAGGTCTGTGAGTTATAATAATCCTTACTTACTTATCCTTTTTTCACAGTTTCACTAAGTTCCTAATGTGACAGACAGGATCATCTATCCTAACATTAAAAATCACCCCAGTCATCTGGAGAAGTCATCAGATTAAAAAACATCATATTATTTGTATTATTGTCTTAATATTTATTTTTATACCATGCCATTCATTCAGTATTCATATTTTTTGTTTGTTTCTTAAATAAATGCCTTTACTGACTTTGCTTTTACTTTCACTCAGCCTTTAAATTAAGTTTTAAAGGCTGAGTGAATAATGAGATGTTAGATAAACCATTTACAAACCCCATTGGCCTATCTGACAAATTTATTGATACAAAGCTGAGAACAGAGCTGGATTTTTGTTGTTGTGTGTTTTATCATGAAAAGTCTGGGAGATACACTGTTCTCAGAGGACAGTGACAATAGCCAGATATGTATTAAAATCAAGGAAGAAAAGCCTGTGAAACAGCATTTACTCAAAAGGACACATGCTTTTCACAGATTTCTAAAATTTGACCATATTATTTTATTAAAATCTTATTTTATATTATTGTACTCATTATGTCTAAAATTAATATGAAATCTGATGAAAAACTTCTTACCCATCGTGTCAGAAATAAACACTGAGTTGGTAAAGGAAACAGAAACACATGAAGTAATTTCCTCTCTTTTAAATTGGATTTTAAGCTTAAGATTGTATTTGCTCAGTGAGATTCCTCCTTTCACAGAGCCCATAAACACACAGTAATTACTGCTTGGTATTAAGAAGTGATGTGATGTACAGTATTTTCAAGATGACAAGCTGCTGATCCCCCTAATATAATGAGATCTCAAGTTACAAACAACTCTCCCATGCTAAATGTGGTACAAAGCAGTTGTCATGTGTTGCTTTACTGCTTGCGATGTTCACACAGCATTGACTATATCACACACACCGGGTGCTTTTATGTGCAACAACTTCTCCCTCGATGTGGCCGGCTATCACTAACCTTATATGTTGCAGACAAATCAATTATAGTTTGAATAACAACACCACCATTTAAAACCATAATCAGCAGAAATGTATTTGTAGTTAATTTTAATGCCACCAGGATTTAGCGCTTGTCCAAAGATATTAAAATCTTTCTCAAATATCAAGTTCAGTGTCTCTTTACATGATTGTTTCTTCATCTGTCTTTAATGGGTGCTGTGCCACGGGGCTCAACTCATGGGCCATTCTGTGGAAAGGTTCAAACGAAGCCACAACATTTTTGTTATCCAATTATTATGTGCCACTATGTGTCTAAATGAATTGCTATGACTATGAAGCTAGAAGAAGTTGTCAGTGCAATAAAACAATAGATAGAAGTGGATAAAGCTGCAGAGCTTATTTGAGAAGTTTATATGGATAATGTGACACTCTTTGAATTATTTGATGCAATTACATTAACCACAGCGGATGTGCTAATTGTAGGACAAGAGTTCTGGGGCATTTCTGAGCTACACTGCCTGTTTTGTTTTTGGTACTTTTTTGATAAAATATTTAAGAAATTAAATAAGTGGGGTAGAAGAGACATAATACCATATATATTTTTTTTATATATCTTACAGTATAGGTTATTGGATGATACTGCTGGACAACAGAAATTATGTTAATTTAGGCGATATAAAACACTTGACACCATCAAATCACTACTTAAATAGCACCAAAAAAACAAAAAGCAAGTAAATGCCATACAAACTATGGGAAACTCCAAAGAGTTCAAAGATAATGAAGGATCTGAAAGCCTTGACTTGACATATGACAATATTGTTGATATAATTTATGAAATAATTGTATTTGCTGTTTCAGCAGCCTAAATTCCCAATAGAAAGAAAGCAGCACAGGCAGTAATCATTGACTTACATGAGGAACTCTTCAAATCAGTTTTTACATTGGCCCATTGGCTAGATGCAGGTGCAACTAAGTCAAGCAGCTTCCTTTCAAGAATTACAGGTTGCGTGATAGAGAGTTTAGACAAAGTTGTGGCTGGAAACACAAGTAAACTTTTATGTCATGTCCAGTTTATAATAATGTCATGTTAAAATACGTGCATGAATTGCACTAAACCTTGGGAACCTTGGAATTAAGTAATTTATTATTAACCCTAATCGATTGTAAAATGTTCAACACAAATTCAAAATATGTTCCGCAGAATAAAAACCTAAAGACCATTTCAAAGCAATTCCCCAATAAGAAACCTGTCTGAAATCTGATTTTCATTCTCTCACTTTCATTTTCTCATGACACATTCCAAAAAAGTAATATCAACACTGAACTGACATCTGTCCAGAGTTTAATCCGGTAAATCCAAGCAAGGTGCCTTGGAGGCGAATGAGCAGTTGCTCCTCGAGTTAAACAGGAAGGTCATGATGCATCATGGAGACACTGGGTTTGGTTCATACCCATAAATACACACAATGACAGCTTCTGTCTCCAAATCAATATTATCACAATGAGTACATTGATTAAGCAATTCGTTATGCATTTAACATGAGATGTCATACTGAACAGCAAACACAACATAAACTTTAAGCAGCTAATAGCAGTTCTCGACAGAATGAAAGGCATGTAAAAATAGTGCTTGGGGATCATCACCTGTCGCTGCTGACATGTTCCTATTACCACTAGAAGATCCTGAGCCATATTTAAGTGTTGAGCAGAGATCGATAATGCAACTTGATTGACATTTGAATGGAGTGGCACTGCCAAGATTGGAGTGTCCGGTTTGCTTCAGCAGCACATTCATCTTTATAAAAGGAGCCTCCACCTCCTGCTGCTGTTCACTTAGAGGTCTGCCATTCACTGACCATTGGTGAGATCTATCATTTTCCCCTCTGGCATCTGTCCATAACGGTGGCTCTGCACAGATTGTCGTCTTATTCTTTTGGTGTGTGATCTGTGGCACCGCAGAATCTTGAGTTCTATCTGGGTGTGTCAACCCGGTAAGTAAGATACAAAAGTATCAATAATTTGATTACAAATCGTTTGAAAATTTGGATTAATTGCACTGTTTGCCTTACTTTCATGGTTTTTTATCTTCAGACATCAGCATGAGCAGTGATGCAGAGATGGCCCAGTATGGGCCAGCAGCAATCTTTCTCCGGAAACCTGAGAAGGAGAGAGTTGAGGCTCAGAACCGCCCGTTTGATGCCAGAACGGCCTGCTTTGTGCCAGATGCCAAGGAGCTGTACATCAAAGGTGTCATCCAGAAGAGAGAAGGTGGCCGAGTCACCGTAAAGACTGAAGCTGATGAGGTAATATGTCAGCATCACTGATTCATCCCTGCATACTTCAAATTACTGTTGGCGCAGTGCAGACTTTTCAAATGAATTTGCACTTGCAACTGAATTACCAATGTAAAAAATAATTTATTCAAAAAGGAAAAATCATGTCGTACAGTTATTACGTGCTACTAGTGGCTGCCCTAAAGGTGGGGGAAATAACAATCTAAAATACTTTAGCGTGCTTAAAGTAACGTAAAGAATACATGATTTGTAATAAATGAGCTGTAACATGCAAAATGCTGGTATGAGACTTTCAGCATCAGTTGGTTTGTGACTTTATTTGTTAACAGAACCCCATATTTTATACATTTTAATGATGAATTTTATACTCTAGTGTGCTATTTTTCATTTCTTGTTGTTGAATCCTGTTAGTTCTGCTGCAGGAATTTGCTATTTATACACCCACTTGGTAACATCATACGCAGGCATGGACTTCAATTCCATTGCTATGCTGATGACATCCAAATTTATTTCACCACCAGCTCCGATAGGCCATCCCTGCCTGACTCACTCACTGCATGTATCAGGGACATCAAGCATTGGATGTCTCTTAACTTCCTCAAATTAAATGATAATAAAACTGAGATATTACTGATCAGCTCTGCTGCCTCAGTCAAAAGGATGGACCAGTCCTTCTATATTGATGGTTTCCATATTAAGCCTTCATCACTGACTCGTAACCTCTGTGTCTTATTCGACTCATTCGGCACTCATATTTCTTCTCTTGTTAAAAACTCCTTCTCTCATTTTCGGAATATTGCTCGTCTAAGATCTTCTCTCACTTTAGCTGACGCTGAAATCTTAATCCATGCATTAATTACATCACGTCTGGATTATTGCAATGCTTTATTTCTTGGTCTTCCCAAAAAACTTATTGCAAGATTACAGTACGTTCAAAACTCAGCAGCAAGAGTTCTCACCTCCACCAGGCGTTCTGCTCACATTACTCCGGTGCTTCATGACCTTCACTGGCTACCCGTAGCATCACGTATCCACTTTAAGGTATTGCTTCTAACATTTAAGGCATTAAATGGTCTTGCACCCCCATATTTGTCTGATCTACTTTTCACCTACCACCCTGCACGGCCTCTCAGATCAACTGAACTTGGTTTATTGTCCATCCCTCATTTCCGGTTGTCAACAATAGGTGGAAGGTCATTTAGTGTTAATGCTCCAAAATTATGGAATTCACTGCCCCTTTCACTTCGAAATATTTCATCTGTGGCTACATTCAAGATACAGTTAAAAACATATCTATTTAACATGTATTTCGTTTAAATGTGACTATATGTATCCTATGTGATTGTAAGTTGTGTGTTAGTGTGTAAATGTATTGTAAATGTACCATGTAAAGCGACCTTGAGCTCTGGAAAGGCGCTATATAATAAAACTTCTTCTTCTTCTTCAGTCAATATAATTTCATCTTCTCTCACTTTATTTTCCAGACTGTAATAGTCACGGAAGAAGATTGCCATCCTATGAATCCCCCAAAGTACGACAAGATTGAGGACATGGCCATGATGACCCACCTCAATGAGCCCTCTGTGCTGTTTAACCTCAAAGATCGTTATTCAGCGTGGATGATTTATGTAAGTAATGAGAGAGAGATTTTCATCTCTTTATCAGTGATTCTCGCTGTCTTGCCTAACATACTTCTCACCTGCAGACCTACTCTGGACTCTTCTGTGCCACTGTAAACCCTTACAAGTGGCTGCCGGTGTACGACCCACAAGTTGTTGCAGCCTACAGAGGGAAAAAGCGCATGGAGGCCCCGCCACATATATTCTCTGTCTCTGATAATGCGTATCAAAATATGCTTACAGGTACGAAAGAGCAAGGAGGTATTTGAGCCTCTCGCGGAAATTACAGAGCCCTGAATATCTCTGACAGCTTTGTTGTCCCTGATGTTGAAAATCAGATATTGGCCAGACACAGTGGTTGAGGAAGTATACAGTTCTTTCACACAAGTAAAAGTACTAATACCACACTGTAAAAACACTGCATTACAAGTCAAGTCCTGCATTGAAAAGGTTACTGAAATTAAAAGTAAATGTTCTTGGTGCAGAAAGATGCCCCCTGTGACTGTTACACTATTATATTCTATCACTAGATTATTGTTACTCATGCATTAATGTAAAAGCAGGATTTTACTGGAGCTCATTTGGAACTATTTTGTATCTGACTGAAACTAATGATTATTTTCATTATGGATTAATCTGCGGATTACTTTCTCCATTAATCAATTGAATGTTTGGTTTGTTCAAATTTAGAAAATAGTGAGAAATCCCATCACAATTACCCAGAGCCATCAGTGGCAACACACAGTGGTGGTAATGGACTCACCAGGCTCGACTCAACGTGGTTCACATAATAAACAGTTTATTGAACCAAGTCCAAAAAGTCACAGGCAGCAGTAACAAAATCACAGGGCAGAAGTCGAAGTCAAATACAGAGAGCTAAGGTCAAACACACCAGAGAGCGCACACTGAAATATCGCTAGGATTCTGGCACAAGGGATCAAGACAAACTGGCACTGATACAAAAGGGGAAGTAGGTATTTAAACACTAGGGCTGGTGAGACAATGAGGCAGAGCTGGAGCACATTAGGTCAGGGACAGGTAATCACACAGGACAGGGAGGCAGACAAAGACCCGAAAAGAGACAAGATGTTAAGTTCCAACAGACAGGAAGTGGTTACAGACATAAAAGTGGACACAATAATCTAACTGCGGTGGCTGGGCGTGACAAGAGTCCAAAGTGACACCTTCACAATGGTTGTTCAGTCCAAACCTAAAGATTTTATTAACAATACATTACAAAGATTGAAATATGTAATTAAAAGGAAAACTCATTTGTGAAGCTGGAACCATAAAATGTTTTTGCATGACTTTTTAATCCACAGCTCATAGTAACAGACTTCTTTCAGGGTTTTAAGCAACCTTGTCACTTAACCAAACTAATGCAAATAATGCAAAACTATAATTAATGCAGAACTGTCACTGAAGCGTGTTCATATTTTCTGTCACTGACAGATCGTGAGAACCAGTCTGTATTGATTACGTGAGTTGTGTTGCATTTTAGTAAAATTCAGTAATTCAGTATGATTCTTTGGTCTTCTTCACGTCTCTTTCATTCTGTGCTCACAGCGGAGAATCGGGTGCAGGGAAGACTGTCAACACTAAACGTGTCATCCAGTACTTTGCGACGATTGCGGTGGCTGGTGGCGACAAGAAAGAGCACTCGTCTGGCAAAATCCAGGTAATCCCTGAAAAAGATACAATAAGACTGGGTAAAGAAAACACAGTGGGACTCTGATGAGGCTGGCTGTGTTTTCCAGGGGACGCTGGAAGATCAAATCATTTCAGCGAACCCTTTGCTGGAGGCTTTTGGGAATGCCAAGACTGTGAGGAATGACAACTCCTCACGATTTGTAAGTAAGAGCTCTCAAAATAAGACCTTTCCCAAGAGACAGTTGCTTTAATAGCAATAGTCCAAGTACTGTAACCTTGTCTACTCCTTTAAATATTCCTTATGATTTTAAAAATGAACTTGCATTCTACCCAGTTTTATTTTGATTTTATGTTCCGTAGGGTAAATTCATCAGAATTCACTTTGGAACCACAGGAAAACTGGCTTCTGCTGATATTGAAACCTGTAAGTTTATTTTTCCACATTAATAATTTTCATTATATGTCTTCTTACAATTGACAATCATTATTTGATACATAATTCAACGTAGATTTGCTGGAGAAGTCGAGAGTGACATTCCAGTTGTCTGAAGAGAGGAGCTACCACATCTTTTATCAGATAATGACTGGCCACAAACCAGAGCTTATAGGTAAGCTGAGGCCATTATAGCTTGCAAATTAAGATATTTTGGAAAATGAATTCAGAAAATACGTAATCATTTTTGTTTCTTGCTTCAGAAATGCTTCTCATAACAACAAACCCATATGACTTCCCTATGATAAGTCAGGGGCAGATCTCTGTGGTCAGCATCGACGACAAGGAAGAGCTGGTGGCCACAGATGTGAGCTGTCTCTTGTCTTCCAGTCGCATACAGGTGCATTTTGCTGGCTTCTACTAACAATGAATTTAATGTAACAGACTGCCACTGATGTCTTGGGCTTCACCAATGAAGAAAAAGTCTCCATCTACAAGTTAACTGGTGCTGTGTTGCATTATGGGAACATGAAGTTCAAGCAGAAGCAGAGGGAGGAGCAGGCGGAGCCTGATGGCACTGAAGGTGAGACTCTTTACTTTTCAATTAATGAAGACATGCAGACGATATTAAAAAATATTTCATGTTTATCTCTCAGTGGCAGACAAAGTCGCTTTCCTCATGGGTCTGAACTCTGCTGACTTCTTGAAAGGCCTTTGCTACCCCAGAGTGAAAGTGGGGAATGAATATGTCACCAAGGGCCAAACTGTCCCGCAGGTACGACAATAAGTGATAATGCATGATGAGGTGTACTAATATAAGAAAATAATGCACAATGTGGAGGGTAAGTAAAGTAGACTGGCCTTTTACTTCTCCAAGACTGTTACTTTTCATATCGGAACACCTTGTTGTGCATTATTGCTCTTGACAGTATATCATAACCAGTGACCAAACCAAATTTCGGATGGTAATGCAAATGTAAAATCTGATGCTAGTGTTAAGTTTGTTTACAAAGCAATTTAAGGAAATCTTCACATCAGCCGGGAACATCTCATCAGTTTCTAACGAGACGTGTGTCAAATCGTCCCAATCCATAGCATGGTTCATGATAGATACATCATTTAAAAATAGTGTCAGAAAATGGCAACACGTGTAGATGAGATTGATGCTACTGTTTGCGAAATAACAACTCTTGAAGTTTAAATTCTGAATCGTCTTTAATTGTGCCAATGTGTTTGGCAACTCATGTGTGTTTTTATTTAAATGACAACAAGCACGGATAAGAATGACAATTGATGAGCGTTAAACTCTTAACCATTAACTGCCCCTAGCAACTGTTTTCACACCCACGGTGGATTGAAAATGAGGTTGGTGGGATGGATATGTAACTCACTACTGACTGGTTAGGGCAAAACCTATCAAATGCCTCCCACCCCAAACCATGTCCAGTTCGGACAACTGTCAGCCAGTGAGAAACATTTTATGTTTTGTGCCGTCACCACATTATAAAGATAAATAACCCTGTTCGCATTTAAACTCTATATTTTGTGTTAGTGATTTATGTATCTTCAAAATCTCCTGATCAGATCACCAATGCAGTTGGCGCTCTGGCCAAGTCTGTCTATGAGAAGATGTTCTTATGGATGGTTATACGAATCAATGAGATGCTGGACACAAAGCAACCAAGACAGTTCTTCATTGGAGTGTTAGACATCGCTGGATTTGAAATATTTGATGTGAGTTTGGGATTAAATTTATTTATTTAAAATTTATTTCGATCAGTCAGTGGTGATGATGATTTCCAACAGTAATGCTTGTTTCTCGGTTTTATGTTGATATGTCATAAATTAATGGTTTATTCTTGTCACAGTTCAACAGCATGGAGCAACTTTGTATTAATTTCACCAATGAGAAACTGCAGCAGTTTTTCAACCACCACATGTTTGTACTGGAGCAAGAAGAATACAAGAAAGAGGGAATCGAGTGGGAGTTCATTGACTTTGGTATGGATTTGGCAGCCTGCATTGAACTCATTGAAAAGGTAGGTAGGTAACTACTGCACATCAGTATATATTATACCAAATTTTAGGCACCATATATAATATATTCCTGTGATACATTCACCAGCCAATGGGAATCTTTTCCATCCTCGAAGAGGAGTGTATGTTCCCCAAGGCCTCAGACACTTCTTTTAAGAACAAACTCTACGACCAACATCTCGGAAAAAATAGTGCTTTCCAAAAGCCAAAGGTTGTCAAAGGCAAACCTGAGGCTCACTTCTCCCTGGTGCACTATGCCGGCACTGTGGACTACAACATCACCGGCTGGCTGGAGAAAAACAAAGATCCTCTGAATGAGTCGGTGGTGCAGCTTTACCAGAAGTCATCGATGAAATTGTTATCTTTCTTGTATGCTTCATTTTCTGGTGCTGACGCAGGTACAACATTTGCAAAACTTTGGAATAACTAACATCTACAGTAGAAACACGAGTTTTAGTATTCTTAAGAAAGAGACTAGTGGGTGTCTGGGGTAGAAATGATTTAGGGAATGATTCAGCAAAAGACCCCCCCCCCCTCCCCCGACACCTACATTGGCAAATGTCAAGTAATACTTTTGTTTCTGCTTTGTAGAATCGGGTGGTGATGCTGGAGCTGGCAAAGGTGGAAAGAAAGGAGGGAAGAAGAAGGGCGGCTCGTTTCAGACAGTGTCTGCTGTTTTCAGGGTACAGAAGTGATAATCTATTTAGATATGACTTTCTTGCCCTGCATTTATTTCCAAAGATGGGGACTCCGCACAGTTCAACTCTTTTCCAATAAGTTCCATCAATCAAATAATAATGGTTGGTTTGATTGTTAAGCTTTAAGGAGGCAGGACTTGTAGCCATACTGGCAGTGCTTGAAGGCTCAAATCAGGGCAAGAAGCAAAATCTTTTATTCTCAGTGTTTGACATTCGAAAAAGATGTAATGACAATTGATCTCCTGCAGGAAAATCTTGGAAAACTAATGACCAACTTAAGGAGCACTCACCCTCACTTTGTACGTTGCCTGATTCCAAATGAGGTTAAAACACCAGGTACCAATTTAACGCCAAAAATGCTCCTCTTTAATGATATAAACTAAACCAATACCATGTAGATTAAAAACGGTGTGTATCTTACAGGGATTGCGTCTGGATTCTACAGTATAACTTGCGCTTGTTCATGAATGTGAAACACTGGCCGTGGATGAAGCTGTTCTTTAAAATAAAGCCACTTCTAAAGAGTGCAGAGACCGAAAAGGAGATGGCGACCATGAAAGAGGACTTCATCAAGTGTAAGGAGGATCTGGCAAAGTCAGAGTCCAAGAGAAAGGAGCTTGAAGAGAAAATGGTTTCTCTTTTGCAGGAGAAAAATAACCTCCTCCTGCAAGTACAAGCTGTGAGTATCATAGCAAATAAAAGCCAAACTCACTTAAATCATTGTCCAAATGATCATACAATACTGCTGTTCTCTCTGTGTTTTTCTTAGGACTCAGAAAATCTTTGCGATGCAGAGGAAAGATGTGAAGGCTTGATCAAGAGCAAAATCCAGCTCGAGGCCAAACTCAAAGAGGTGACTGAGAGACTAGAGGACGAGGAGGAAATGTCCGCTGAGTTAACCGCCAAGAAGCGGAAGCTCGAAGACGAATGCTCTGAGCTTAAAAAAGACATTGATGACCTGGAGATAACCCTGGCCAAAGTGGAGAAGGAGAAACATGCCACAGAAAACAAGGTTTGTAAGACTGTTTGTTCGGTAGCTCCATATATCTCATACTTCATATCCTTAGTATTTGCTTGCTTGCTTGTGTCAGGGTGTCTCAAAAACAACTTAACATTTCAATGGAGTTTGGTTGTGTCACCATAATTATTTAAAATTAGCAGCCAAAAGTCTATTCTTACTACCTATTGCAGGTCAAAAACCTAATGGATGAGCTGGCCAGTCAGGATGAAAAGATTGGTAAACTGACCAAGGAGAAGAGAGCCCTACAAGAGGCTCATCAACAGGCACTGGATGATCTTCAAGCTGAGGAAGACAAAGTCAACTCTCTGACCAAAGCCAAGTCTAAGCTGGAACAGCAAGTGGATGATGTGAGTTGCTGCAGACAATAATACAGTCAAACACTGGTGCATCTTAATTAACTTTGTGCAATTTGCTTTCAAGCTTGAGGGTTCATTGGAGCAAGAAAGGAAGATCCGCATGGACCTGGAAAGAGCCAAGAGGAAGCTCGATGGGGATCTGAAACTTACACAAGAATCCCTGATGGACCTAGAAAATGACAAACAACAATCCGAGGAGAGGATTAAGAAGTAAGCTCATGCGCTGATCATGTACAGTATGTATGAGGAAAATAAATATTGACATCATCATTTTCTTGTCCATGCAGAAAAGAATTTGAAAACAACCAGCTGCTCAGCAACATTGCAGACGAGCAAACAATTAATAACCAGCTTCAAAAGAAGATGAAGGAGCTCCATGTAATACTACTCGGATTAAAGTCACACATGACCCAGGCTGATAACAACCATTTGTCCCCTGATGATGGTATGTTTTTTTGTTTTAAGGCTCGAATTGAAGAACTGGAGGAAGAAGTCGAGGCAGAGCGAGCTGTCCGGGCAAAGATCGAGAAGCAGAGGTCGGACCTCACCAGGGAGATCGAGGAGATCAGCGAGAGGCTGGAAGAGGCCGGAGGAGCCACCGCCGCTCAGATCGAGATGAACAAGAAGCGCGAAGCTGAGTTCCTCAAACTGCGGCGTGACCTGGAGGAGTCCACGCTGCACCACGAGGCCACAACCGCCACACTGCGCAAGAAGCAGGCGGACAGCATGGCTGAGCTGGGAGACCAGATCGACAACCTCCAGAGAATTAAACAGAAAATGGAAAAGGAAAAGAGTGAAATGAAGATGGAGATTGATGATTTGACCATTAATATGGAAACAGTTGCAAAAGCCAAGGTCAGATTTTTTGAATCGCTAATATGTTAATAGCATAAGGTACTGCAGAACTAACTGGATGAATTTGTGTTTTTTAAAAAATTAAAGGTCATCCTGGAGAAGACTTGTCATTCACTTGAAGATCAGCTCATGGAGCTAAAGACCAAGAATGAGGAAAACATGCATCAAGTGAATGATCTTACCAATCAGAGGGCCCGTTTTCAAACTGAGAATGGTAATATCTTTCCTCCTTTTAATGAAATTCATAAAGTTACAGAGTTTTAGTTTGAGTTTTAGTAAAATGTATTTCCTTTTCTTGGCTTGCGGTAGCTGAATTATCCCGACAAATGGAAGAGAGAGAGAGTCTCATTTCCCAGCTGACGAGAGGAAAGCAAGGATTCACAACAAAAATTGACGAGTTAAAAAGACTGATCGAGGAGGAAACAAAGGTAATCGAAGGTTTGCAAACACTGACACTTACATGACTTTTTTTTCTCATGAAGCATCATAATGGTTTCTTCCTCAATAGGCTAAGAACGCCTTGGCTCACAGTTTACAGTCAGCCCGTCATGACTGTGATCTCATTCGTGAGCAGTTTGAGGAGGAGCAGGAGGCCAAAGCTGAGCTGCAGCGCAGTTTGTCAAAAGCAAACGCTGAGGTGGCCCTGTGGAGGAACAAATACGAGACTGATGCTATCCAACGCACCGAGGAGCTTGAGGAAGCAAAGTAATTATACACTAAGACAAGATCAATAGATCAGGCTAAGGTTTGGCTTAAATGGCTTTAACCAAATATTAGATATCAAACAGTCATGTGGACTGTGCCTAATATGATTTTTAAAAAGTGCATATTTCATTTCTTCATTTATTTTAATATTACATTGACAAAATATTAATTTAAATGTAGTCATCATCCCACTAGAGTTTTTCAGTCTTTGTGGGGCCATCATTTTCTAATAAATCTGAATAATGCCCAAGAAAGTTTCTTGGAAAATAGGGAAAGTGTTTATTTTGTACACTTCTAATTCATTCATTCCAATTAATTGCTTGCATAACCTACAGAGTCTTGTAGTTAGTGAACAGCCAATCAGCAGAACATATGAAATGATTCTACAGGCAAGCAGTCAGTTCAACATGTACTGTATGAAGGATAAAGTTTCCAATAATAACTAAATAATGACATAATATAATACATTTTTTCTTTTTGGAATTCAAAAACTGCATTTAAAGTCACTCTTTAAACCAATTTAACTCTAACTAAAATATCACTGTTAGACTTGTGTTATATCACTGACTGACTTTTTCTCTATATTTTTCTCTAAATCTTTTACTATATTACATTGTTATTTCAAAAAGCCTTGATAGCTGCCAAAATGGGACTTTGGTTAACATTTTAATAATAATAATTACCTTTGATAGGAAAAAAATCACCCAGCGTCTCCAAGAGGCTGAAGAACAATGTGAAGCAGTGAATTCAAAGTGTGCCTCACTGGAAAAAACTAAACAGCGACTTCAAAATGAGATGGAGGATCTCATGGTCGATGTGGAAAGGTCCAACAGCTTAGCTGCCACCCTCGACAAGAAGCAGAGAAACTTTGACAAGGTATTTTCTTTGGCACTTAATTCTAATACTGCTTTATATTACAAAATTAATTCTGACTAGCTAATTTTCCAACAAATTCAGATTCTAGCTGAGTGGAAGCAGAAGTTTGAGGAGTCTCAGCAGAGCTGGAAAGCGCTCAGAAAGAATCTCGATCTCTAAGCACTGAGCTTTTCAAACTGAAGAACTCCTACGAAGAAGCCCTCGATCATCTGGAGACAACGATAAGGGAAAACAAAAACCTGCAACGTAAGTGTAATCTTATTGTGAGAAACAACAGTTTCTGAGGAATATTTTAAATAAATTATTTCAAAACCTCTCTGTCAAAACACAGAGGAGATCTCAGACCTGACAGAACAGTTTGGGGAGAGCGGGAAGACGATTCATGAACTGGAGAAATTCAAGAAGCAGGTGGAGACAGAAAAATACAACATGCAAACTGCGCTGGAAGAATCTGAGGTACAACTGATAACAAACCATCAAATATGTCTTCAGTAAACCACAGCCTTGGTGACTGTTATTTAAATGGATACACATGTTTTAAGGCCACCCTGGAACAAGAGGAGTCTAAGATCCTGCGAGTACAGATGGAGCTAAACCAGATGAAGGCTGAAGTTGACAGAAAAGTGGCAGAGAAAGACGAGGAGCTCGACCAGCTGAAGAGGAACAACCAAAGAGTGATGGAGTCAATGCAGGCCACTCTGGACGCTGAGGTCCGGAGCAGGAACGACGCCCTGAGAGTGAAGAAAAAGATGGAGGGGGACTTAAACGGGATGGAAATCCAGCTGAGCCGCGCTAACAGGCAGGCGGCCGAGTCCCTGAAACAACTGAGGAACATACAGGCGCAACACAAGGTACAACAAGAAAGAGTTATGGCTTAAAGCAAGACTGTACTGGAACACAGTCTTCCTTTTTGCAACTTATAAGTTCAATTTATAAGTCAAAAACTGCACCTTGCTCAAGTCAAGACACCTGGCTGCTGCAGCTTTACTTGGTTATGACCAGTAGCTTATGGTGGCTAACTTTTTTACTTTACAACTACTCTCTGTCAAGATATCTTGTTCTCAACCTAAGTGGACAGATAGACTGACAGTCCAGAGGGACGACATCTCTAACCTTAGGCCCCATCACTACGGGGGTTAAAAATGTCAAAACCATATCAGTTTAACAATGGATAAATGCATTTTCAGGATGCCCAAATCCGCCTGGATGATTCTACAAGAGAGCAGGATGACATGAAGGAGCAGGTAGCCGTGATGGAGCGTAGAACGGCCTTGTTGCAGGCTGAGGTTGAGGAGCTTCAAGCAGTTGTGGAGCGAAGCCGCAAAATGGCTGAACAGGAACTGGTCGATGCCAGTGAACGCGCAGGACTTCTACATTCTCACGTAGGTTGTTTACCGGTATCAACTTATCGAAACAAACCCTTTTGATGTGTAGGATTTACAAGTCACATCTCGTTTATCGTTGGCAGAACACCAGTCTTCTAAATACCAAAAAGAAGCTTGATGCGGATGTAACTCAACTTCACACTGAGATAGAGGAAGCCGTTCAAGAGGCCAGGAATGCCGAGGAGAAGGCCAAGAAAGCCATAACTGATGTAAGGTGCTCTTACTGCGCTCTGCTTTTGGTTAGCACAGACATTAATCGAATTTATAAAAACAATACTCCTGTTGTGGCACCTCTAGGCTGCCGTGATGGCTGAAGAGCTGAGGAAAGAGCAGGACACCAGCGCTCATCTGGAGAGGATGAAGAAGAACCTGGAGGTCACAGTGAAAGACCTGCAGCACCGCTTAGATGAGGCAGAAAACTTAGCCATGAAGGGTGGAAAGAAGCAGCTCCAGAAACTGGAGGCTAGAGTATGTATGTGTGTCTAGTGATGTTTTTACCTTTGTATTTTGCACTAAAATAAACATGATATTAGACAATAATGATGACTGACTGATGGAGAATACCTGGATCCTATCAGGGAATATCCCGTCTTTCTACAAAGATAGTCAGACATATGACTAGTGAGTTATTTAAATGTATTTAATTCAAATACATTCATATATTTAAATGCTATATTTCTTTTCAGGATGGCTTTGAATTGAGTTGTGCACACATAATTTAGGTTTGGTTGCAACTGCACAATCCATCCAAATCCAACCACTTATCCTGCGTACAGGGTCGCGGGGCAATGCATCCAAATGTTAAGTCCAAAATGAGTAGCTTGATCACTTATCCATAATGCATTATGTACAAACTTTTGTGAAAGTTGATTAGAAAAAAGTGAAAACATCAAAGACATTTCAGAGCAGAAATGAATGTTTCTCATCGATTCACTTTGGAGAATTTTGCTTCTACACCTCACGGTTCAGTAGTTGTGAGCCAAACGTGACGTGGCCACATGGTGGTAACAGTGAATCGGATCCAAGAACTATTAAATTGAACAACTAAAGTAGCTATTAACATGTAGCACAGACTACAACAGCACCACACATCCATCCATTGCAGGTAAAAAGGGATCTGGCACCTATTTCATAATACTGTATATTACGCAAAAGAGTATTGTAACGCTAGTCCATTAAAACACACGTTCAACTTAATCAGCTTAAAATCAGCTGTGTATATTTCTGACATAAGCGCTTCAACAAAAGTCCCGATAAAAATCCTAGGGGACAGACAATTTTTGAATTGTACTCTTGTACGTAGGTCCAGGAGCTGGAAAGTGACCTTGAAGCTGAGCAGAAACGTTCTACGGAGGCCATCCAAGGAGTCCGTAAATATGAGAGGAAAGTCAAAGAGCTAACCTATCAGGTAAAGCTGCAACAACTTCCTCCAAGCATATTGTAGAAAATGATAAAGTTATGAATGACAGAATCCAGCAGTTTACTTGACTGAGAGAAGTTTACTTATTTTGCTTCTTTCAGTCTGAGGAAGACAAAAAAAACAACATCCAACTGCAGGATTTGGTGGACAAGCTCCAGAGCAAAATGAAGGCCTACAAACACCATGCTGAAGAAGCTGTGAGTGAATCAGCAGAAATCTATTCAGTGATTCAGTAATGTGTCACATCACCAATATGTTCAACGTAATTAACTTCCAGGAGGAGCTGTCTAACGTCCACATGGCCAGATTCAGGAAGGCTCATCATGAGCTAGAGGAGGCTGAAGAAAGAGCTGATGTGGCCGAATCTCTGGCCAGCAAGATGCGAGCCAAGAGCCGTGAAATAGGGACGAAGGTACTGAGTGACTGGTGTTTTATAAGTACAGTAAATCAGAGTTTTGGCCCATAAATATCCAAAAGTGCTTTTTCAGTAAAGTATGATAGCTTGTTATGCTGTCGTGATCAAAGCTGATGTTAGAAATCAAATTTTTAATTCATATACACTGTTTTTGCATCAATGTGTTTGCTTTGCAGGCACAAGAAGGACAGGGCGAGTAGCTGAATGTTGGACTTTATGTTTCTCTGAACACTAGTAGAAATGAATGTGAACAACCGAAGTGTTTGAGAGCAAATTACATATAGTAGTTCATAGTTTACCATACTGTAATAATATCATTGCATGTTAACTCCGATCAGTAAATGATATTTTGATCAACCTTCAAATAAGTAAACACTGTCATTACTTACATAACAAATCCAGTAGTGATGAAGAGGATGTGAACATAAACAGCATCATTAACTGGTGAACTGAAGCTACAATATTTATCTCCAAATAAAGAAATTACGTTAAATATAAAAGGCAAAATAACAATATAATTTTATTTGGAGCAAAACTCAAAAAGAAGAATAATTATTTATAAAGAATTATTATAATTAAGAATCCTTCTCCACTTTTCGTTGTTGTATACAAGGTTTTGATTAATTTTGCATTATCTTTTAGCGATTTACCAACCGGGCAACTGCCTGATGGCCCTAAAGCCTCTGGGGCCACAAAAAGCCCCAGGTTCACAGTTTATTGTGGTAACCTTGTTTGGGGATATAAAGTATTAAAGCACAATAAAAGAAAAAAGGCAAGATACGGTGATGAATCTTACTTTACCTCCTGGTCTAAAGGCCCTGTTATGAAGAGGGTCCCATTTCAAAATCTAGTTTTAAAATCTTTAGTAATTCAGCTGCAGTGCTCATATCTTCCATATTCCTACATTCTTGCCATTATATTTAATATCCATATCACCACATGAGCATTTGGTTATTCATTCACATAAGTCTATTTTCCAAATCCTAGTCACCATCTTCAAATTTGTTTAGTTGCTTTCACTGTCAGAGTTTAGTTTGTTGTCGATTACTGTTGTTTAGTTTTAGAACAGTAATAAATGTTTATAAAATTAAAGTTAATATGTCCTGTGTTTGCTTGCTCACATTTCACTCACTAAACAGGATCTAGGATCTGTGGGGACAAGATCTGCTCTTCCATTCCATAGACATTAAATAAATAAATAAATAAATAACAACAACGATATTAATAATGGTTAATATGGCTTTCTCTAGATTCAATCAATCAAGTAGTGGGATTATGTTTAGATATTTTATTGAAATGAAGGCAACATACATCCACTATCACAATGCAAACAATTCCTGATGCTAATCAACATTTTGCATCCAACATATTTAAAGTCACTCTGTACGATGTAAGCGGAAACCTCTGGGTCTGAAAAGTGAAGCCAATGTGGAAGTGCCTTAAACCTGCATTCTTTCCAACGGCCAGCTGGGGGCGACTGTACTGGTTGCAGAAGTCTTAATTGGACTTAATAAGAACATGACCCTACGTCTCACTTGATTTATTACCTCAAGTCTTTCAAGTCTTCTTCAACACAGCATGATGTTTATTTAGTAAATTATGGTCCCATTTAGAGGAAAATAGACGATAAAGCAGGGTATGTTTTAGGGCGGGGCTATCTTGTGACTGAGTAGTTGCTATCATGGCGACCCAGACCGTTCTCATCTCAGTGCGTCCAATACCAATGTTTCAGAAAAAGTGACAAAACTTAGTTAGCCAAAGGTACCTTCAGCGTCTGTATGTCTCGTACAGGCGGGCAGTTTTGGCGAGGGTCCATAATCACAGAGAGAATTAACATTTTTCCCTTGTCAATGTTTGTATAAACTTTATCTAATGTGTGGTTTATAATGGACAGTGGTCCAGAAACAGTGACAATGTAACACATGGTTTTACTGAATAATTAAGTAAATATAATTTCTTAATATATCTACCTAAAGAAACCTAATTTCTTGACGGGCCACTCAATGCTGTCACAGAATAGACACCTTTTGTGCTGTGTCAGCCACCATAACTGTCCTACGCGCTTTAGCCCCTTTTCCACTGCACGGTACCAGCTCGCCTCCCCTCACCAGCAACAGAAAGTTTTATATTTTACAATTTACATGTTATTTCATCACTAAATCCACTTCTGAGAAGTTTTCAGGTGAGAAATCAACTGTGATTTCAAATATTGACAGTTTTACGAAAAGTGACGGCGGAACTAAAATGTGCTTGAAAGTAGCGGCGGGGGAAGCCTGCGCCAACCCGGAGGAGGAGCTTGTGAGGCCGGCCAGCCGCCTGCTCTAGGGTCCTCTGGTCCCACCGTCACACAGACCACTGCAGCAATAATGGCAGAGGAAAACACAGCTGGAAGGTTTTCATACCACTTATCTGTCGTTACATTCTGAGTAATGTTGAAACTTTTTTACTTAAAGCAAGAGACAGCTGTATTTGGCTTCACTGGTGTGTGTGTGTCGCATTGAAAATTACATTGCGGCAGTTGTGTGTGGCATCGCTATGACGACATTGAGGGGTACTATCTCTGGGTACTATCTCTGGGTACTATCTACCATGGAAAACGGAGCACGGCCAAACCGAGTCGAGTAGAGCTGAAGCGAGGCGAGTTGAGCTGGTACCGGTAATGGAAAAACAGCATTTGAAAGGTTAGGGGGCAGTGGTAGACTGGACAGTTGGTTGCAATTCACAACCCTCGCCACTAGATGCCACTAACTCTTACACACTGTACCTTTAAATATTATCGTGATTACATAAAAATTATATATATGATATGGCTGTATATTAGAAAGTAAATACATATTCTGTTAGGAGTATGTAGTATAGCTCAGCTTCAGAGACACAGCAGACATCTCCATGGCAGCCAAAGACTACTCCCTGCTGTCTTTTGCCTGTAAATGAGGAAAATGAGAGAGACTTCATCAGCATTAATAAGATGCAGTTTGTTACCAGAAGCTGACCAACTCACCTTGCCCATGTCACGACTCTTGACTTTCATCTTATTGATCTGGGACTCGGCGATGTCGGCACGCTCCTCAGCCTCCTCCAGCTCGTGCTGCACCTTCCTCAGCTTAGTCAGATGAGTGTTGGCTTGCTCCTCCTGTCAGACGGCAAATAGCTGATTAATAAAAAGCTCCAAATGTAAGGTTGACCAGTGTTTCACTCTCGAGGTTGACCTAAGAAGTCACTTACCGCTTCTTCAGCCTGCCTCTTGTACGCTTTGACCTTCAGCTGGAGTTTGTCCACCAGCTCCTGCAGCCTCATCATGTTTTTCTTGTCCTCATCAGACTGATATTCAATAACAGGACACAAGATAGATAGATTTGAAATCATGCTGGCAGCCTGTGAGAAGGCCATTACAAAGAGATTGCTTAAGGCAGGACCACATGATGAATGGCTGAAAATAGTTAATGTATTTCATGAAATGGTACATTTAGCTCATAGGATAATACCTCAAGACGGACGATGTCAGGAAAAATGGGAGAAATGGACTCTGATTACATGTCAGCGACAAAACAAGTCAAGGACTATTTAAACATGTGACAGGAATGAGTAGATAACACGGCAACCCAGACCTATCATGCTTTTTTCTTTAATTTTTTTTGGAATTCTTTTTTGGTATTGTTCATGTTTAATGGAAAATCTACAAAAGATAAAGTGTTAAGTACAAATTTGTAATACTACTTTAATCGAGTAGTTCCACTTTATGCAACTTTATACTTCTACCCTGCTACAATCTCAGAGGTAACTCTGACAGATGTAGTTACTTTTCAGATTTCAATTTTTCATACCCTCTATGTCCAGTAAAAACCATGACCCCCACATGTGGTGAATTTGAATTTCTCTGAAAATTCTCCTTCTTCTTAAGCTACATAAACTATTTAGACTCCCCTTGGATCAGCTGGAAAATACATCGTCACACAGCTGAAAACAGCAGTGTTGTTCTGAGTCCCTTAAAAGTGGAAGTTTGACATATGATGATTTTATACAATATGATGCATTGCTGCAGATTAAACTACCCAACAGCATATAAGGTAGTTAAAATGAGCTCAACCTTAAACATCTACAGCCGTAAAATGCAACATACACATTAATGCAGGAGTAATATTAGTCCAGAAACATCAGATATAATATTAAAACACTGACAGGGAACATTTTACTGCAGAGTACGTCTCCTTTTGATACTTTTGATAAAGCACATTTTTATGATAATACTTACTGTACATACCTTTAAGTTCTGAAAGCAGGACTTGTAGTAGAAGTGGCCCTTGACTTTAGTAGTAGTATTTTCACCTTATTTGGTATTTTACCTGATAAGTGAGCTCTTTAATCCTGCGCTCAAGTTTGCGAACCCCTTTCACGGCGTCTGACCCGTGTCTTTGTTCTGCTTCAAGCTCATTCTCCAGCTCTCGCACCTGTAAAAGAGCAGTTTGTTTTTTGAAAGACATACAGCGGACATTTCTTCAATTGATTGTATAGAAAAAAACAGCTCTGGTCATCCTCGCCTGTGAGATCGATGGGCCGCATGAAAGGAGACTTAATTATTCTCGCCCACAATTTTAAAGCAGTGTTGGCAAATCTTTGCATGACACACTTTCAATAACTCAATTTCCTGGCTCAATAAAGTAGCAGTTTTACAGAATCACAATTAATCCAGCAGAGGTTATTGGTAATTGAGGAACAATTCGTTACCCTTGCTTCCAGTTTTTGGAGTTGCTTCTTTCCACCCTTCATGGCCAGGTTCTCAGCCTCGTCGAGACGCTGCTGCAGGTCTTTCACCGTCACCTCCAGGTTCTTCTTCATCCTCTCCAGGTGAGCGCTGGTGTCCTGCTCTTTCTTCAGCTCCTCAGCCATCATGGCAGCCTGAAAAATTTAGTAAAGTAGTCACTACCTTTGCAGTTTTGTTAAACAAAATCCAGACACAAACACTTACATCAGTGATGGCCTTCTTGGCTTTCTCCTCAGCGTTCCTGGCTGCTTGAACGCTGTCATCCACCTCACACTGAATATGAGAAAGATCAGCCTCCAACTTCTTCCGACTGTTGAGCAGGCTGGTATTCTATAAGAAATATTATATAATGACATAATACTAAAATATAACTTTAACATACAGCAAATGTTGTTAAATAAAATAACTCTAAATAAATGTTGCATCATACCTTAGTGCAATTACTGTAAGAAAGGCCACCAATCAGTTTTAGACAGATGTATTTTTGAGTCGGCTGACATGATTTACAGACAATTTGGACACTTACACATATCTTGCACCTCGTGACACAAAACACAACCCCTTTATGCCTTGTTACCAAACAAAAGTTGTTGGCCACACCCTAAAGGCACTTGCTCCATTCACTTTAGACCATGCATTATAGATACTTTAAATAGGGCCCATCTAATTAATGTAAATTAAAAAATCTTTCAGCTCTGTTTTTGGTCTGCATCAACTCCTGAGGAAAATATCCGGCTCTTTACCTGCTAAATGTTGTTAAATTGTGCATTGAGAGTGAACCAAAATATGCAAAAATATTGATTATAGCCGCATTTAATCTTTAATCAAAAGAGGAAATCTATCAGGCTGCCTCCAAAGTGAATACTGATGATAAAATACAGGTAGATTTGAACCTGTGAGTGAAGCAGCTGCACTCTCTCGCTGGTGTCCAGCAGTTCCTGCTCTGCCATCTTGCGGCTCCTCTCAGTCTGCTCCAGAGCCGCTCTGATCTCCTCCATTTCAGCCTGCATGAGGTTACTTCTGCGCTCAGTGATGGCAACCTGCTCTTTCACGTCCTCGTTGCTTCTCAGAGCGTCGTCGAGGTGAATCTGAACTTCCTGTCCGGTAGAATGAAAACTGTTAACAAAGCAAACATTCGGTCTTTACGTGTCTCTCTGTTACGTGTCTCACCTTCAGCTGAACTTGTATGTTCCTCAGTTGTTTCTGGGACTCGGCCGCCTGCCTGTTAGCGTGGCTCAGCTGGATCTCCATCTCGTTGAGGTCCCCCTCCATCTTTTTCTTCACTCTTAGGGCGTCGTTCCTGCTCCGGACCTCAGCGTCCAAATTACTTTGCATCGTGTCGATGACTCGTTGGCTGTTTCTCTTCAGTTGTTCGATCTCTTCGTCCTTCTCGGCGATCTTCTTGTCCACCTCTGATTTCACCTGGTTCAACTCCAGCTGGACTCTCAGAATCTTGGATTCTTCGTGCTCCAGGGAGGCCTGAGTACAGATGTGAAATTCAGTCATATTGACCAGAGATGTTTAAACATATATGAATTAGATTAAGCTTACCTCTGCCTCATCCAGAGCGGTCTGGGCCTCCAGCTTCTCTTGTTCAGCCTGTTTCTTTGATTTCTCAAGCTCATGGATGTTTTTTCCCGACTCTCCCAACTGCTCAGTCAGATCCATTATTTCCTCTGGAAAAGGAAGCACGATGTGTTTCTGTCATTTCTCTGTAACAAAACTGGCTGTGCACAGCATTAGATGCAAAGGAGGGCGCTAACATACGTTGTAGGTTTTTATTTTCCCGTTTGAGCGTCTCTAGTTGTTCCAGGGATTCTTCAAAGGCATTCTTCATCTTGAAGTTCTCAGTGCCCAAACAACGCACCTCTTTTATAGCTGACTCCAGCTCTGACTGACCTTCCTCATATTTCTGCTTCCACTCAGCCAAAACCTACAGAAAGCATTATTACAGATGAATATTCAAAACAAACTACTGTTACTCTTTTAAAAGTTTGATAGCTGCTGAACTTCATGTCTCTGGTATACAGACCTTCTTTTGACAGCTTTGTGTTCAAATTTTAATTACAGTAAAAATGGTTTTGGCTTGTACTTGGTACTGTCGTGCGTTACCAATGCATTTGCCTCTTGTAAAAATCTTGAATCTCACCCCTATGCGCCTTGTTTGTTTTCCAGCTTGTATCAGGCTCATTGTTGCCTCTTCGGTTCTCACCAACAATAGTTTAACTGAATTGACTGTACTTGTATAGCGCCTCTTTAGTCGTCAGACCACTCAAATCGCTTTACACTACAAGTAAACATTCACCCATTCACACACATTCATACACTGATGGCAGTCACTGCCATGCAATGTGCCCACTGCTCATTAGAGAGGAACTTCATACACACACTCGCATATTAATGGCACAGCCGTATCTTTCACGCTACTAGACTTCACTGCCCAGGTGTAAAGTTCACCTTGCAGCACATACTTTTAGCATTTACCATGTTTAGTTGCTTCCTTGAGATCACATTTCCTGTGTTGTTTGATCATTATCATCTCAATTAATTACATTAATATGCATTTATATGACATTTTAGGAAGTCTCGAAATCCAGACCTTATCAAAATGTCTCTGCTTCTTGTCCAAGGCAGCAGCAGCAGCATTTGACCTCTCAACATCCATCATTAAGTCCTCCACCTCTCCTTGCAGCCTCTGTTTTGTCTTCTCAAGAGAGGAACACTTGGAGTTGACGGCCTCCACAGCTTCTTCTGCTTCCTGCAGCCGCAGCGCCAGCTTCTTCCTGCGGGAGAACAGATGTCGTAAGATCTCATGAGAATATATCCTGTTTTGAACTGGTGTGGAGATTTTTCTTACTTCGCCTCCTCGAGCTCTTCGGTGCGTTGGATGGCATCGGTCTCGTATTTGGCTCTCCACTGAGCAACCTCGCTGTTTGTCTTGGACAGGCAGCGGTGCAGCTCAGCTTTGGCCTCCTGTTCCTCGTCGTATTGCTCTCTCAACAGCTCGCAGTCGTGTCGAGCCGATTGCAAACCGTGAGCCAAGGCGTTTTTTGCCTTCAAAGAAATTACCAAATCAGCATGAACACTTAGCTACAACCTCACACTTTAAAACACCTCATTGTGATTGGCTCTTTGTCAGACTTCACCTTAACCTCCTCGTCATGAAGTCTTTTCAGCTCCTCAATCTGCTGAATGAAGGCTTGCTTTCCCCGAGTTAGCTGTGACATAAAGGTTTCTTTTTCTTCAAGCTGGCGAGACATTTCAGCTGGATAAAGAGTGTAAAAACAAATTAGGTATGTGACTGGCTTGATCGCACAGATACGTTGAAATGTTGTGGGTGGCGATGGAGCAGTGGATAGACACATGCCTTGGTGTGAGAGACCCTGGTGCGATTCCCACTGTGACACATCTACCATTGTGTCCTGAGCAAGACACTTAACCCCTAGTTGCTCCTGACGTGTGCGACCTCTGACATGTGTAGCAACTGCATGTTGCTTTGGATAAAAAGCGTCAGCTAAATTAATAAATGTAATATATCTCACCATTTTCTGTCTGCAGCCGAGCTTTCTGACTTGAAAGGTCGTTTATTAGCCTCTGATGCTCCTCCTCTTTGGTTTTTGCCTCATTCAGTTGATCTTCGAGGGAACGGCACAATTTCTCTAAATTAACCTTGAAATTCAAAAAAGGAAAACACGCACTTATTATGTCTTTACATGGAACTGAACACATCATGAAGTGTTTGATAACCAACCTTTGCTTTGGCCATGGTTTCCATATTGCCCGATAAGTCGTCCATCTCCAGCCTCAACTCGCTCTTCTCCTTCTCCAGTTTCTGTCTGACCCTCTGGATGTTATCCAGCTGTTCTCCCAGCTCAGCCACACTGTCTGCATGTTTCTTGCGCAGAGAAGCAGACGTGGCCTCGTTCTGCAGCGAACACTCCTCCAGCTCTCTGCGTAGTTTGAGGAACTCGGCTTCCCGCTTCTTGTTGAGCTCAGCCTGAGCAGCGGTGGCTCCTCCGGCCTCCTCCAGCCTCTCGCTGATCTCCTCCAGCTCCCTGGACAGATCGGACCTCTGCTTCTCCACTTTGGCTCGCGCCGAGCGCTCAGCCTCGATTTCCTCCTCCAACTCCTCAGTTCGGGCCTGCAGATGAGAGATGATGTAATTCTGCAACTGAAGTGATTTAACTTTGTAATATAACCTCAAACCCAAGCCAGTGATTAAAATCTTCACCTGGAGCTCTTTTATTTTCTTCTGCAGCTGAGCACCAAGAGCTTGTTCATCTTCTATCTTCGTCTGCAGCTGTGACAACTCAAAGTCTTTCCTGTAAAATGAAGCTCGCTGTTTATTTTAATCCATCCAAATTAAAAAACAAATCAGCTAGCAAAGTGAGATGCAGTATTAATGTTGTTCATTTTGACGCTTATAGACATGCTGAGAAATCTGTTACTTCCAGTGTGCTGGCTCTGTCTTAAATTTACTTTATTGGCATTGTCAAATAGGACGGGTGAGAGCCGATAAACCAAGACATCATCAAGAGAGTTGCACTTTAATCAGTCATAAAATGTTTATTCCCACTGGAAGGTTCTGTCCAAAAGGCTGAGTCATGAAACAGGTGAAAAAGATGTCTATTTCTCTGAGCAAGTATAGGTAGTTGGTAGAATGTAATGGAAGTGGAGCAGGACTTAAGATCTCTATACAAGGACGTTCACATCTGCATTCTGTTATTTTTGGCCATTGGGGGCAGCACAACAAGCTGTAAACACTGACATATTATCACATTATAAGGTTGTTATGAAGGGCAAGTTAGCAAAAACTTATTTTCACATCCAGCACACACACAGAGCATTAGCATTCATTTGAAGTCGTTTTTCTAGCAACCTGGTTGATGTTAGTGCATCATGAACTCTCCCTTTAGCTCTATTTTGCTCCACAAACTCCTGAATAAAACGCTCTTTAGCTGCTAAATGCTTCGCTATGTTCGCCAGCTAGTTGCAAACTTTGTCTGTCTGCAGTTTGGTGCTGAGCAGATAGTGTACAGCAGCTGGAAACAGGGCTGATGAGAACAGTGAGACTGAACCAGAAAACAATAAAATTACAGGTCGTAAAAAACAAAACAATGAGCTAAAAGACAGTAAAACTTCAGGTTTGTCACTACAAGCAACTACTTTCACATTAGTCATTCCTTCCATTGTTTTTTTCTGCATGTTTGCCTTTATTTGACAGAAAACAAAGGGAGATATGACATGCTCCTTAAGCGTTTGTTTATCAGGGCACCCATTTCTTCCAGTTTTATCGATTAGTGCAGCTTTAAAGCTACAAATCTGTAACTTTCCAACATTAAAGATTTGTTATTAGTTCCATTTTAAACCAAATTTATTGGCATTGCCAGAAAAAGGCAAGAGCAGCCTGAAAAGCTGTGACAAACTAATCAACTTTGCCAATCTATAGACACACTATGTACTTTCACCAATGCAGACCACCATACAATTGATTTATTAAAAAAAAACAAGAAAACAGCTTTTTCAGAGAGAACTTACTTTTTTAGCTTTTCATCCAGCTGCTGCTTCTCGTTCTCTAGATCCATTATTGACTCCTGAGCAAGTTTTAGATCCGCTTCCAGCTTCCTCTTGGCTCTCTCCAGATCCATACGGACCTTCTTCTCGTGTTCCAGCGAACCTTCCAGCTAAAATCCCACATACTGTAATTACATGCATCTCAACAATAGCAATATACAATTTTCAGCATCTCCTCTCTGTGAAGTAACTCACCTCATCTACATGCTGCTCTAGTTTGGTTTTAGCTTTGGTCAGAGCGTTTATTTTGTCCTCTTCTGACTGCAGGTCTTCCAGTGTTTGCTGATGAGCCTCCTGTAGGGCTTTCTTCTCTTTCGACAGTTTGGTGATATTTTCATCTTGGGTCATGATTTCTTCAGTCAGGTTTTTAACCTAAAGCCATAATAAAAAAACAATAGTCCAGTTCTTCCTTCCTTAAACACGACGATACAGCAACAGTAAGCTGCATGTGTACATAATTTTACCTTGTTTTCTACAGCATGTTTCTCCTTCTCCACTTTGGCTAAGGTGAGCTCCAAGTCGTCGATGTCCCTCTTCAGTTCAGAACACTCATCCTCAAGCTTTCTCTTCTTGGCAGTCAGCTCAGCGTTGACCTCCTCCTCATCTTCCAGTCTCTCTGTCACCTCCTTCAGCTTGGCTTCAAGCTGATCTTGCTTTTGATGAGTCCTTCGCATCTCTCCTCCGCATCCTGGAGGTTGTCTGCCTCCTGATGTCAAGTACGTGCACCATATTAGAGTTAAACTAGTACTTATTTTCATGCCAAGCACGTGACCTTCTATTAACTCTGTCTGTGTTGCAACTTACCGTCTGGACCTGGAGGAGGAGATCATTCTTCTCTTGTACGATGGACACCATTTTCTCTTCAAGTTCCCTCCGCCGGTTTTCTGATTTGCCCAGATCTTCTTTGAGCTTTATGAAATCCACCTTCATCTGGGCCATTTCCTTCTCAGCTTCAGCGCTCTTCAGGAGAGGTTTGAGCTTAAAATACAGCTTCATCCACGGCCAATGTTTTACGTTCATGAAAGAACGAAAGTTATACTGGATAGTGTAGATTGCCTCCCTGTCAGAGTAAAACTTGGATAAGTTCATTTCATCCTCTGTGGCACAAATTTTTGTTTTTACACAAAACTTCATGTTGTGCTCAACCACAAATCTGAGAAGCAGCAGAGAAGTGCATCTCAGTCTCTTTCCTATTTGTCCAAATAAAATTCTACAGTTTTGTTTGTTCATCAAGCAACAGGAAATTATAAATTCTGAGATCTTGGATTTTGTAAGCCAATTAAAACACTTTTACATTACTGATAAACATTTTCCGAGACACCCCATAGTGTTTCAGATTTCTGTGTTTCTTTTTTTTTCTATCCAACATCTCTTCATTTTGGTTAAAGCTATGTTATTTTAACATTGTGATGCAGCACAGATCTGCATCAGGACTGAAGCTATCATTGTTCACACTTAGGAATTCTCTAACATATAAAGTTGCAGTTTTAAAGCAGTAAATATCTTTACTTTCTGGCTACCATCTTCAGGTACTCCACCCGAACGAGGTAGGCACGACACAGAGCCTGAGTGGACGCCACAACCTGGGCTAAGCGCTCATCCCTCAATTCCTCCAAAGCCCCCAGCAGACCAGCTTTAAAAAATACCTGAAATAAAAGCCAATTATTTATCTGAATAGCTCATTAATATCTTTACAATTTAACCAACAATATAACAAATAAAAACCTTAGTGTGTCCAAACTTGTACTGTGTGTGATCCACGTCGATTGAGCCCAGAAGTTTCTCTGCAGCTTTTTTGTTATCCATAAACTGTCCCTCTGGAACAGCACTGGCATTAAGAATCCTGTATCTACAGGAGGAATAATAAGTCTGAGAATGGCACCAAACACATATATTTATAAAATAAATTTCGTATGAAACTGTGAAAAAAAAGTGAAGCTTTATTTACCTCTGCTTGAAGTCCCCGTAGAGGATTCTGCTTGGAAATCCTTTCCTACAGATCCGGATGCCCTCCAGCACGCCATTGCAGCGTAGTTGGTGGATAACCAGTTGGTTTTCCATAGCACCTATGATGAAGGCAATAATCTGTTTTATCTACGTAGTGTTATAGTTTATACATTTACGTTATAATGAGAGGATTATCAAACCTACCTGGTGTTTTGGTCTCATTTGGTATCAAGCAACGCACAAAGTGAGGATGAGTGGTTCTCAGATTAGTCATGAGCTTCCCGAGATTCTCCTGTAAGAAAATGTACAATCATACATGATGTTTAGTGTGAACAGTGTTTGTTGCTAGTTTTGTTTCTAATATTTAAACATGTTTGCATTTTGACAGAAAGGCAAAGTGCGAAATAACAAAAAGATATTTAACATTTAGAGCGTGCACATATGAAACTTTGAGTTCTCTCATACAATGTAACTGGAAATGTTTTTATTTTTTCAGTTTCAGGGCAGAGATTATAATTTTAGTTAAAATTGAGTTTTTACTGCCGTTTTCAGCCATTTAACCCTTTTGGATGGATTCCCAGTCCCAGGAAACGTGGTTCAGACATTTATGTCCAACTCAGCCTTTGTGGGTGGCAATGTCTGTCAGCCGTTCCACCACTTTGGTCCAGACTAAAATATCTTATAGACTCTTGGTTGCATTGCCTTTAAATTTGGTTTGATCAATTAAATTCGTCCAATACTTCAAAATGCATAACTTCCCATCAGACTCAGCTGTACTTTATGCTTAGTGCAACTGTTAGCATGCTAATATGCTAAACTAATATGGTAACCATTATACCTGCTAAACATCAGCGTGTTAGCATTGTTATAATCAGCATTTTAGCATATTGACGTTAGTATTTATCTTGAAGCACTGTGCCACACCAAGCTAATAACATGGCTGTAGAGTCTGTTTTTTTGTTACAGTTTAAAGATTCGCAATCTTCAAGTCTTATAAATGTTATGGTTTCAGAAAATCTTCTTCTGATGTCAATGTAACGTATATTTACAAAAAAGTCTAGGGCGGCTCCAATTAGGATCTTACCCTGAACAGTGCAGACACTGTTTGGAAAGATGCTCCCTTCTTCTTGGATCCTTTTTTTGGTTCCTCCTGCAGCTGCCTCTGCAGTAATGACACATTTATAACGTACAGTAACAGTAGCACTTTGATAGCTTTGAAGTACTATCCTTCTGCAAACCAACATATTTACTTTATATTTCTGCATTTACACAATTATGCAACTTACCATCTGATGCAGAAAAGCTTGCATACAACATCGCCAATATTTTTACTGATGACTTCTGGTAAAGCTGCACCACAGACTCGCTCAGCGGGTCTTTGTTCTTCTCCAGCCAGCCGCTGATATTGTAGTCCACAGTGCCGGCGTAGTGCATCAGAGTGAAGTGAGCCTCCGGCTTGCCTTTGACTGTTTTGGGCTTCAAGAAACAGTTGTTCTTTCCAAGATGTTGGTCATACAGTTTATTCTTGAAAGAAGCGTCTGTTGATTTTGGGAACATGCACTCCTCCTCGAGGATGGAGAAGATCCCCATTGGCTAGGGAACAAACCATTCTTATTAATTTTAATTCTATTTAATGAAAAACTTAAATTAAGTCCCAATTAGGCACCTTTTACAGGCCTAGTGTGGCTACATGTTTTGTCATATAAACGCAGGTCTCAATTAGACGCCTGATTTGGTTTTTATAGTAGTTCTCTGGATGCATGAAAGCCCAGCAGGTCACCTGATTGAGCTACTCTAACCTGCTTAGATTGCACATATAAATATAAATCTTAAGTTTTATCAACATGGACATGATACACATTGTTCGATTGGTTAGATTACCCACAAATGAATTTAGATTTGCAGGTATTGTAAAAAAGAGAAATTTTAAAAAGCCTAATTTTTATAGAAGTGGGCCTAATGTTCATACTGGTTAAAATAAACAGTTTGGTATGAGCCTATTTCCCATTTTAGCTAAGCAAGGGTTTTGTGCAAAAGGGATTAAAGGCCTGTCCTAAATAAAGGCAGTTCAGTGATAGAAGCAAATGAAAGCCTGGGCTATTATTAGGTTTACGGTAGGCTAATATTTTAATGACTCAGTATACACTACCTTTTCAATGAGCTCAATGCAGGCTGCCAAGTCCATACCAAAATCAATGAACTCCCACTCAATTCCCTCTTTCTTGTATTCTTCTTGCTCCAATACAAACATGTGGTGGTTGAAAAACTGTTGCAGCTTCTCATTGGTGAAATTAATGCAGAGTTGCTCCATGCTGTTGTACTATAGACAAATCGTACAGACCAAATTTGAATAAACACACATGATTCAGTTGAACCTCTGGAGGGGAAAAAATGCAATATACAAACTGAAGAACACCCACATCAAAGATTTCAAAGCCAGCGATATCGAGAACGCCAATGAAATGTTGTCTGGATTGTTTTGTATCCAGCTGCTGGTTGATCCGTACGACCATCCACAAAAACATCTTCTCATAGACGGATTTTGCAAGGGCACCTATGGAGTTGTACACCTGGAAAGAAGGAAAGTTAAAGACAGACATCCTGATGTTTTCTCATCAATATACAGAACAGAATATGAACTGTGAGGATGTTATGGAAAAACAACAGCGCGGTCGATAACAACACAATGATCATTTGATTCATAGTCTCACCTGCTGCACATTTTGTCCCTTGGTAACATATTCATTTCCAACTTTTACTCTGGGATAACAGAGGCTTTTCAGCAGATCGGCAGAGTTCAGGCCCATCAGATATGCTGCTTTATCAGCTTCTGCAAAAAACAACAACTTAAATCTTAAAGGACAACAAAGAATATCTTGGATGTATTTTTTGTGTCTTGCTTCCTTTACTTGCACCGACACTATTAATTTGGAGGGATGATCCTCACCCTCGGTGCCATCTGGCTCCGCCTGCTCCTCCCGCTGCTTCTGCTTGAACTTCATGTTCCCATAATGCATCACAGCTCCAGTCAGCTTGTAGATGGACATTTTCTCTTCACCGGAGAAACCCAGAATATCTAAAGCCTCCTGTGTCCGAAAAAGTGCGATTCAGAAATAAAGTAAATGAAAAGACAGGGCGAGTTTTTTGCGCTTTAACCGAGTCGACTCACATCTGTAGCGATTAACTCCTCAGAGTCATTTATGCTTTTGACACTGATTTCTCCTTGACTGATGAAGGCGAAGTCATAGGGGTTGGTGGTGATGAGAGTAGATCTGAAGGGAAAGGAATCAAGCTTAAATCTCTTTGTGTGAATGTCTCTGTCTGAGTAAAAATGAACAATGACAAGAGTAAGTAAGGCAAAAGATTACCAATCAGGTCAGGCTTCTTGTTGCAAGTAAGCTGATAGAAAATATGATAACTCCTCTCAGCTGTCAGCTGAAATGTCACTCTTGATTTCTCTAGCAGATCTTTAAGAAAGAAAAGGAAAAATAAATCATTTTATTTTCTGGCAACTTAATTTATCAATTTTCTGCAGCCTATAAAATGTGTAAAACTTACATGTTTCAATATCTGCAGATGCCAGTTTACCAGTTGTGCCAAAGTGTATTCGAATGAATTTTCCCTATTCAACAAAACAGCAACATCTTACTCTCTGTGTTCAGCAAATTTTTGGTAAATCAAATCAAACTGAAGTCTCTCCTGCTGACTCACAAAGCGAGAGGAGTTGTCGTTCCTCATAGTCTTGGCATTCCCAAAAGCTTCCAGCAGAGGGTTGGCTTGGATGATTTGATCCTCCAGAGTCCCCTGTTGAAAAGCACACATGTAAATCTGAACGCCCACTCCTCTCTCTCTGAAAAACAGTAACCGACCACCAGCAGCACAGCCTGTCAAGAGGCTTTAAGAGCTCACCTTCATTTTATTATTTGTCTCCTTTTTCTTCTCAGCAGACACAGCGATTGTCGCAAAATACTGAATGACACGTTTAGTGTTGACAGTCTTGCCTGCACCGGATTCTCCACTAAGCAAAAACAAAAAAATTCAATATTTTTTGACAGTTTTATCCACCTGTAGTCTACCAATATATGAACAAAGTCTCAGCTAGACGTACGTGATAAGTATAGACTGATTCTCACGATCTGAGGACACAAAAGAAGAGACATGATTACGTGGTAAGAAAGCTTTTAATCAGTTGTTGATTTTAGGCCGCTAACATACCAGTGAGCATGAACTGGTAGGCATTATCAGACAGGGCAAAGATATGAGGGGGAACCTCCATCCTCTTCTTCCCTCTGTAGGCCCGGACCACCTCTGGGTTGTAGACCGGCAACCATTTGTAAGGGTTCACAGTGACACAGAACAGCCCAGAGTAGGTCTGCATGGAAAAGAAAAGCGATAAATAATTAGCTATGCAGCAGATCGAACGGTCCAAGTTGTTGTTTCAGACTCAAATATCTCAACAACTGTTGGATGGATAGCTATGACATTTAGCACAGGCACATATGTTCCCCAGAAGATGAATCCTACTGACATTTGTGATCCCCAAAGTTTTATGTGGCACCATCATCCGTTCAAATACCTGCAAAACTAATGACATTCCCATTAGCTGCACTCTGTGTTTAGTGCCAAATAGCAAATTTTAGCATGCTAACATGTTAAAATAAAGTGTCTTGGATTTTTGTTTTACATAAAATCACATAATAAGCCCATGGTGTGATCCGGATTAAAATTCACTTAATATCTGAGGTGAAGAAATTTAAAAGACAGGAGTTTAACAAGTTTAACATTTAACAATTTTGTCTAATCCAATCCAATTGTGAAATTGTGAAGTGTTATTCTTTGACGAGACAGTAGAAGCATTATGTATTTGTCTAAGCCCATTTTCTATAGTGTATTCTAAAATTTCACCAATATCAATTTTAGCAAGAGAGATTTCTTAAAATAAAGCACAAAGTGAAGAAACCTGTTTTATTTAACCCATTTAGTTTTGGAACTGCATTGGAAAGTGGAATAATCTCATACTGATGGCAGTTTTTCCACATATTTTAAAGAATGACCCCTGTTTCCATTCAGGGGGTCAGTGTGGAGGATTACAAATACACATGGACAATAAACTGGACTGGGCCAAGAACACTCAAGCCCTCTACAGGAAGGGCCAAAGCTGTCTCTATTTTATGCTGAGGTTGAGGTCCTTCAACATCTGCAGGACGATGCTGAGGATGTTTTTTGAGTCTGTGGTGTCCAGTGCTATCCTGTTTGCGGTTGCATGCTGGGGCAGCAGGCTGACGGTAGCAGACGCTAACAGACTCAACAAACTGATCCTCAAGGCCAGTGATGGGGGTGGAGCTGGACTCTCTGTTGGTGGTGTCAGAGAGGAGGATGCTGTCCAAGCTACATGTTATCTTGGTCTCCCACCCACTCCATGATGTGCTGCTCAAACACAGGAGCACTTTCAGTGCAAGACTCATTCCCCCAAAATGCACCACAGAGCGCCACAGGAAGTCATTCCTGCCTGTGACCATCAAACTCTGTAACTCCTCCCTCTAAGTGCCTGACACATGGACACTTAATTATTCAACTGAACATGTTTTTGTGCAATATTATCTGTCAGTAATTAATGTGCAATACTATCCTGCAATTCTGCTGTTAGTTATTCACTACTTTAGTTAGTTACTGTTCTCCATTACGTTTCTTTAATAATGTCCACACACCTTTATATTTTTTATATTTATGCCCATATATTTATATTTTTCTTTATCTACCTTCTTTCTATTATTATTTCTATTCCTATGCCTTGATGTGAAATGTGTGCAACTGTGACACAGGAATTTCTCCTCAGGGATCAATAAATTATTTCTGATTTCTGATTCTGATTCTAAGTTAAGGCCTCTCCCTGTTTTAATCTGCGTCTGTGTGATTGGTGTAATATTTGCTGAAAGACTCACGTAGATCATCCATGCTGCATATCGCTCCTTAAGGTTGAACAACACTGCGGGCTCGTGGAGGTGCGTCATCATCACCATGTCCTCAATCTTATCAAACTTGGGAGGGTTCATGGGAAACACTTGGTCCTCCCTGACGGTTAAGGTCTGGAAAACAGAAACATGTCTGAAGGCGATGCTTAAAGTTTAACACACTGTCACAAAGTAGACAAAGGTCAGATAAATGTTTCCAAAGGCCACCCAAAACTAGATATTCACTGTCTTCATTAACTTTAAAAACATAATGTGAACTCAGATTTTCTTATTGCTATTGTGGAAGCAGCATTTGGAGCTCCGGGGGAGATTAAATGTGTCTGTTGAAAGCCAGAGTAATAAAATTCTGCAGATTCTTTATTGCAGGTTTTACAGACGAACGCCCTGAAGCTGCATAAAATCCTCCCACATTACCCAAGTATAAAGTCCCACTCAGACATCCCATATAACAGAAAATTCACTGTCTGTGTTGAGTGTCTAATAAAAGGTCAATTTATCAGCATAACCCTTCAGTCCACCCACTCTGTCATCCGCTGTCTTGACAGTGACTTTCCCATCCGTCTTGTCCTGGATCTCAGCCTTGACATACAGTTCTTTCTCATCGCTGACGAAGCATGCCGTCTTGCTGTCAAACTGGCGGGACTGAGCTTCCGTCCTCTCCCTCTCAGACTTGCGGAGGTACTGAGCAGCCGGCCCGAAGATTGACATTTCCCCATCTGTGCTCATTTTCTCCTCCTGGATTAAAGACAAAAGAAAACACCATCAGCATCTTTGAAATTATTTTACAAAGATAATGCTTGAAATTTAATCCCAGAATACTCACCCCTTTACTGCACCAGTATGTCCACCAGGAAGTTCGGGATTATAACTAGACTGAAGTTGGAAACAAGTTTTAGGAAAAGACGCAAACACAGAGAATAAACTGCACAATAGCGGTTACACACTGAACGAATATTTGCACTGTCCCTTTTTATACCTCACCATTGTCCTTGAGGTGAAGCCTCCTTCCTTTACATGGGCATGCAGTGGTAGAGTTACACAAACCTGTTGCTCATCATGGATAAGGACGGATCATGGATTAAGCACAAGATGCACTGAGGTTATTATATATAGAGTACAGTGACACCATAGGAAGTTACATTTGAAGAATACTGAAAATGTGCAAACGCAATTTTTTTTATTTATTTGTAAAACTCATAATGGAAGTAAAACAAATATGTGTGTGAGTTGAAAATGAGTGACAACAAATAATAATAAAAATAATGCACTTGTGGTACAAAAACCAGAGATTACAAATTGCTTTACAAGGAATACATGGGGAAAAAATACATACTATGTTCCATATGCATTTCATACATACATAAACCAACCTGCATGCACACATAAATAATAATAATAATACCATTTATATAGCACCTTTCACAAACCCAAGGCTTAACAAACAAAAATAAATAAAAAATACACTCAAGCAAAGCAAGACAAGTTAATTTGTATTAGAAACAAGGCCATGCAAACTGCTTTAATTTAACTTTAAAGGCATTAAAAAGAAAAAGAATAAGAAAAAACAGCATAATAAGACAATCTTGTGATGGAGCACTGATTTTGATTCTGTCTCGTATTGTGCCCTCAAGAAGATTTTATTTTTCTTCCTTAAAGTAAGAAGACTTTTTGAAAACAGAAGATGACTTAAGTTGTTCTCTGAAGCTTCTATTGTTTGGGATTTTCAAGTAATAAATGTCTTCAAGACAAACAATAAGGCAGATTACTGCACTAGAAACAAGAAACAACTCTATTCCATAACAAGCTAATATGTACTGGAAATAGGTGAAATAAATTCACCTTATTGGCTAAAATTGTTGTCACATTATAAGAAAATATGCTTTGGGACACAGTATTTCATGACATGACATGTTAGTTTTATGCAAAATACAGAAACTTAATTTAAAACTCTTGCTTTTTTCTCCACACCTATATTTACATCTATCCTTATTGTTCCATATATTCTTTAGAATAAATCATGTTTTCTTGTATTGTAACTCTGCTTAGCAAATGAAACTTGACCCTGCAGATCAACATGCCTATTAACAGAGTTGACATGAAGCTACAGGTTATTTATACTATCTGTAAGATCTCATCCACATTCAAACAGAAGTATAAGCTGAATATTCCCAACATGTTTGGAAGGTCTTACGATGGCGGATAAAGCCAGCAGACCGAGGTGATTAGTGCCCAGACACGAACAAGCGGACAACCTTTACAAGTGGATTTGAAGAGGATTGATTATATTCCTTTTAGAGGATTATTGCAGGCAGCTGGTGCGGAAACAAAGGCCATCAAAGCCTGAGTGGGATACAGTTGTTTAACATTGAGGCTGGAGCAGCGATCCAAAGTAAACAGTCCGGTGTGAGAAGTGCATTGTCATTCATGTGTGAGGACGTTCCATGATCTTCAGCGTTAACTAATCACAGCTCGCAGTGAATACTTCTGTCAGTTGTTTCTGGCTAACATTTCCTCGGAAGCTTTTGTTGGAGGTTATCTAGCCATGTAAGTGTAATGTCACAGCAAGGTGAGGTAAGGGACAGGGTTTTAGTTCAGCGTCTGAGTGGCTTTGCTGGCAGGTTTAGGTTTCACTTTGGTATCAGCTGGACAGCAAACACTTCTCCCATCAGAGAGCCTCTTTGAACTCAGTTGTATCGCCTCGTTTTTCCTTCCAAAATCCTTATAAAATCATGAAGCACCAGGGAAAATGTAAACCTTTTAAACCGTTATTGGTTTGTTCAGCAACACATAAACTGTGTGTGAAAGCTACAACAAGGGTTTTTGTTCAGGGATAGCTTGAAGGTTACAGGAAAGGAGAGAAGGCTGGAAAGTTGAGTCCTGAGTCAGTGATGAATGCAGTTTTCTGAGGTGGTAAATAAAAAGTGGATTAGTTATGACTCCTAAATTTGTGATTATCGTATGGAAAAAAAAACATTATAATGTTAAAAGCAATGTAAATGTAAATGCTCCGTATTTGTATAGCGCCTTTCTAGTCTTTTCGACCACTCAAAGCACTTTTACACTACATCAATGACAATGACAGGGTGGCGGTAGCTTGGTCTGTAAGGACTTGGATTGGAAACTGGATGGTCTCCGGATCGAGTCAAGCTCGGACCAGAGAAACAGAGTGTGGACTGGTATAGAGGTGGTACCGAAGGTGGCCTTGAGCAATCCCCAAACCCGATCGATGTCCAGTACTGGGTGGTATCCTGCTCACTGTCTCTTGTCTGTGTATTTTGGATCTGTAATTTTCACGATAGAGTGAAAAAAATAACCTTTTCTATTTATATATTTCTTAACTTACAAACTTTATTGAATTATTTCTATTCCATTTTGCCTTTATGTGCAATGTGTGCAACTGTGACACAAGACTTTCCCTCAGCGATCAATTAAGTATTTCTGATTCTGATCTTATATGTTGCTACGCACCTAGTCACCAAAGCAAATTCCATGTTTGTGTAAAAACTTTTGGCAATAAAGCTCTTTTTTAATCTGATTCAGATTCTTAGTTTAGCTTGTTAGCATGCTAACATTTGCTAATTTTATCGCTAAAGAAAAGGTACATCTGAGGTTTAGTTTTGCAGGAATTTGGTCATAAACCAAAGTATTTTCTGATCTTACAGTGGCGCTATATGAGAAAAATTAAAGGGTCAAAAATGATTTAAATTAATCCAGAATGTCTGTACCAACTTTCATGGCACTCCATCCAATAGTTTTTTTTATTCATTTAGCTGACGCTTTTATCCAAAGCGACTTACAATTGCTATAGGCTACATATCAGAAGTCATACGCCTCTGGAGCAACTAGGGGTTTAGTGTCTTGCTCAGAGTCACAATGGGAAATTTAACCTGGGTCTCTCGCACCAAAGGCGTGTGTCTTATCTGTTGCCCCATCTCCACCCCTAGCTTTAGCTCAAAACCTCATGGTGGCACTAGAGGAAAAGTCAGAGGATTCATCATCTGGTGATCATGAACATTTGAACAAATCTTCAGGGTAATCCATCCAACATCCTTAGAGCCGTGCTGCTAATAGGGATGAAACGATTACCGGTTTAACGGTAAACCGTGGTAAAATTCCCGAAGGTTATTATTACCGTACACATTTTAATTACCATGATAACCGGGTACGGTTAACCGCGCTGTTATAATCTCACAGCAAACACTGTCCAGCGACTCCCAGAAGCAGGCGCGCATGCGCAGAATGCAACGTGGGTTTGTTTGGGTCAGTGACGGCGGAAGACAACCCTGCGGAAAGTTTTCAGTCACTCTGAAGTCTGGTCGTATTTTAGTTTTTATGAGAGCGCTGAGGGAAACTTGATTGAAGAAAATGACCTTATAGTGAACGCTTTGGTTTGTCTTTCTGACTTGCTAACAGCGTGTAAACTGAAGCTCTCAGTGTTCGCTGCTCTTCTAAAAACCATAGACGCTGTATATATTGTTTATAAAAACGCTACACGTTGTTCTGCTGCTGTGTGCGTCGGCAGAGTCTATCCCTTCACTGCACATGGTAACACGTTACGCAGTTTAGTCAACCAACCAGCATATCTATCTGATCTATCTGATCCTTGATTATTTTGCATTGTAGGTGACTAACTGCAACACAAAGATCCAAACACCCCAAATAGTTGAATGCTGCTTTTTCTGTATCAGCCAATATTGTGTTTTCACATTTTCCTGATACAACAGAGAGTAATGACCTTGGACCGTCATCAATCACTATAAATGCTGTGCATGCCCCTATTGAAAGTGCATAGAAAGCCAAAAAGTCTAGAAGATGCCTGAGGGTGATATGTTACTAATTAAAAAAACACTACAGTACTGTGGTGAAAATAGAGCAGGTAGATTTGAGGTCTGTGGGATGAATATTAAAATCCTAGCAGTCATAATGAAGTCATCAAATTTTCTGTTACATCTAAGAAAAAAAGACACATCACGCAGAGGTCTTTTTTTTTTTATCAGCATGAGACTCAATCTTGTGTGTGGTTGTTTCCCTCGTCTCGTCTTAAAACAGCTCACTCGTCGTGTCTTGAAGATATAAAAGCCATTCATTTTAGATCTCTTCTTGGAGTTTGCTTTTATAGTGAAGACATCCAACTGCTTTGGATCAAAAATATCACAAAAAAACCCAAAAACAACGGATAGTGTGACAAAAATAACCTATTTTTCCCCCCTTTTGTTTAATTTTAACAAAGCTGCTTTGTACAGCGGTGACAGAATGAGGAGGAGAAAAAACACATCAGAGAAACATGCAGAAATGTATTGGACTGAATTCTGTGTGAAACAAAAAAAGTGAGCTATAAACCGTATAAACAATTCTTCACTAACTTACAGCCTACAGAATCCCTCACATGCAAGACTATATGTACTAAATTGTTAAGAGATTCTTAATTTAATGATGACAATTAAATACGGTCCTGGAACTCCATTTTTAAGCATTTAAAAGCTCCTCGGCTATCATGGAGCCACCAAAATAATCTCTCTCTCTATGTTTTGTCATAAATTAAGTATTTACAGATTTTAAAGTGCTCTGAATTGTTGTGAATTGTGATTATAAGAGTGTATATATTGTCTTTTTGGGGTTACAAAAGCAGAACACTCAATGATAAATTGTACATTTTGGGATTTGACGACAGAAAGTCTGACAGATACATTATGAGAGTGTTTTAACAAGGTTGTGGACTTGCAGATGCAATACACCAATTTGGGTATTAGTACAAATAAAGGTCTGAAATGATACAAAATTTGGAGTTTGAAGGGTTCAAAAACAATAAACAATTGGGACTTGCAAATGCAATAACAGATTTAGGAATTATATAATTAAGACATTTTGAGAATGTGCCAAAATTTAGCACGTGTGACAGTTTTCATACAACAAATGTATTACATTTATAATAAGTTAATTTTGTTTTTGAGTTATTTAATTTCCATAAATTGCATTTATAACAAATTTTGGAATTCCAACATACATTTTTGAGGCACTATACCAAACTCTGGAAAAATTTGAAAACTTCAATCAGATGCTCCTCGATGTCCCTGTATCCAGGTTAAAAATAAAGGTGACCAAGCCTTTTCAGTGGCTGCTCTCAATCTTTGGAATATTTTAGCTGTTCAAATAAAAACTGCTCTGACTGCTGACATTTTCAAGTCCTTTCCTAAAGACCCACCTCTATTCATTGGCCTTCAAACCGAGTGGAGTTTTGACATTTTCCACTGTCTTTGTTGTGTATATTTGTTGTGTATCCTGACTTTGGAAAGTACTTTGGTCAACTAGGGTTGTTTTTAAATGTGCTATATAAATACATTTGAGCTTGAACTTGACTCCTATAATACTTTGTTACATGTTCACATGGCTATTTTTGTATTTTTGGGGGGTAACAAAATCAGGGAGCATTTCCTAAAACTTTGCTAACTTATACTTTTTGTATTTGCACTTTTAACTCGTCTTTTTCTCATCCTTGACTGACTTAAATTGCTATAAAAGTGTTTTTTGCACAATGGAAAGCAACAGTAAAAGTCCCAAAAGGCCCAGCACAGCCGTGTAATCACAAGTGGCTGTGTTCTCCCCAAGAGAGACAGACCTCATCTGTTTGAACTGAGTAGGACCAGACTGACACTTCACTGTATGCGGAGTCAATTCAATTTAACAGAAGAGAACAAGCCGGCGAGACAGAAAAGTCCTTGTTGTGTCCCAGTACATCATAGCTCCGTCTGACAGTGTCCTCTTTGTCTTTCTGACACAGAGGGAGAACCACTGGACATTTCTGCTCAACAAAGACTCATAGAAAATGTCTTGCACTGAAGTAAAAACCAAAGCATGTCTCTCTACCAGACGCCTTTTTATAAAAATGCAGAAGCGTTCAGTGTCTCTCTGTTCCCTCTGCATCCTGAGCTGTGACCCCGCAGGCTCTGGATCATTTTGGACAGTAATGAGATCCAATAATCCCTTCTGTCTCTTCATTCATATTTCCAGTGGCGTCTTGACTGATACAGTTCTGCAGCACACCAGCGTAGCAGCATGGTAAGATCTTTTAATTGCTTTATGTGTTATTTAAAGAAGTGAGTGTATAGATGTCGAGTAGAGTAATTACTGCCAATACTCCAACAGATTTATAAGCGATGTGAGACTTTATAGTTAGTTTTTATCTTCACCAGTAAATAAAGCAGACATATCAAAGGACGTTGACCATCCCCCTCTTGTTAAACTCTCTTCTGCTTTATGTAGTAACTTGTTTACTGTAGAGAACCTCAGATGTCACCCCACACCACCCCAGAGGTTATTAACGAACAAGACATTTTGCTTCCAGCTTCTTCAGGTTCGTTCTTGATTAGACTTTGTGATGTTGTGTCATTCACTCCCAAAAAACTCATGTGCAGAAATCAAACAATAATTTTTACAGATCTGGTGTGTGGTGAGGTGTGAATCTCCACAACAGTGGTTTGTGCTGCACACTGTCCTCTTTTTGGGAGCTAAAAAATGTGTCCGTCCGGGATTTTTAAGTCACCCAAAATGTCCGGGATTTGGCTGTTGCTCTACAGTCGCAATTATTGTGTGTGTTTTTGCATTGCTTTGACCAGTACCGCCACTATTACACTATTACGTCTTTTCTTGCGTACTGGCGCTGCATACAAGCTGATGGTATCCAAGCGTGTGCATAAACTTGCTCGTCAACGTTACTTTTCATGAACCGACCAATCACAGCCTGGATAGGGCGAGACATTAAAAAAAAGTTGACGTAGTGCAACAGCAAACTTTTGAAATGTTTGTATTGTTGTTTGTATTGATTGTAAACTTGTTAGCATGCTGACTTTAGCATTTAACTCAAATCACTTCTGTGTTTCAGCACGGCCTCACAGACTGCTAGCATGGCTGCAGAATCCCAGTCTTGTTAAGTTTCCATTGGATTGGTGTTACGTCCACCGTGTTTACTAAAATGAAGCATCTTACATTTACATTTAAGGGACTTGGTAGATGCTTTTGTACAAAGCCACTGACAATAAGTAGAGAGTAAGGATGTCAACAGAACAAGTTTCAAGCACTCAAAATTGCCAGATTAACTATTGCTGGTAGACAGCAAAGATAGCTAACCTAAGATTCTACATGTACAAACACAGAAGTGCGTGCATTGTCTGTCACTTTCTGTGACTGTCAAAGAATTTGAAACTGTTTTAAAATACTTCTCTGTTGACACACTCGGGCTCAGTGCAGTCTCTCCTCATTTACATCCTCACCAAAGCTCTGCCTCCCTTGCAGGAACAAAAGCCAACCTGCCAGCAGGCTGAGTAATGCGCTGCTATATGCTCATTTAGCCTCTGAGAGAATAAAGCCCTCATTGCTTTTTTTTCCCCCCATGCCCTCTCCTTTGTGGTTTTTTATCAGCGTCCTGTGTGGAGTGAGAATACGTTCCTCTATAAGGCTTCTTCTTGTTTTCTATAATTGCTGCTGTTTGAAACTCTCAGCAGCTGCTGCGGGGCACAGCAACAAACCGTGTGAAAAACTGTGCTTGTAGTGCTAAAATTACACACACACACACAAACACACACATACACACACACACACACACACACACACACAAGCTCTTCCTCTTTGATAATTTAAGATTAAACCGTGCATTCGGATTCCAAAATAGATTTATGATAATGAAAACAATATATATATATTTTCTTTTGCTATGAGATGTCCTATTTTTCCTCATACTTTATAGCTGGAGCTTTCCACCATTTACTGTGGCCTGTCAAATAATTTCTACAATACAAAAAACAACCTTTGTTCTTCTTAAAGGTTAAAATGGTGCCCTGTGAGCTGTTGGAAATTATATAACCCTGTGAAAATGGTGCAGAAATGGTGGACAAAAGCAAAAAAATGTAAACATCCGCTCTTCTTCTGCACCACCATAAGAAGGTTGAGGTTCATTAATCTCGTTTTCCAGGTAGAAAAGGATCTCAATGCTTTCTTTCTTTCCCTGTCAGCGATCACAGAGGAGCTCAGTAAAGCAGCAGAGAGGCGTCCTCCCTCCTGCGGGAATCTGACACAGCCTGTCCTGTTAGTTTCTTTCCATTCAGATAAAATGAGCTAACATGAGTGGAGTGGAGATCCTGGTTTCAGGGTTACATTGAGAGCAGTGCCCTAGAGGATTGTGGGATTTGGTAAGGATATCTTATAGATCGGTGTGTGTTTTTTTAAAGTGTTTCCATAAAAGCTCAGATACCATTCAGCTGCACTTCTCCTTGCAAGCCAGAGGACATGTGAAATCAAACAACAAGGAGATCAGTGGGTGGTGATAAAAATCTAATGATAAGAGTTTATCTTTAAACCTTTCTATCTAGTATGGACGTTTTTTAGTGCTGTCAAATATAATATTTGTCTCCTACAAATTACATTCACATGAACTCTTCTGCACAGTTATTTAGTTTATGCCCAATATCATAATACTGGAAGTAGTTTGACATTGAAATAGTGCTGTAAAAAATAATGCTGAGGTTTGTCGTTACATCCCGTCTGACCGTGTGACACTAATTCTTAGCATTGATTGTTTTTCATTATTTGAAGATGACCGCAATCTTTCCACAACATTGTCCCCTAAACCAACCAGTACCTTATGTACTTTATGACCAAATATCTGCAAAACTAATAACATTTCCATCAGCCTCAGCTGTGCTTGTGTTGTGAAAATGTTATCATGCTTACACGCTGTACAAAGATGGTGAACATGCAACAAGTCCTCCAACCTAAACAACATAGAGAGTCCCTCCCCTTCCGGTGGACCACCATGGGACCTTATTTCGGTATTGTACGGTAGTCAATGGCAGGAGACAACAAATATTTTGATCCCATTTGAATTGTGTCTTGAATTACACATATGATCTTTGTCGACTTAAAAGATCCATTTTTGATTAAAGAAGGTCAAAGTTTGATGTAAAACTGTTACAAAATACGTAATTACAAAGACCACAAACCCAAAAGTCGCGTATGTGACGTAACTTTCTCTGTCAATGACTGAAGCTAATGTTACTGAAGCTAACATTAAAACACTTACATGAGAGGATGATGTGATAAAAGAGCCAGGAGTTGTTGGATTAAACACATCAGGTGAGATATATTTCTACATTATCTAGATAATAGCAAGAAAGCAATGAACGTTAGCTAGCTTTACCACGCTAACATGTTGGTGACGTATATTGTGCGAGACGAGAGATGTAGTTCAATGAGCGAATTCACACAAAACGACATGTAACTTTACTGTTTTACAACAAAATGCGACTTTCTTCACTTGCAAAATTCTATTTTAAATTGACCAGCATCATATGTGTAATCCAGGGTTCAATTCTAACGGGATAAAAAAATAAGTTATCTCTCGTCACTGACTACCGTACATCATTTTTCCAAAATAAGGTCCCATTAGCCGGAAGCGGAAATAAGTGACTTGTGCTCTCTATAGGTTGTTTTAACCAACCTCCAAATATGACTCATACAATAGCGCCCCTACTGTTGAAGTATGTCCATGTCTCCCAAAGCATTTTCACTCCATTTCCCAACCAGACCTATGTTTTGTAAATCACGTGACCTATGTCACATGACATAAACACGTGGAGAACGCAGTGACACAAAGGAGGTGAACCCCAGCTGATAGCAGATCATACAAAGACTGATTTAGGTTTAGGCACACACACCTGTGAAGGTTAGAGTAAGGGTAAGAGGCTACAGTGGGTCAACACATGTAGTTAGCTAGCTAGTGTGAGGGAAATTTGATATTTTACTGTGTTTACTGTTTTACCTTTTATGCTGCACTATTTTTCACTGTGTAGTGTGTGATAATTTTATTATGTTGCAGCTAGGTGAAGGTTCCCATGGGAAAGTGGCTCATTAGAGGGTTTCCTTATCTGACTGCCCATGATAGGCTTTCATCTCAGGACAGTTGGTTCCTACTCCATTCCTCCCTAAGACAGCTGCGTAATACCCTTTACAGTATAAAGTCACCTGTTTCTTCACTGGCTCTTTGTCTTACATTCTGCGGACTGTTTGCACTCTGTATGTCCGTCTGACCCTTTGCAGAGAATAAAACCCTTAAAAGATGTCTGGATTGAATTCTTTATTTCAGAAGACTCACTAAAGGACATATTTACATTACACTAACTAATGCTACAAATCTAATGCTACAAAGCTAACGCTGGTCTCTCAGGTGAAAGGTGGCTAACTTCCTATCCTTCCACCCAACCCACCACCATCAGTGCACTTTAAGGCTATTTATAATACACGACTTTCTTTGTCATGTGTTTGCGTTGTATGGCCACTAGAGGTCGCTGCCACCATAAACGCAAACATGAGTCATAATTTTGTGTGATTACCTATAAACGACCTATTTGGTCGTTTTTTCTGTGGAGGACAGACTCTGAATATGGTAAACATCATGCTAAACATTTAGCATGTTAGCAGTGTTAGCATAATGACGTTGTGGTGTCCGATCAATAATGCTGCGATGATGTGTTGAGAAGAAATCCGCACCACAACGTTAACATTAAACATAGCCTCACACAGCTGCTAGCTTGGTCAATGTTTTCATTTCAGAAGGCAATAGGTCACTATGAGATACTGCCAGCAACATGTTTACTTCAAAACATTTCAAAAGCTGTAGGGTTAATTCTTACTTCTAACTTGACTAAAGGTTACACATTTGCTTCCCGTGGTGCATAAACTAAGATGGGATGACCTTACGTGGGTCACTGTAAACTGTCAGCATGTCACTTATCTTTTTTTGTGCAGCAAATGTTCCCCTCAGTATGAATTTAGCAGCTAAAACATTGCAGTGTGCAGCAGAATCTGCTGCTCGCATAGAAAACTTAAATCAGGAGCAGAGATGGAAAAAGTGCCAATGAGTCCCTTTAATGTTACACATCAATCGGCTTTATCCGCCCACTCTGCCCTGCTGCCCATGCGAGCACAAGAACATGATACGACTCCTTTATCATTCCGCTAATAATCTCCCCATTTATATATCTGTCCGATCGCATCCGCCCACCTCCCCTCAGATGTCTGATCGGAGTGCACCGTCCTGAAGTTGAGCAGGCCCTCTGACAGATCTGAATGGGTCATGCACCGCTGCGTCTGAAAATGAACAGCCAGCCAGCGATCCCTGCAGATTAAAAAATGGCTTTTTCCTTTTAAAGCTCACTGCATTCATTTCTGGCCCAGTATACAATGTGTGCAGCCTGTATAAAATGGCTCCTGGGGACTGCTGATAAGGTGGAGCCAGCATTTATCATTATTTATCCATTTAGTGGATAATATTTGACCATAACCACAACACCATTATTTAGCAACTGAGAGCTGCTAAAAGGCAAAATGGGAATTGGATGATAATAACATCACTTATTGCGGAGGCTGTCATGGCACATTTACATTTTTGTGTATGCAAGCATATGGAAATGTTGTAATTTGAGATAATCTTTTATGAAGCAGCTATATCACATTATAAACTGTTTTACTCAGTGTTCCCTCACTTGGTATTAATTAAACTGTTTATTTCCACAGCCCTCGGGATCCTTGTCCTTATTATTCTGCAGAGGAGGAGTTACATCTTCTATGTGGATTTAGCTTCATATATCCTGGATTAATCAACTAAATTCAATTTTTGCTAATTAGAAGCCACACAACTTCCTATAGCCCCCAATAATCCAGTAGCACGTTGTAACTTGATAGACATTTAGGTGGATATCCTGCTAATTAAAAATATTGTGTAATTAAGTAGCTGGAGCCACACAAACTTAATTTCCTCCTTTAAAATGCAAAAACTATAGCATCAATTTCAATGTTGGATTGCATAATATTGTAAGATGTTCTTGTATATTTGAATAATTTGTGATAATATTTTTACATGAAAAAGATGCTTCATTTATATGTTAATGGTGAAATTAGTGTTGTTTATGACAGAAGCCAGCGGCCGTGAGCTCTGCTGCACCACCCAGGGAGGAGACTGACGGCCGACCTCTTCCCCCAGGATGGAGAAGCTACACCTCACCCGAGGGACTGAGGTATTATGTCAACAGCTCCAGTAAAGGTAAGAGCCACGCCTATAAAACATAAAGCAACCTCAGTGGTTTTGTTTTTGCAGAATGGAGACCGTGATCAAATGATGGTTAATAAATCACAAAAATAATTTAACTAATTTTCGTTTATGAAATTCTCTATTTTATTGTGCATTTTTTACTCATATTTCCTTTATAAGCACATTACACGCATGTTTATGTTAGCTTAGGGTCTTCTGATTCCAAAGATAGCAAACACATGGTGTTCCATCTCCATTACATATGGTTTATAAGCCCAAATGTATAAATAGAGAAAACGGACCAAAAAGGACTTAGTCCCCAGAGGGTAACTGTTGACTGTTGGACCAAAATACTGTCCTCTAATCTAAAAATAAGCCGAAAATGAGATAAAATAAACAGAAAATGGCTAAAAGGCCGTAATTACTGGTGGAGCTCTCTAATAAGTTTGTTTTTAGCAAATTTCATTGAAAAAAACTTTGAATTCTTTATTTACAAGGAGCAGATTGATGTAAAGTGCCCAATTGATCACTGCAGTTCACAGAAAATGAAACAGACAGTTCATAAAGTGTCTAAATATAAAGTGACAAGTAATAAAATGGAAAATGGAAATGTGTTTAAAAAGTTACTTTTATACTCACATTTTTAGAAGCGGCCCCAGGCACAGCAATGTTTGTCTGTCTGTTGGTTCACCACTTTGGTTTTAAAATCAACACTAATAAATTCCTGGATCTTTATGTCTTTTTTTTTGTCACTCAAAACATTTTTTTTTCAAATGTACATGCAGGAGCTGCAACCAATAGCTGTCAAATTGAGGCATCATTGTTGTATTATACTGTCTTAGTTAAATGTAGATAGTGTTAGCTGTTGCAGAATAAAGATAATGCAAAGGTTTTCCCTGCAAAACGAAACAGTGTGAACAGCTTGTTTGCCAGAGTCATGCTAAACTGCTATTCTTTGGCTTAGATTCAAATCAACCAATCATATTATTTCCAAAGTTGCTCTGCCTTTGAGAATCTGTTGATTCTCATTGGACACAGAAGTCATGTATATCCATGCGATGAAATAAGGATCCCCTTGTCTTTTAGTTTGCTTATCATGGCATTCATCTCTCACTGCCTTAACACTGTGAACTATGAGGACTCATTGTCATTCCTCCCCATCATCGTGTCTCAGCGGCCCATTCATGTGGGCACAGGCCTGCAGATTCGATCCACTTTAATCTGATTATCTTAAACGTGCCATGCGGGACTTCAGGCCGAGCAGCACAGCCAGCACCTCAGCTGTGATATCTGTGGATTCAGAGGTGGAAGGGGGTACGTCTGTTGTTTGTCTTCTGCTCTAATACGCTGCTGCCTAACAAGAGACTGAAGAGTTATATTAATACAGAGGCTGGAAGGCAGGTGACCTTTCTCAAGCTTTGGTGTGTGTGTCTGTTTTACACCTCATTTGGGAAGGAATCCAGAGGGAAAGGACACGGTCCTACGGGACAGAACAAGGCTGCATCAACAACAACTCTGGCAATGATTGCACTTTGGCTCACAGCACACACTCACAGAGCAGAAGGAGAAAAAAAACACCCAAAAGCTATTTTTACATTCAGCAGCCGTATGGTGCAGCCGTCACTTTTTATTTTGTTATAGTTTGTTGTTTGAATATGGAGCTTCAAAACGCTGCTACTGAGACTGTGTGTGTGTCAGAGAGATGCCAGTGTGTATTACAGTGTTTATTAGAAAGCTGCTTGTTGTTTTTAGTCTGTGTCATTTAATAGAGGAGATTCACAAGTGAGGATCAGTCAAAATCCTTCCACTTAATCCCTTCGGAGTTGCAAATATGACAGTGGGATTTGGACTGATGAGAAAGAATTACAAGCAGGAACTGAGGCTTAAAAGAAGTGACTGTGTGTGATGAGGTTTGCTATAATTTGTTTTAAATAAGTAGCAGTTGATACAAAAGAAACAAGAAACAAGTCACAATCAACCTGAAGTAAGGTTACAAACCGATCTGCCTAGTGCCTCAAAACAAGTCATAATTGTGCCCAAACCTAAACCGTAGCTTTGTCACATCATATTTAATGATTCATGATTTATTTGTCATCGGTGATTTGTAACGGTTTTTGCAAGGAACAGATGAATGATGCTGTATAATCAGAAAACACCTCTACATTTTAAAGTTTGTATCTACGCAGGACATTAAAAACTGGCTGTGACAAAACCTTCTGTTGTCAAATTCAGATAAATCAGAAGCTGCTATCGTAGGTTCAGACTATTCTCATGATCACATTTACCCAACCTTAGGTGCTCTGTCCTCCTGCATTAAATGTCATTGTAGAAATTTCTGCGTTATCTTTGACAAAAAGCATAATTTTGACCTTCATGTGACGTCTGCTGGTCAATCTTACTTTCTGCAACAGAGCTGGATTTCTTAAAGCAGCAGTCGGTAACACTTGATCACACAATGCTCTCTGCTTCTTGTATCACTCACAAGAAGGAGCCGGTTTCCCTGCGAAACCTCATCCCACGCAGGGTTAGCTCTTCATGGTGAGAGTCTCTCCAACACCCTCTCGTTTTGACTCAAAGATGCCCCTCCAACACTGTGGCCCAGGGGCAGAGCGCCCCAGGCTTCAGAAGCAGCTGCGACAACGTCTAACAGCAAGATGAGAAGCTAGTTCACTGCCCGCCACTGTTTGTCATCATGCCTCTTTGATACGAGCGTTATGGCATCAAACATAATGAGCCCGAAGTGTTTGTACTATACGCTGTTTATTGCAAAGGAGGGATGGGAGTGTTGTGTTTCAAAACTTCTGAAGCTGCGAAGATATTGAGCTTAACTTGAGGATGTGTGAGGATGGAGGCTGGAGGCTGCGCAGCGTGTGCACGAGTAGTGACACTGCAGTAAGGACTTCTCCTGGCTCTCATTGGTTGTTTTGTCCATGGAGCGGTGGATTCTTGCATATGGCTTTAGGAGGGGTAGGAGGATTCAGAGGAACCTAATGTTTTTCAGATCATCTGTCTCATTTCAAACGAATTGTCTGTACTCACAAATAAAGTATGTGAGAAAACAACATACTTAAAGTACTCGGCAGGCTACAAAGAGTTGTCTAGTTTTGCAAAAACAGATCAGGACTGAGTGTGCAGATCTGTAATGTATAGAGACATCAAAATGTGGACTTACTTGCCAGTTGTCATTACTGAAGCACCCAGTGAGGCTGTTTTTTTATTTATAAGCATTGTAGGTATCGTTTTTAGATTTATGTATCACTTGTATTTGGTATGTTTGTTGTACTTTATGTATTTTTTGTATGTTTGTTTTATGTGGAAGAGTAGCTGCCACATTAGTGGCACATTAATGTGCTGTACAGCAAATATGACGTTATTTTTAAAAGAATTCCCTTCAGCTGCTTTAAACTCACTCTATTCCTGTCCGAGTCACTACAACATGTCCGAGTTTAAAGTGGTCCAAACTTCTCACCTTTTCCACGTCATCTTTGCATCCTTACATTGGTTAGCGATACGTTTTAGAACAGAAATTTGAATTATTACTTTTAAGGCAGTTACGAGCCTGATTGCAGCCTGAGAATTGCTCTGTTGACACAAGGTGAAGTAGAAGTTACCTGGATGTAAATCCAGTTATATAATTAAGTGCGTAGCCCTCCATTGTGCAAATGACAAAGTTCATTAAAAACTGTTTTTTTTGAAGATACTGGCTGATCGTGTACTATTTATACATCTGTTGTTGCATGAGTGCCATAAATGGATGAAATCCAGCGCTTTACTACAAATCAAAACCTGCACTGAGATTTCCGTCAGCCCTTACAGTCAAGCATAAATTCAGCATTAGGATTAATAAAGCACACACCTCACCGAGCCTTCATTAACCCCATCAAAGCGCTGTTGAGCAAAGGTTTTCATAGTTTAGATCTACAAATATTTCTGTACGAACAGCAGCACTAAAAATTGCTGATCGGTTATTTCCTAGCATCCATTAACTGCAGTACAGTTTAAAAGTTTAAAAACTCCTAGAGTCAAGCAGTCGATCACAGTGAATATAATGTGTTTCAGCTATGCAGCTGACTTCTCACTCTGTGTAATAATGTTTACTTTGACCATTCATCTATCCAACCATCCATCTACTAGTTGTGGTTCAAATCGCATTTTGTTGACACAGATTTGTGGCTATAAAACATTACATCAGCATGAATAGGTGTGGTTAAGATGCAGCAAAAATGCGATTTGAATCAGTATTTCATATGCACATGATTGATGCACATTATAGCCATTAATTAATAACAGATTTCCATGATTCTTGACTCTCACACATTTAGACATTTGTGCTTTGAGTTCCTGCCATCATCGTAACAACGCAGCCAAAACATTTTTGCTGACTTACAACCCAGTATTTGTTTTAGAAGAAGCAGTTCATCACCACCGATTCACCCACAGCTGTTACAGCGTAAAGGACTTCCTGCTCTACTAACTGGAATGATTCGTCATTACTTTGTGTGATAGGCAGCTAAAATACAGGAGACAAATTATCCAGGAGAGTATTTTTCCCTCCAAAAGGTTCATAGATGGATGAGAATGTTTTGTTTTTTCAGGAAGCAAAGTTTATCTTGTCCTTTGCTTACAAGGTTAAACAGTTTTTGTTTTTACTTTTCCTGAATGATATTTAAAATAGTTTGAAGAAAACATTTGGATTTCATGCTATCAAACTAGGGAAAATCCCAATAAAAACACAAAAAGTCCTCCATGTAGCACAAAATGAAATGTTTCAGTGGAAGAAAAAATATTCAGTCTCATTTTTATCCGGAAAGGTTTGTTAAAATCAGAAAGGTTTATCCTATGGGGAACATGATAATATTTGTGCAAAGATGACATTTTGACCTTACATTGGAGCTAGAAAACATTTCCTAGAGAGTCCAAAATGAAAAGAGTTTATCCCTGAGGAACATGAATATGCTCATTACAAACTGCCACTAAATTTATAGATTTCTTGTTTACATGTGGAAAAGTGGACACAATGGTAGCACTAGTCAGATGGTTATTATGAAAATGTATCCTCTTGAATGACTCGTAATGACTGTAGACTCTTGTTAATCTATCTATACTGTCTGTGAGTTGTAGTTTTGACTTTGGTGGTTTAGTATTAATCCCCATGACTGCACCGCAAGCACTGCGAGAACAGAAGTCCTGTTCTCGCAGTGAAGCTGTTGAGCTCACGAGAACCAGAGAGAGACGAAACTGGTAACTCCTGGGACAACAAACAAGCTGACTCCCAAAGTGTTGAGGCAACGGATCTTTACTGGGTTTGGAAACTCTAATGAAATGGCTAAATTTCAATCTGTAATCCTACTCGTTAGTGAACAACGCAATACAATGCTTCTTCTACGTACACGAAAAAATGCAAAACATTTAATGGTTCTTGCTTCTTAAATTTGAGGTTTTGTACCAGGGCGTCACTTTGTGTTGAAAAGTGGAGGGGACATAAGGACTCAGATTAGGGGTGTGATCATACACGGGATGATGCACAATATTGGATTCATGAGAACAAGATGAGAAGATATTTTAACACTACTTTTAAGAAATATTAAATGAGGAAATATGTGAGTGGGGGGTTAGTGGGTTCCCCACACAGAAAGTTTTGAACTTACACTTAATTTCCTGCGTTCTGGAGAAGTCTTCTGCACCAATTTATGGTGGAATGTTTGTAATTATGTAAAGGGAAGCACAAAATTCAGGTGACATTTCAAAAAATAAATATAACAGATGTATGCAGTAATCAGTAGCTTGTTTTTCTTAGCTTAAGTTACTTTTTTTGGACAATGTACATATGTTTCTTTTTTATTTCCATTGCATTATCTGTTTTCTTGTGCAAATAAGCCTTTCTCAAAGCTTTTATTTTTATTTAACATTTCTTATTGCAAGCTATTCATAGAACATGTATAACAAATGCTTTTAAAAGTGATATGGACAAAACGAGCCATTTCAAAAAGTGGTGGGGACATGTCCCCAGTGTAAATGACACCTATGTTTTGGACTGTTGGTTGGACAAAACTAGCATTGTGATGGTGTCACTTTGAGCTCTGGGTAATTGTGACAGCATTTCTGACTATTTTCAGAATGTTTACAAGCCAAACAATCACTCGATTAATGGTGAAAATAATCTGCAGATTAATCCATAATGAAAATGATCACTAGTTGCAGTAGTTTGCAGTCACAGGGGACATTTTTCAGCATTGAGTACTACATACTACATACATACATACTACTACATTTTCCTGAATAAACTTCCATACTTTACTGTTACTTAACTTAAGTAACATTTAGTTTCAATGCAGGACTTTTGCTTTCAGTGTGGTACTTACTTCTGAAGGATCTGAATACTTAAATGTGAAAAATGTGAAACCATTACTCATGTGTCAGTGTATACACAGTATGGATTATAATGTTACAATGAGAGGGAGATGGGAAGTTGAAGAAAGAATATTTAGTTTGGGAGTGTACATTACTGCCCTTGTCAAAAGTGGGGATGAAGTTTGTGGAGAGAAATATCAATGCACAGATTTTGCTGTGAAGGAGCTGATGTTCTGGGAAACTGTGCCACATTTTCTTTTCCAACTGTCATCCTTCCTGTTGTTTGTATCGTTCCAGAAACAACATGGCGACGTCCCTCCTTGTCAGCTGAGTCCCCACAGAGGCTGCTGGCACGACACAACTCCTCGCCATATGGTAAAACTGGGCCTTTATCGTTTCACTCATCCATTTTCTAACAAAATTTCTCAACATGTAGAAAACAAAACAACGGCAGGAAACAATCCAAACACTGAAAATAAATGTGGAAGGAGGAAAGGGGGGGGTTTATAGAGGTTAGGAATGGCAAGATAGAGAGCTGACAATAACTTTAATAAGTGTATTCATTGGGTAAATTACGCTTTCAAAGATTCCAAGTTTCCATTTGGAGCTACAGGTCATAACGTTTTTTCTGCCAGACAGATTGAGCCTTTTAGCAATCTGTCATTAGCAGCAGAAATCTGCTGATTATGCTGAAACCACATCCTTCAGCTGAGTAGTTTAAGACAATAACTAATCGCACTCTGTTTCCAAAAGACTAACATTTTCCCTAATGGTTTTTATCAAACCACTGACAAATCCCCTGTAATACATTTCTCTACTGTGTCCTACATTATCATCAACCTCAGTTAGCGCTACTGGAGGAAACCCTACATTTTCTTAATGACTCATCGCTGCCAGCATCCTCCACTAACGACATCTTAGCAGATAGCAGATGGTTTTCTTCTTTCTGCTGGCGTGTGGCCTAAACACACTTAGAGGGAAGAAATGAGCAGGGAGGCTGTCGGCTGCAGGGTAGTTTGTCAGCATTCAACCAGACAAGTGTGATCCTCCTCGGAGAGAGGGGAGTTTAATGAAGGCCGGGTTTAGGTTCAGGTCTCCTCCAACCTCTGGACAGGAAACCAGGGATTTGAACAGCTGGCTGAAGAAAAACACATCCATTCAGTCCCAGTCTTAAACACAGAGAAATGTACAATGCCCTTTTATTTTTGAGCACATTTAGTTCTTTTATCGTCCTGTAAAACAGTACAATGTTTTTGACGACTCATTGTGAATTTAGATGAATGTATTCAGTCATATATGACATTATATAGGCGACTAGTTAACCCCTCTGAAACTGCACTGTACTGCTAGCTCGCCGGTCATATTAGCTAGTAGAGCTGTATCATAGTGGAACGAGTGAGTTTGAAACAGACCGTCATGTCTGTGCAAGCAGCTGATTATGACTTGTGATCCATTTTTACATTCATGGTTAGAAGGAAGGTAGGTTTATTTGTTTCAATACAACTTCCCTTTTGCTACTAATAGACAATATACAGTAATACAAAAGCAATCATAAAATAGTAAACAGAAATAAACTATATGCTGTGAAGCAGTGCTGAGGATGAATTTGAGCTTAAGAGTCTGATAGCTTGGGGGGAAAAGCTGCTCTGCAGTCTGGTGGTGCTGCAGCAGAAACTTCTATACAGTGGGGAGAACAAGTATTTGATACACTCACAGGTTTTCCTACTTACAAAGCATGTAGAGGTCTGTAAAATTTTGTAAAACAAAAATCCAGAAAATCACATTGTATGATTTTTAAATAATGAATTAATTAGGTATGAGCGTGAGTGGTTGTTTGTCTATTTGTGGCCCTGCGATGGACTGGCGACCTGTCCAGGGTGTACACCGCCTTTCGCCCAATGCCAGCTGGGATTGGCTCCAGCCCCCCCTCGACCCTGTACGCAGGATAAGCGGTTGACGATGGATGGAATTAATCTTCCCAGAAGCCAGCAGGGCGAACAGGCTGTGGCTGGGTGGGTACTGTCCTTCAGTGTCCTTTGGGCTCTGCGTAGGTACCTCATCTCACCGATATCACTGATGTTCGGGAGATGGGTACCAATGATCTTCTGAGCAGTTTAATCACCCACTGCAGATCCCTCCTGGGCCGAGCACATCCCATGCTGTTCAGTCCAGTAACAATTGCTCAGCTGGGGCATACAGAAAAATTCTGGGGTATGTAGCCTACTGAATACTTGCAGTAGTGTTTCTCCCACTGGCCTCGCTCGTCAGTTCACAGACTTAACATTGTGAAGACGACACATATTTTTAAATCTTTTTTTTATTAAATTCCTTTACAAATTTATAACCTCTGTGGATCATAAATTCATAGTAGAAACACTAATAATTGACCTTGTTTGCAGTTCAAGGTGTCCTGTCATGAGTTTCACATAGGGCTGCGTTCGAAAAGTCTGTTTTGCTTAGGAAGGTTCCTCACTGAGTAAAATGACCCAGAAGTATTTCAGTGGCAGCCATGATAAGAGCTGTTCGTATTCTCTAAAAGCTAAGGAAAGGTGCCTCAATGCTTCCTTTCATATCTCCTTTATCATAGTGTACACAGGACCATCCTTTATGAAAGGAAAGGAGAGAATGCCGTCCCACAATTCCTTGCAGCGGCAACATTTAAAGCGACGCACGTTCTCAAACTCAGACGATAAAATCCATTGACCACATTTGGCAAAATCCTTCCAATATAGACGCACATTATGATAACTGAATAAGACTCACTATTACCTTCTTTCTTTTGGTTTGTTTTCTTCTGGCTTTGCTGTTTCAACATCGTTTTATGTTTCGGATCACAGAATTTCCCCTCTGAATTAATAAAGTATATCTGATTCTGATTCTGAAACTGTCGACAATAATTGAGACCCATGCGAGCTGTTACTAGTCTTGTACCGTGATCAAAGTGAGGATAATGTTGCAGCGTGTAGACCGTACGACAGCCTTCAGCAAAGTCATTAATTCATTTTACTTAAGTCACAGATGCTGATCACCCTCGCCTTAATAAAGGCAATGATCAAGCTGGATGACCTCTACAGCAGGCGTTTCCCACACATTGATTTATTTGTGGCGACCTGACACATTATCAACGCTCTTTTATGTTTGGCTACTATTTAAAATGGGTAAAATCGTATTTGATCACAGATCTCCATAACTCAGCATCTCCTCTCGCCCCGTCGTTCTCTCTCTCTCTCTCTCTCTCTCTCTCTCTCTCTCTCTCGCCACAGTTATGCTGTCATTCTGTGGGAAACACTGTGTTTACAGAAAATAATTTGGATTCATGTTGATGAATGTGGGCAGGAGGGTGAGTGTGAGCAAGCATTCTGATTGTGACACCCCTTTCCATTATTTCGTGACTGGTAGGCTACCTTATCTGCCTTTTTGCTATTTTGGTTATGAAGTAATATATTCCACCGTGTTGTCCACCTTTAGACGGCCTGCATTACAACAACACGGGGCGCAGTGTCAAAGATGCGCTTTTTGTAGTCCATCTTCAGAACATTGTAGTTTCATCACGACAGGTCACGTCAGTAAATCCGCCGTTGTATAATTACGTCGCCTAGAAAAGAGCAGTCGGATTCTCTTAGACCCGCCGTCCTCTTTTCCTAAGTCCTTATGAATTCTCCTTCACATCTTTCCTTGACCTCATGACGTTTTCCATCGAGGTCAAGGAAAGGTAATTAGGAAAGGAGATTTTTTTGACTTTTCTGAGGCAGCCTTGGTGTTCTGTGGGTAAAAAGATTGTTTTGGTCGCTGCATTACCATGAGTGGCCACTGGGCAAAGTTGGAAGAAAGGCTGAACTGTGGCGCCAGATCCAGGTGTTATTATACATCCATGGACAGTATAAAGAGTGCTATAGTCCGCATAAGGATGAGGGAAGATTGGGTGGTTGAAACTCCGGACCTTCACCCAGGAGGCCGCTGGTCATGTCCCGTGTGAAACCAAAAATCCATGTTGACTAATTTTAACTTAAGTATTTAATCACGCGTGTTTCTTATTGTTACCATGATAAGGAAGGTAAGTACGCACTATAGGATGACACCAGGGACGTTTCTGTAGAGCTGTGAACCCCCCAGGCCGAGGCTCGTTAATGATATTACTTCAATATGTGTTTATAAATAGCTCCAGGGAGAAGAAGTACACATCTGAAATATGAACAATTCAGTGACAAGAAAAGTCAACAAATGCCAAGCTTGGCCTCAGATTGCCTGTAAATTTAACAAAAGATGCATGAAATTGTTTTGCGGTGAAGGAGAACAAATCTGTATCTGTCTGCTCCGAAAATGCAAACCACACCTCAGAGACACTAAAATTAGGATGTCTCAGTAAAATGTGACCTTTTCGCTTGTGGATTGCCCGCTCCCCACCTGCTCGTTTTTTATGATGTTATTTTACATAAGTGGGACTCCAGCTGAGACTTTCATGAATAACGTGTGGTTTATAATCGGTTTGTTATCAGCCAATGGATGCCACGGCAGTACAAAGACCAGTCAGCCCAAAGAAACCGCCGGCGTTGCTCTGAGGAAACCCTCCATGGACAAACAGGTACGTCCTTAACCAAAAAAAAAGACACCTCAATCACCTCTAAGATGTTCAGACCGTCTTAAATTGCTGAACCTGTTGTGCTCAAACAATAATTATTGATTTTCCTCCATATTAAACACCAAAATCCATCATTTGTCAGCACCACGCTCTGGTTAAGTTTTAGGTTGGGACACATAAAGGGAAAGATCATGATTTGGGTTAAATTATGTGCTTTGTTGTCATGTTACAGTAACAACTACATGGTTAAGGTAAAAAAACAACAACTGTTGACTATGGGTTGGAAACGGTAAACGAGCAGCGAACTGTTAAAGTCAGATGTTTTGTTGACCCGCATCCATCGACTTCCTCTTTTTGCCCCGTCATAATTACTACGGCCACTCGTGGGCGCTGTCACTTGAACGTAAACACATTTCATTTTTGGCCGTTTGCTGAAACGACTGATGCTGTAGTTCTTCGACGGAGGACGGTGTTGTGTTTGTGTTGTTGAGCAGATCTGTTACATATGAGGCCGCACATATTAATAAAGCTGAAGTTGTTCTTCTTAAAGGTTTTATAAGTGCTGAAACAATCATTTGACTAATTGATTTGAAACAACATATGAACGATTATCAACAATCAATTAAGTCGTTTATCAAGAAAATAAGATGAACATTCCTTGTTTCCAGCTTCTCGTGTTTGAAATCTTGCTGGAACTTCATTTTATAACCGATTATTTGAAAGAACACTTAATAACTTAAGCTGTTTGCCCTCCACTGTCTCCATGCTCTTGTCCTGAGTGGCCCTAGTGCAAAAACATCAAAGCCTCACTTGGTGCTTGCTCCTTTCTAGTTCATGATATCAGTATTTTATGATGTAAGGCTGCTCCGTCCTCTGAAAGCAGGGCCGCTCCTGCAGGTCAGATGAACCAGGGCCAACATCGATTACATGCCAACCCACGTGACTAATTACGAGTCAGATGAGGGCATACCGTATCATGATCACACAGGAGAGTATAGATGGACAGACAGTTGGGCCATATGGGCGGCTGAGATTTGGACTCCACTTGTCAGAGTTTGTCAGCTTTGGAAAGGAGGCCGGCCAAGACAGTCAAAGCTCACGCTGGGAGCACTGGGGGCCGCGGAAAACGAAACCTGGACACGGGGATTGTGCTGGTCAGAGCTGCCTGCCGCCATGTTCTGTGCAGCGAAGGTGAGAACGCAGTTCTTGTGCTCCTTCGTGGGTTGCTTTTTTTCAGGCTGTTGTGGTGTTGTTGGACCAGGTGGTTGTTGTGAGAAGGTGTGAGGCGCTGCGGTGATCACGTGCGCCGTCGTAAGCTGCTCCGCGCTGCACACAGCTTGATGCCTCGGGAGAAGCGCTGTCATATGAGGAAGATGATAACGATGTAGCCGATGCCACCTCGCACGCACGTACTTACTGTAAACATGAGCGTCGCGTTGAACACACATAAGCACACTCGCACATATTTCAGTGTTCGTGCAATACATTGAGACGCAGGCCCTCCTTGGCACACCTTTAAAGCCCCTTTGATGTGCATGCTGCACAATCTTAAACACACACACACATTTCTTCCAACACATAAACACACAATCAGTGACGCTGCATCTCATTGGCTGCCTGTTTTCCCTCCTGCTCTCTCTCTCCTCCCCCCACCTCCAGTTTCCCTCCCAACCGTAATTAGTCTTTTAGAGCTCATCATTCAACCATTTCCATCAAACCAACCCCCACCACCACCGCTCCGTCCTCCCTCACTATCCGCCTTCTTTGCGAGGGAAGTGTGGCAAAATCATGTAAATAATTCCCCCCCCTCCCCTCCTCATCCTCCACCTCCCCCTCTTCTTACGCTCTCAAGTCTCTCTGTCTTTTTCCATTTGTTCCTTTATGCTATTTTTTTTTCTTCACATCCTCGCCTTTTACGCTCCAGCATCTCCATCCCTGAGCTGGCTCGCTGGTCTCCCTCTCTCTCTCCCTCTGTGTGGACATCATTGTGTGAGGGGTGGAGGTGGGCAGGGGGGACGCAGAGCCCCTCGCAGGCAGCATTTATCTCCTCGCAGCCTCCAATCTTATAACTCGTGTGACAGCAGCTTCACCGGAGGCTAGACTTCGTCACGCTGCCACATCCACCACCGATTCCCCTACAACACCCCCACCCCCCCACCCCTACCTTCCCAACGCTACACCCCAACCATCCCCCTCCCCCTCCCCCTCCCCCCCTGCAACGCGACTCCTCTTCACTTACTCTGTAGCTTGTGAGACTGAAGGCAGCCTCGGTGCGTGGAGGGAAAGACAGAGAGAGAGAGAGAGAGGAGAGAGAGTGAGGCTTTCCCAGAATAGAGAAGCAGGAGGAGGTGAGAGGGATGATGATGGAAGCCAGCTTTGACACTGAGGAGAGTTTTGACGATCCCTCCTGTCTCGCCCCGCAGCCCGCCGGCTCCGTTTCGCCGGCCAAGAGGCAGATCAGGGAGGTCAAGGAGACCAAGATCACTGTGAGTACCCAGGAGCTCCAACTTGATCTTCCTCTCTTGTTTCTTTCTTCTTCCATTTGCTTCTGTCCTCTGCTGTCTCTCCATCTCCATCCTCTGAGTGTCTTTAAAGCTCCTCATGTGGCAGAAAAAAGTGCATCCTTTTTTTTACTCTCTCTCGTTTTACTACCATCTGTTGACATCGTGTTCAATCTCACAGCTCAAATCATAATGCATTGTGGGTTCTGGTGGAGTAACACGGGGTTCCCTGCAAATTGGAAACCACATTAGTCTGAATGAAGAAGCTGTCCAAGAGTCTTGTACTAATTTCTCTCTCACTGACTGACTGGCCTTGATCCATAATATTGATTTAATGCCTGTCAGCGAAATGTGTTTATGCTGAAATGTGTTTCGTCGCCTTGCAGTTTTCATCCTATTGAAATGTTACTGAAGTGAGTGAAAAGTACGTAGCTGATCTAGTAGCCTGCAGAGCGCTGTTGGTATTTTTAGGATCGCGCAGTCTTCAGTCTGATAAAGTGTGAGAGTGTTTTCGTCATGGAGTTGTTGCCCAGTCTGGTACAGTATTCCCCTCCTTTTTCTGCCTCAAAGGGCTCCACGTCTAATCTGCAGGGCAGTACAGGTCACACGGCGCTGCTGTTTGTCATCCAGCAGCATTTGGGAAGTGAACACAGGCTATGAGGAACTCCCTCTTTTTGCTCATATTTGTGTTTGGGCTTCAAAGTCTTCAGTGTGTGGTGGTTACAGACCACAGAGTGGGGATTAAATGTGCTCTTCACCACGACACATTCTGAAAAGTCTACAGTATTTTTGTCTTAAGATGCCCAGACAGAAGCTGTGGTTATGTAATCTCTTATAATGATGACTGTGAAAGGGGGAGGGCGGGGGTGGCGTTGAGGGTGAGGCAAACATGTGGTGTTGATGTTGAGGAGAAGACAGACAGAGGAGGTTTTGTGGTCTTGCACTGGGCTGATTTCGCTCGCTGACCTGCTGCAGCCACGGGAGCCGTCAGTCTGGCTATTGTGAAAAACCCCACCAGACCTGCGAGAGATGCAGCAAGTCCAGTTTCCATGGTGACAAAAGCAATAGCACTGATTAATGGGTGTTGAAATGGAAAACACTGGCATAGAAGAAGGTGGGGAAGCCATTCACTGACATACTGTTTGAAAAAAAAAAAATTCTTCCTCTGCTCTCCTTGCAGGGCCTTTTCAAAGGCTTCACCGCTCACAGATCTGTTGTTGACACAATTTTGTGATTTGGCGTCATGATTATCCAGTGAATTCTGGCGTAGAGGTGAAGCATGAGAGCAGCTTTATTTTTGTATTTTAACACAACTACGCAATTTCATATTGTTATTTAGTTCCCAATAAACAGGATTAAAGAGAAGTGTTCATTTCTGAAACTACAGCCGCTAAATGTGTTTACAGAGCAGCATTATAACAAAGAGTCACGCTTCACAGGTGATAGTGAGTGAAGCTGTAGCAGCGGCTGGATGACGTAAGCGCACAAAGGTGTCTTTTTGTTCGCCACGGTGCACCTCACATTACACAACCCCCTTTTTAGTTGTCATGGAGACGCACACATCCATGACTGTTGGCAAAATGGACCCTCGCAGGACGCCGAGGCTCTTACAGATCAGATAGCAGGACTGTAACCTTGTTTTCACCTTCAGAGAGTGTGACCGAATCTCACCAAATGCATTTGCTGCAGCCCTCGATGTTTTTCCAGCTTATTAAACATTTATTCACGTGGCGGTTTGACTTGTTGCTATGCTGCCTGTGCTCAGCGTAGGCACTCGGGGGGGAAACAGCGGCTCGTTAAGAGCGTCATGTGGCTTTGTTTGGCGGGACTCAGACGGGGCGTTTTGATTGGTCACTGAAGAAGAGAAGGATGGAAGGAATCGAGGGAAGAAAGGACAATGGTGTGGATAGAGAGGAAGTCTGAGTTTTGTTATTAATAAAAGGTGTGTGTGTGTGTGTGTGTGTGTGGACGGAGTTGGGGGGGAAGTAATTTGTTGCTTAGCAACACATCCAACAGTCTGATTTGCTGAAATGTTCTGCTCAGAAATGGCTGTGAGATAGAGAGAAGAAGTGACTGTGTTACAGCCGTTTGTTTGACGGCCAACCATTATTTTTTATGTCTCCCACGGGCCATTTCTTCTTCCACTGTGTCATGAATATTTTTTTATTCCCCACCCTGTAAGGCAGAAAAGTAAAAACAAATGAAACAACCATTGCCTGCAGCCTGGATACAAAACCCTCATGAGACCGAATGTTTGTGAATGCTGAGTAAGGGACAAAATGTTTAAATCCCCTCAACAAACCGGCGCTGTTACATGTTGCTTGCAGCTTCGTTTTGTGCTAAACTGCAAACATTCAAGGATAAAATTTGGCCCACAGCCCACTGCAACATCCAACCAGTCCAACAGCTGGACTTGAAACATCCACAGACATGCTTAAGATCCCTCAGAAGGATTTATTATTATTTGCTGTATCACAAAGGTAATCTATGCGATATTAATATTTAATTCCCAACCCAGAGTACCTCACTAAGCAGCCATAAAGGAGAAGTAAGTTAGCCAGACAGCCTTCCGTTAGATAAATGGTCTAATTTTCAGCTGGATGTGAGGGGCAGAGAAACAACAGCCATGATAGATGTGGAGCCAGTGTAATGGAAAATGTGGTGCCCATGACAATCAGTATGATCTGTGAGGCAGAACATTAACAAAGTGACTGGTCTGCACACGGTGTAAATCACACTGCCGTTCCTTTAGATTACCAAGTGTTAATGTGTGTTAGCATGTCGTCTCAGTGCTCAGTGTTTTAGTTGTCTGCCGTATCTGAATAACCATTTGGCAAGTGGCCATATTATTTCCTCTGGATTCTTTAGTGATTATATAACAGAGAGAGAGTATTAGTCATGAAGTTGTTTACTGGAAGCCGTTGAGATCAAGTGCTGCGGTGGTAGTGCAGAGAATGAAGAGGTAAATGTAGAGAGAAGTTCAGCTTTTTCATCCTCAATATTTGTTTAAAACTGCACAAATCAAGAGTTTTATGCAAAACTACACCCATCCCATCATCATGAATCACACAGTGAGGCTGCAGCAGAGAAGAGAGTCTCATTCCCCGGATAGATGTGTTTTACATAAAAGTAATGTTTTCAAAAATAAATCAGGTGTTATGTATGTGCAATGTCAGAGAGAGCACACAGAGAGAATTATCACCAACTCTGCAGCACTACTCAACTTTTTGTTGTGGTTCTCAGGCTACACATAATAAATAAATCACATTAACATTAAAAAATTATAAGCAGCGGTTTCCATCAACAGAGCTCTGGGGAGCTGATTGGACAGGACACCACCTGCCCAGCACCAAACCACGGGCAGACAAAATAAATGTAAAGAAGTAAATATGAGACATTAGATTGGTCAGATATGGAGAGAAACACAGGGATGATAGTGGGGTGAATGATGATGTTGCTCTGATGTTTGAATTGGTAGTTTGCCACTCAATAAGCCAATATGTCATACCTGTGAGTTTTGGAGCGTCTCTGACCAAAAACGTAATGTCAAAAAATGTACACTAATTATTAAAGATGGGCAAAACGATTCTGGAGAAATCTTCTTTTATGACAAACGACACAGCGTACAGAGTATTGTAACAAACGTTGGCAACGTTGGGGGTTAGCAAACTGTGGCTACTTGCTGCTGCAAAGCTAACAGTAAGCTAAACATGCAGAGAGGACGAAACAGTCCCAGATCCAGCACACCAGCTCCAGACTGTGATACTCACAACTCTCCTTCTAATATAGCTAACATCACAACAACAGCATGTCTTGGCAAACTAGAAAGTACGCTGAATGTCCGTGGGGCAAGTCTTTTAACGTTCCCCAAACCACAAATCATGTCTGGAATGGCTGGAATAGTGTTGTGTGGATGGGTGCGGGCCACATTGTTTATTTCCCATTTACAGAGGACTGTGTACCAACACTGGATTATTTTTCAGCGCACACACTGAATGGACAGCTATTGGACTGTGAGGATATATTTGCTAAATTCGACAAAAAGAGGTGTACTGGATTAGAATCGCTTTGCCAACCTTTAATGTAGCTTTAAATACTTGGGTATGTTCTCATAATTCTACAGATACAATTCAAAAAATCCCAATTTAGGCTTCACAAATCAATATTTTTCACGGGTAGTAAGGGAAACGGCAGTGCTTGTAGAAGCAGCAGCCGGTAGCTCCTTCAAACGTCGCTACACTTTTGTTTTTTATAGATTTTTTTCCAGCTTTATTGCCAAAACATGCGTTTCCTCTGACATAAATACAGTCATTGGAAGATGAAGACGAGGGTTTTGGATTAAAGAGCAGCAGACCACGATCTACCCGACCCAAACAACTAGACCAGGCGCCACGGTGATCGCTCAGAAGAGAGGAAAGAGAGCCAGGAGAGGAGCAATGCTGGCCCAGCTAGGACTTAATTCTGCTCCTAAAGATCCTGTCTGGATGAAATGGGACTCATGTAAACCAACCAACGGAATTCAGAGACTGTTGTGGCCACATCGTTACAGAGACCTGCCCTATCAACATCCCGGATCAAGCACTCGGCAGGTGGGCCATGTTCTGAGCTGTCAGCGCAAGACTCCAGCAAGATGAGAGGAAGTGGACTTAATGCTTGGTGCTCGAACGTAGTCAAGATGGACTTTGTTTCCCAAATGTCAGACTGTTTATTGTGAAGATGAAACTTTAATATTATCATCTGCTTGCTGCTGTTTACATTCACAGCAGATGCAAATAAAAAAAATGCACTGTGGGTGTTTGGGGTGAATACATGTAAATGTACATAAATAATTTATCCATCCATTGTCATTGTCGGGGGGCTGGAGCCAGTCCCAGCTGACATTGGGCGAAAGGCGGGGTACATCCTGGACAGATCGCCGGTCCATCGCAGGATAAATAATTTATGTGTTGTTTTGATTCTGATTTTATTGTACTTTATGTTACCATATTTTGATTTCGGCCTATACTGAATTGTATGTTGTATGTGTAGCATGAAGGAACTACAAATTTAATTTCACTATGCAGCCTTGTGCTGTATAATGACTAATAAACAACCTTGTACCTTGAACCTACAGAGAAAGTTTCAGCTCATTGTTGATCTTTATATTCTGTTTTGCTTCGCTCTCACTGCTCTCTTAACGTAGTTTGAGTCCACAGCAAGTAGTTGTCTTCAATGAAAAAGATGTAAAAACCCACCGCACAATACCTGCTCAGCAGCAAGCAGCAGACAGACACAGTTGGGGAACAAAGTGGAGCACTTAGCCACTAAAGAGCCAGATATTTCCCTCAGGACTTTGTGGAGACAAAAACCAGAGGTAAAAGAGAGAGATAATTTGATTCACATCCGTCATTACACAAACACAACTCCTAATGAATGATGAGGATGAATTTGCTACAAAAGTGCTAGACTCCCAACTCGGCATAACTGCCGCTTGGTCATGGCCATCCGCTTAGCTTGTTAAGGTAATGATATGTCATCATTGGACCATATGGCTCAACATTTCATAATACAAGAAATAAGTTAGCGGGGTGGTGATGGTGCAGTGGATACGATGCATGTCTTTGGTGTGAGAGACCTGGGTTTAACTCGCCACTGTGACACATTCACCAATGTGTGACACTTAACCCCTTGTTGCTCCAGAGGCGTGCGACCTCTGACATATATAGCAATTGTAAGTCGCTTTGGAGAAAAGCGTCAGCTAAATGAATGAATGTAATGTGAGTTTGCACTGTTTCTTTTGTAATGATTGTGTGAGGGGGGGGAAAGCGTGTCACATGACCTCCAATTTCAACTATGACCACTACTCCAAACTTTATTTGTTTATTGCCTGTCTCGGAGTCGTGCTTTTAGGTTCACCTCTGCCAGTTTCTTCAGAATCTTCTTTAGCCTCTTGCTCCCCTTCGTTATTCTTTTTGTAAAGCATCAAACACTCCGCTGTGTTCACTTAAGTGACGTCATGTTGTTCAAACGATTCAAATTATTCCCGTCACACCTTCATTTGAAATTTGAAGAGTTAAAAGGCTGAAGCAGTTCGGTTGAGCCAGCTTGTGAATGCTCCGTGTTTTCCTTCAGACTGTGTGACAGCACTACAGTGGTGAGCTCATGCAGTACACACTGTGACTCAGTGTGTTTTTCTATGTTTGTGGATGAAGCATCCTGTCTGGATGCCCATGTAGTTTGTAGCAGCGGTTGACATGGCACAGAGGGTATCTTGCAGTGCCAGGAGGGAGGGCTCACAGATGGTGAACATTACATAATTGTAGCCCCAAGAGTAATTGAAGACGCTGTGGACCATGGAGTATATATTCAAGGCTGAGTGCTGGGCATGTTTATCAGCAACAGTACATATTCTCAAGTGTATTATGTTCGGTTGTTCAATTTGAGGAGTAAACTGTAGTACAAAACGTTTCTCTTGGTTTTTGAGTGGCCAGGCGCTCTCTCTCTCTCTCTCTCTCTCTCTCTCTCTATCCCTGAAGGCCCATGGGTCACCTTCTGGATGGCCAACATCACCACATTCGTACTTTTACTCATGCCTGACCTTTTTCCTCTCATTTGCATGATCCACATGAAACCCAGGCCTGTTACCTCGCTCTCCTAAAGACAGCATTTGGACTCCACTTCTCACGTCATGTTTGGCTCACAGATCTGTTATTTGTCACTGTTTTTCATTTCTTAGTGAGGCCATTGCTATAGGTCACCTCTGTATTTCTTCTCTTTTTGCTTCAGATCAACTGTGTGACTTTCCCTCTACCTGGTGAAGGTCCGGAGCAGCAGCTCCTGAAGCCAAACGAATGGAGCTACTGCGATTACTTTTGGGTGAGTTCTGCTGAAACACAGAAACCATCTCTTATATAGAGACCTGATAGGCATAGGGCAGTATATAAAGTCACTGTCCTCTGAAAACAAAGGTCTATGTTGTTATCTGTTCATTAAATAAATAAAAAAACACACTTTTTATTTGCCAAAGAAGCAGAATTATTTTCAGCCACTGGCAGCATGTTGATCGGTCCTCCTCTTTGTTCCTGGCTAAAATATCTCAACAACTATTGGATGGATTGCCATGAAATTTGGTACAGACGTTCATGTTCTTCTCAGGATAAGATGTAACAACTCTGTTGATCCCTTAACTTTTCATCCACCAGCACATCAAAATGTAAATTTGTTTATGACCAAACACCTGCAACACTTGACAATGGTAAACGGCAAATGTCAGCATTTTATCAAATGTTAGCACGCTAACATGCTAAATTAAGGGAGCTTTCACACCTAGACCGTTTTGTTTTGTTCCGGACAAGACACTTTGTTCCGAATCAATTTGAATACGTCACATGTGTTCACACCGCACTACTGTAAAGCATCACTGACCGTTCGCAGCGGGCCAGTCACTCCGCGATCTCCTGTCCCTGGCCCTGTATGCTCCACCACCCCACTCCCTCTCCCTTAGCCTACGGGTTGTGTCGCTAGTACGACCGATGCTCTGTGAACTGTTTGTGATCAGAGTGCGATTGTTATGCTCACATATTTACAACGATTTTCAACACAGAGCTGCTAGCTACAAAGGAGCTTAAATTAAAAAACACAACAAAATGATAAAATTTCTTAAAATATGTTGCTCATACACACACAGTTAAAGAATTCACATCTACACCACGGATAACATGTAATGCATTAAATATATCTGTCTTTTATGGAGATTATTGCAGATGTATTGGTATCTGCATAAATGTGTGACATGATTATCCATCCATCCATCCATCGTCAACCGCTTATCCTGCGCACAGGGTCGCGGGGGGGCTGGAGCCAATCCCAGCTGACATTGGGCGCAAGCCGGGGTACACCCTTTACAGGTCGCCAGTCCATCGCAGGACATGATTATAAGTTAATGAATAATTGAAAATATTGACATTGCATCAGCCCATCAGCCTTTTGTTGCTACATCTGTAACAGACCGTTTGACAGCCTCACCAAACTCCAGCCCAAACCCAAGTCCCTTTTTAACTCAACCATAAGGTAACGTTTGACAATTAGAAACCAGTGATTTCCCACACTATGTATGTGTTTGGTCCGACACGAAAAGCTCCAGAAGTTTCCTTTCAACACTGTTTGTTGACCTTTAGAACAGCCGATAAACGTAAAGTGCAGTTAAAAGCTCAATGCTTACGTTAAATTATGTGACTAAAACATGGCACTGCAGCTTTAGAAAGCAGCCTTCTTGCTTAACAAAAGATATACTTGGCTTTCATGTCTGAGTAGGCGGGTCGCAGGTGGAAGGCTGATCGACGGTCTTCTCTGTAAACACAATGATCATCCTGCTTCTAATGTCTCCCTAGTGGCTCCTGTAATTTTCAGTTTACATACATTTCCATCCTAAATTAAATTTGTATTGAAAAAACCTTCAGCCTGCATAATTGGCTGCAATCCGAAACCGGTTTCCTCCCCTTCATTTATGTGCGTGTTTGGGGCCCGTCGTGTCATCCTGCTTGTGATGTTTTGTACGTCCGCTGACCTGCTGCTCAGACCTGCTGTGTGAAATAAATCTGGCACCTCTGTTCGACGCGCATCAGCCCTGTCACAAACAAGACAAAGTGCTGCACGCCCTCGGATGTTACTCAGAAACACACACATACCAAACATCTATCCATCAGCGACTGACGCACACACACACACACACACACCAACGCATGTCCTCCTTGACATGCTAGTGTGAGTCACACATTCAGAGCACATTCTCACAAACCCCTACACGCTTTCAAACATAAACAACAAAGAGGTGTCACTGGGCGCTGTGTCCGTTAACTCGGAGATGTGGTTGTTTATTGGTTCAGTGCTGCTTTTGAATGACGCTCTCCTCCCCCTCAGACCGACAAGAAAGACCCCCAGGGGACCACGTCGGTGGCGGGCTTTGAGGTTCTTCTGCAGAAGCAGCTGAAGGGCAAACAGATGCAGAAAGAGATGGCTGAGTTTATCCACGAGAGGTAACAGTTTCATTTCAGATCAGACTGTTATTAACAACAAAACAGAGACGGCAGTTTGTTGACAGCAGTTTTAATTAATTAACAAGAGTGTCAGACACAGAGTTTCTCATGAGGCAGAAATATTCCCATTGGAGGAGACAGAGAGGAATTTTATTAGAATAGAAGTTGGTTATGTGAAATAAGCAGGTGAAGCAGGTCAGCAGGCCGATTAATACGCCAGTGACCTCTCCTCTCCTACAGGAAACAGCTGGTGATATCCTATATTTCTCTTATTTTCAACAAATCCCTTGAAACAACAACAATTAATTGATTTTAAGTATTGTGTGCATACAAAGCCTGATAAATCTCTTTCCTTTGTGCCATAGCACTCCAGTGTTGTCCAGACGCTATTAAAAAAACCTCCGTGAACCTCACTGTTGCACATGTTCCTTCATCACCATGAACACACACACACTGTAGTTAATTCTGTCTCAGTCCCACATACACTGTCCTGCTGCCCCAAAGAGCACCTAGGATTCATCTGCCGCCGCAACAAATGCACTATACCAGAGGGCTGAGTGTTACAAACAGGGTAGCAAAGTCAGAAAGTATTAAGAGAGGGACTAACACATTGGTTGGTTTTCGTCTTGTCATGGGATTTCATGGGGAAAAGGTCCTGGATTCTCAAAATGCTGCCAAATGACACATGAGACATGAGACACTTTTGTTTCAGACCAAACGTGTAGCATAAAATTATGGATGTAATGTGAAGTTAATCTTTCCTACTGAGAGAGGAAGTGGCATTTGTTACTGACTGCCTGAAATGTAATAAAATAATATTGCTCACTGGTTCTTGTATTCTGGCTATGGAGCTACTCTTAGTGCAGAGAAGGCCTTTGGTTTACACACAAGTGAAAGAAAAAACGCATCAACTACACCAGTTTGCTGTAATTCAACACCTCTACATTGTTCATCATAGTCAGAAAAATCAATGAATGCACCTTTTCAGTGTTCAATCGAGCTGTTTATGTCTGTGTTATCACCATCAGTATTTGTAGCTCTTTGTTCTTTTGTCCTTGTAGAAGCACTTTTCTGGCTTTATTTCAAGTAATACTGTAGGTAATTATAGTAATGACACTTACTTTACATATTACTGGTTGTGGAATGTAACTAAGTACATGTGCTTAAATATTTCCCCTTTACTTTATACTTTGACTCCTCTACATGTATTTGACAGTTATAGTTGCTAGTTATTTTGCAGGTTCCGATTTTGCATACAGGATATATAATGAGCTCATAAAATAGGATGCATTTTTATAGATTTAACCACCCAATAATATAGTTTGTGAATGCAGGACTTTACTTACTCTCACACCCAATCCTTTCATCAATGGACTCTATGTGTTGCTTGTTAACACACTGGGTACCACTTTGGTGTTATTTTTGGATGTGTAGGGCTCCACGGTCAAGTTAGCAACAATAAATATGCAACAACCGGTTAGACTTTCAACATAAAACTAGTAGTTGACGTTGTGAAATGTTGTAATTCGGTTAGGTTTAGGAAAAGATCGTGGTCTGGGGTAAAAACACCAGTCTCCTGGACAAAAGTCTGGTTTCTGGACCACCTGCTTTTAGCGTTCATAAATGTTCATAAATACAGGGCTTCCCCCATTGTGTTTAACTATGATACTAGGGCGCTTTCCAGAGCGTTACACACTAACACCAAGGGGTCTTGACCATGTGTCCATATGTGAGGACTTCATATTACATTTTAAACACTACCAAACATAGAACATAAAGGTTCAACTAAATCAAAAAGTGCATTTTTGCGATTTGTATGTAGTTAATTTAGTTAGCTAGTAAAGTATTTATATGTAAACATGACCATGCAAATCATGATTCAGCCCAAAATCATGTTTGTGGTAGATACCTCCAGAGAGAGCTCATTTTATAAAAGCTTACAGCTGAGGGGTGCAATTTCTGCTTGCACCCAGTAATTAAGGGGCTTCTTTTAGATCTCAATGAAGAAACTGAGGATACAAGAAATGCACACAGAAGTAGGAGTTCACTTAAAACTTTTTCATCCGATCTCACGCCTCTCTATATAATTAGCTCCACCTAATTCCACAAAAGCTCTATTCACATCGTGGTCGGAGTCGTGGGAAGTTAATGAGGTTTCTTCTCTGTACAGGTTTGATTCAAGAGGCCATCGTCTCCCAAATCCTTCAAGTAGATTTCTTTGCAGTACTGACCTTTCTGTGTTGTTTTGCTGGGTTGCTCGGTCCTGCCGGTATCCGAACATTAAGTCAAAGAATGGGCCTTGTGACCTTCTTTAGGTGACAGATTTACTCAGGTGTTGATCGTAAATGTGAGACCAGTGAATGTCACATACGGCACAAACACGGCTACCCTGGTTGAATGGCCCTCAGGGCGAATATGAACACATCTCATTTCCATCTCTCAAATGGAGATGGAAATGAGAACAGCCGCGCCGAAAATATGCTGTTTTGTGCAGTACTGCTGGAGAATGTTTTACAAGTACCCTGGGTTTCGGCATTTGCAGCAAATTATAGTCAATAGTTTCTGTCATTCTGCTGCAGTGCACCCCTGAAATTAACTGTGTTAAAGCATTTTTTCCCAACCTCACTAAAGCTGTCTCTGTCCTCCCTTGAGCCTGGCAGCTCAGGGTTTCTGATCCTGGTTCTTTGTGTTTCAGGATAAAGATTGAAGAAGAATATGCCAAGAACCTCTCCAAGCTGTCTCTGAGCCCCCTGGCAGCACAGGAAGAAGGGTGAGTGCAGAAAACAGAAGCTGGAGGAGGAAATAGTTTGTGCTGCCTGGAAAGCTCCCTCTGCGAAACAGTAGTAATTAAAAAGGACTGAGTTTTTAATCCCCTTTATTCCCTTACTACTTTTTGTGTTCAATGCACCTACAAATGACTGTTACCATCATCAAAGAGCGTTTTTTTTTTTTCTTTGAGCAGATCTCAAAATCAGTAGACAGGGAAGATGAGGCAAGATAATGTGGTTCCTTTCCAGCTGAAGAAATTCCACGATTACAGAACATTTTTGTTTTATACATAAATATGAAACTAACAGAGACACAACCCCAAGTCCAGATAAGTTTGCAGGGTGAAGGAATTACCTTAAATGAAACACCGAACATGACGGTACACCCAGGAGACCCCAGACATTTTTTCTATCACTTAAAATTGACCTAAATAGGTTAAACTGGGCAACAACATCATGGGGTTGTAAATAAGCCAACAGGTTAATCTGATATATATATTTGGCAGAGAAAATGAAGACGAACGGTAAATTACATCCTGAACAGTGCATAAACATCCATCACAATTTATAGCCTGCTTTTTTAAATAAAGTGCCGCTAATGTGGCAACATTGTCGGCTTGTTTACAACTCTTCTTACTGTTTGATGGTGTAGTTGATAAGACACATGCCTTTGGTGTGAGAGACCCGGGTTTGAATCCACTGTGAGACACCATTGTGTCCCTGAGCAAGACACTTAAACCCTCGTTGCTCCAGGGCTGTGCGACCTCTGACATAAATAGCAATAAGGTAATAAGGTAAGTCGCTTTAGATAAAAGCTGTGTAGTACTTCCCCAATTTTTTTAAGTTATATTTATTTTATAGTTAAATTTAAATGTCAGTAGGGATGCTTTCAGGTGTAACAGTGTTGGAGAATAGTTCAGTGTTTATTGTCTCTTGTCCCATAACAAAGGCGGGTAAGGGTTAATTTTATTTTTACATTTGTTTTTTAAGGACACTTGGCGAAGCCTGGACTCAGCTGAAGAAGAGTCTTCATGACGAGGCTGAAGTTCACCTCAAGTTCTCCAACAAGGTAAAAATCTTTATTGTTGGAAAGGAATGGTGTTATTGTGAAACATCATGTAGAGCCAGAGACCTGACAGTGTTGGGGCCCTAGGTGACATTTGAAATTGACATTTGAGAATGTGAATGTGTCCTCCTATAAACTGTGTGTCAACCCAGATACTGTTTTCTTGCGGGGGGGCCCTCCCCTCAAAAATTTTAAGCATTAAAAGCTTCATTTTGCATTAAAAATTCCTGTACCAGTTTATGGTGGAAATGTCTTTATCTATATAAAGGAAAACAATATTCATGCGGCAGGAGACAATTCAAAATATAAAAAAATTCAATATAATGCTGTAAGGCTTTAGTGCATTCTGTAGCTATTGCTATTGCTATTGCTTGTTTTCTCCTGTAGATCTACTTTTCTAATTTAAAAAATCCCTGCCTAGTAAACACAAATGATTTAGTCTTCCCTCTTCTTTGTGTCTTTGTCTGGGGAAGTACCCTTTTTAAATATGCATGCAGCACCTTTTCACCTCAATGATAAGTAAATTCATTTTAATTCAGTTATGAACTCCTGAACTTTAATAGCTCCTGTGTTTCAGCAGCTTTTCTGCTCATGTTCAAAACTTCCTGCACATTCAAAATCTCTGACATGTCTCGCAATATTACGAGACGAACGTCATTTAATGAGAATTCACAATATTTTTAAGTCTACCGGCCCTTTACTCTGCTTTGCATTATGATATTGCTCCGCGGGTAGTAGGCTATCCTCTTCAGACCGTTTGACCGACAGAATGTGGGACTGCATGCTGCATGTGAAACCGAAAACACCACTGATCGGACACTGATCAAGCAGAAATCTTACCGCAAATGCACACACGTTCGTTTCAGCACCTCCAATAAATTGCAGCTCACAGTCCCAAACAGAGAAACGTTGTACCTCAGATTTTAGATGTTTATATTGCAAAACCCTATCAGATACGTTACCACTCGTCACAACTGTCTGGATTCACAGCGTGAGGTGCACTTGATTACTATCAAGCCGAAAACTTTCTCTTGCTGTGCCCCCTGACATTTTGCGCCTATGCCTCGGACCGGCCCTGTGTAAAACTGAAAATATTAATTAACAATTTTTATAATTGATAAATTATTCATCAGGCAGAAATATCAAACACTCTCAAATTGTTGTTATCTCTGTTATATGTGATAATAAAAAAAAAATCTTTGGGTTTCCAATTGATGGTCAGATAAAGCAAGGAAAATTATGAATCCACCTTCGGCTCTGGTACATTATAATGGTCTTTTTTCACAAATGATCAATAAACTAGTTTTAGGTGTAAAAATGTTAAATAATGCCTAAAGTTAACATTTATAGCTTCCTCCGAATCACAAACATGTGAGAGTCTACTTTCGTCCTGTTGAGTGGATAACCTTTGGTTTGCAGTTTTCCGCACCTTCAGGTTAAGTGTTTTCAATCAACTGACGTAATAGATACATGATCTGACCACATCCTGAGGTGACGGGCTTGTTTACCTCAACCTTGTCAGTGTTGACCGAAGAAAATGACCTGTCCGCGATCCGATTACCAGCGGTGCAGAAACCACACACTGGGCCTCAGATACAGCCTTAAATAACGCAGAGGCTGCCTCGGAGCTTTTCATATCCCTCTGTTGTCTAATTAATTAGTTACGTCTTCTGACGAGCCCCCACCCAGGGCCATGCAGGCTCTCCCCTGCTCCAATAGTGCTCTGACACTCCATGCTTTGATATGAGACGGGTGAGGAAAAGGTAATGCGTGGTCAGGCGGGGAATGAGAAGTCTTATCAAGCCTGCAGAAGCTCTGGCTCATTTATTTTCTCTGAGTTTCTAATAAGCTACATTTTGTGCATATATATATATATATATTATTGCTTTGGCATTTGCACTAGATTAGCATTCTGTATGGAGAGCCAACAGTGCTGACGAGGACTTTGTAGTTTATTCAAGTATCATAAATATATTATTGGACGAGTGTTTGGTGAGAGGAATAGAAAATTGAGGCTTAAAGTGTAATTGTCTCCCTTTTATGGTGATGGATATGATCTTGTACGACAGGAAATAGGCTTTATTAAGCAATAAGCCCTAAGAAACTGTACTTTACCATGATTTTAATGAACTTATAAGATAAATGCACTTTAGCAAAGAATGTATACATATTAGAGAAAGGCAACTATGTTTTAAAAAAGAAGGTAAAGCTTTGTTACCTAGTGTTTTACTATGCCCATCTTTACCTGAAAAATACGTGCATAGGTCTATTTTTATATAGCTTATTAGGACCTATGATTAAGTTTTTTGTTAGGCTGCAACCTCTAGTGGTAGAACAGGTCCAAAGTCCATACAACGAGGGCGGTAGGGTGCTGTGAATGTGTCAAGTAAACTAAGGCCTGTCATTCAGGAGACCGAAGTTCGAGTCCCGTGTAAAGGAAGGTCAAAGTTGACATGAAGTTAAATACCGACGACTCATGTCATGTACATATTTTAACAGCTATGGAGTAAAAGTCAATTACCACTGAGGGAAGAGTGTTTGCCTTCTTTGCATTATACAACAAACTCTTTTACATTATGACCCGCTGAGATACTTGTTTTCACAGCTCCACACTGAGGTAGAAAAACCCCTGCTGACGTTCAGGGGCGACAACTTCAAGAAGGACCTGAAAAAGTACGACCATCACATCACCGACCTCAGGAAGCAGCTGGCGAGTCGCTACGCAGGTGTGGAGAAGGTACTGAGTCTCACATGCTGTTCCCCTCACTCCTTAATGGCTAATGTTTCCCTCCAAAGACTAAAACCCTTTTTCCGAAGTGAATCTCTAAACAGTCACTCAAAAAAAAGTACACATCAGTGTTTGTCTACATCAGAGAGATTACATAACAGAAAGAGCTTCAGTAACTCCTACACTTACTGTATCATCTTTGTAGCATACTTTGTTACTGCTTCCTACCTGCTAAAAATCATTTCATGAATGAATTAGTTTCCTCTGTATACCTACAAACATTTCAGTTTTTTATTTTCTGCTGGAACAAATGCTTGCTGTGGTGGGTAGCAGCATTATGTGGATGATGTGTCTGCACTACAAGAGAAAAGACATTGCAAAGTGGAAGCATCAACATTTTCACTTCAGCCAAGAAATTTTAGTGATATTTTGGCATTTTGACAAATGTACAGCGCATCTATTTAGTTTTCCTATGCACATATTCAAAATATGACAGGCTTACTGTCTAAGGTGACCAGATTTCTGAAATGAAAACTGGGGACATTTTTGGTTTAGCAGTCAGTATGTCATTAAAAAAATATGTTATTATATATGAAATAAAAAAAGGGGGACAATTTTGGTTTTATAATCTTTCAAATATAACTCTTTTGAATTAAGTCAAGTAATTTTGAGGCTACCATTCAGTCAATAAGTAGAGGCTTCTGTTACGGCTGTGTGTGTTTCTCTGTAATTTCTCCATGATCCTTTTCTGCCCTAGTTCTGCCTTGGAAGTACTTCAGCTAATTGCTGAACGAGGTCCACCTGGCCTTTGAAGGCGGTCTTTAAAAGCTCCTGTGCAAGCGTCAGAAAGGAGGCTTTTTGATTTGGGACATTTTTGTGTTATGTTCCTGTGGTTTTGGTGTTCTTAATTTATCGTTATGTTAATAAATTCCCTTGTTTTGGTAGTTTTAAAGGTGTTATCTGTGATAAGTTTGGGTCAGTGTTGGGGTGTTGTTCGCCCCATGTTGCCACCAAAGGCTGGGGCGTAACACTTCAATCACTTTCTGGCAAATAGAGATTTTATGTGTTGTTTTAGCCATTTAAAGGTATTTAAAGGGGTAAAAAGTGCTAGTTGAGTTATAATCGTTACAGTAAATCATGTTAATTATAAGCTACAGTCTGTTCTCCATATATAAACAAGGATATTAGACATCGGCCTACTAAACACATAATCCATCAGCAACAACAGGCTTCCATTATTGCCTGTAATGACGTAAATGTCCGGCCTGGTTACGCTGTAAACTGGAAACACTTATTTTACCACAAGTGTGATTATTCCGTTAAAAGAAACGGTAAAGTTTCACAGAGACATACCTTTGCTGTTACCACGGACATAAAATGACGTTTATTTGCACATTATGTCTGTTTGATCCAGATAAAAGCAGCTGTAGTCGTAACAAGAGACTGGACGATACAGCTTTAACATACTGTGCTACTGTGTATGCTCTGCTGTCCGGTCTTTCTGGCCACGTAAAATCTGATTTCAGTTCTGTTAACACCTATAGTCTATGATTAACACATTTACTGGGACAGCTCCAGACAGGCCACCAAAACCGGGGACTGTCCCTGGAAAACGGGGACATCTGGTCACCCTATTACTGTCAAGTCACACAAGCCAGGATGAGCAGTACTTTAACTGCACTTGTTTTAACTGCATTTGTTAAGCTTTCTCTTCTTGCTCATCGCTTATAAACTACCGGTCAAAAGTTTCAGAGCACCGTTAATGGTACATGTTCTAGTTTGTATTTAAAAATAAAAGTAGTTTAATTCTAGTGAACAACCTTAAATAGCACAAAAGTAAGCTGCTCGAGTTAAAAATAATGTTTACTTCACCAAAACAGACAATTTCCAACTTTGGTTCCAGTAACCAAAGAAGAAAAAGACAAAGTTTAGGTCGCTAGCATTTGTCTTTTCGTTTTTTTTTTTTTACATTTTGGAAAGGCTAAAAAGACACTGAAACAACACAGACATTGCTATTTAACGAACAGTTAATTGTGTTGCATGGTGTCAATTGGTGTATGATGGCCATTCCTGTCATCCATTTGTTTTTCTTAAATTCTAAACATTTCTAAACTGAATGTGTATATTTGAGACCTGCTTTAATTATCATCTGAAATGTTTAATCGTCATTCATTGTTTATTGTGTATCACTGAAGTTATCCCAGCAATGAAAACGATTTCTAGACAAAAACAAACTTTTGGCTCCGTCTCTGCTCCACTGCATTAAGTGACCTTATCAGTGGGTTTAGGATGAATCCATCCCACATGTTTTGTTTTTGTTGGTGTTTGAAAAAGAGATTTTCCTGACTTGCACTGTATGTTTACTACGCTTTAAACATTACTGTGACCTTAGAGAGGTGTGGGAATAAGAGGAAACACTCAATTTATGTGGATTAATAAAAGATTAAAGGATGTGACAAGGATTGTAGTGCGGATGTCGGTAGCCAACATGAAAAGGCTGTAATGACTCTTGTAATAGATGTAGGCACAGTAAATCTGAGGATTATGCTGAATGACTCATTGTTTCTACATTCACACATCCCGTGTGATGTGTGTGTTTGCGATGCAGGCACGTAAAGCTCTGGCAGACAGGCAGAAGGATCTGGAGGTGAAGACCCAGCAGCTGGAGATCAAACTCAGCAATAAGACAGAGGAGGACATTAAAAAGGCCCGGCGGAAATCCACACAAGCAGGTCAGAATAAAAGCCAGTCACAGCAGCCATGTTTGGATCAGTTAATTTTAACTGTCCCAAAGAGGACGTCACCAAATAACTACAGACACCGACACACTGGCCAAAATCACTCACAATTCACTATATAGTCCACTATATAGTAAGTTCGCCATTTTGTACTGCTGTCTAAATGTACTTATTACATAATAGTCGACTCAAAGTATCCCACAATGCATTTTGAAAAGTAGTGTCCAACCGATGGTCACTAACCAAGCGGTATATACCATCATGCATTGCTCTGATAAAAAAAAATGGTCCACCAGTCGACGTTGATCTGACACGTTTTAATTGTGTGACAGCAATGATGAGAATTATCTGAGTAGTGTCCGAAAGTGTTGTTTTCTGTTTGCTGGTGAGCTTATATAGTCCTCTACGTAGAACTCCCTACATAATCTAATCCACCTGTAGGGGGAAATTATTTTGTATGTCTTAAAGGAAACCGGTAGTTGGACATTTTTGGAAATTTGCTTACTTGCTTTCATGCATAGAGTTAGATGGGAAGATTGATACCACTCTCATGTTCCTACTGCATATGAAGCTGGAGGAAGCAACCAGTGAGCTTAGCTTAGCATAAAGACTGGAAGCAGCTCACTATTGTAACCTATTTTATAAAGCTTCGAGTGAGTTGATTTTCCTCTGTTGAGTACTTACACAGGTTATAGGCTTCATGTATTTAGTTTTTGTCTACCCTCTCTGACTACAACCGAGGTGAGAAACCGCGGCATGAAATCTCCGACTCGTGCTAGCTGAACACACAAATGTAAGCTAACACACAAAGTTAAGCTAAGCAGGTGTTAGCAGTGGCTAACGTGAGCTAACTTGGTGAAATATTGTCTCACACAATATCGTTTGGTGGTCGACATCCCACCGCTGCCACCAATGTAACCAAGGGTTATCAATTGTGCTAAATTTATATAGGTTATGAGGCCCTGTTGTCGAAACCAAGTTGGAACACACTTTGTTTTATTTACTCTCTCCCACGCTTCAGTTTCACCGGCACAGATTTCCTACATCTGTTTTCCTAATGTGCACATTTCACCCAAAAGGCAACTAAATAAAATAGCTTGCACTATCTCTGTTGTTTAATCTGTACAAAAACTGCAGGATAAAATAACGACAGTTTGCTCTTTCATAGTTATGTGCTGGACTGTTTCTTGGCCGGCTTTCCTGGCAACTTCAATTTACCCGACTCAAACAAACAACTTAAAACCAAATTAACTTCACATTACAATAAACACAGTCTGTAAGACAAACACACTGGTCGGTCCACCACTTGCTTTGGCCCAGAGTGAATTATCTCAACAAGTAATTGGATGCTACTTTAAAATAGCATCGGATGCAGTTCAGCTTATTCAAATGTTGAAATTTCATTGTGCCAAAAGTAGAGACACTTACAATATTTACTACAAAGTAGGTTCCAGTGCATTTCTCTGGGGTCAAACATATATGTTTTCTTTCTATTTATGGTTATCATTTCTTATCATGTCTCTCTCCCAAATCCAATTTACAATGTAAGTTCTTCCGATCTTTAACTATTGCTCAGAATATTTCAGCTCTCTGTATCCTAAAACATAAGTAAGTGTCAGATAGTCAAACAGAAACATGACTGAAGCTTATTAAAATTCATCCAGTGAAGGTAAAAATACAACCCCATCGTCGGCAGTGAGTGCAGCCAGCCGTGGTGACATTTGGCCCAACCTTGAGAAGCAGAGTTGATCACCGACACGTGGCTGACATCATTTAAATGTGCCTTATGAGCGGTAGTGATTGGTGCTGTGGACTGTGACTAATTTACTGTGGAAGAGAGAAAGAACAAGATAAGTGCTTTCTCTCTACTGAAGCCTGTGCAGAACAGACACACAGTGTTTCTCAGATAGGACTTCTGTCTTTTGCTGTGCTTGTGCACAGTTTAGACAAATTAAACAATACAATCTAATCTAAACTTAACTAGAGTCTTTTGCTGGAAATAAATAGTAAAATAAATTCAAAATGCTGTACAGTAGTCACAGCAATTTCTCACAAAAGTATTAAAATACAAAACATAATGAAAACATAAAACAACACAAACTAAATGTGAAAACATTTCTTGTGTGTGATTTTGTTTCTTACAAATGTCCACATTTAAACAATGATTTATTTTTGATGGAGCAAACAAAAACTTTTGCAAAGAATATTTTGCAATGCAAGTTTCTAAATAAAATTCATTAAATAAAAATATAATACCCCAAAATTAATGTAAAGACAATTTGAGCAGTTCAGGTTTTTAGCATTGATTTTTTTAAAAATGTAGTGGAGTAAAAAAATATTATATTTCTCTTTGATATGTGAGTAGAAGTAAATGAACATAAAATGGAAATACTCAAGTACAAGCACCTTGAATTAGTACTTACATACAGAACTTGAGTTAATGGACATCACTGAAATAGAACCTACAAAACAATCTTGGAGCTTAATTAATACTGTAAGGAAATTGGACAGCATGTACACAATCAAATCAGTAATTTTTAAATAACAAAGTCATGATTGCAGATTCAAGACACCGTGATTAATCTTTGAATCATTGAGGAGTGATTTATGAGCACCCTCTGCTGGTCCATTGGGGTTTTTGCTCCACAGATTTACACTACTACTATTTGACAGACATGCAGAGCTGGTGAAGATGATTTTTGGTATAAGACACAACCTTGTAAATGCTGATTGCTGTTTGCTCTTGTTGTGGACAGTAGACTTTTGTTGACCTCTGAAATCTCCTTCATGTTTTTGATTTGTATTCTGCAGGAGACGACCTGATGCGCTGCGTGGATCTGTACAACCAAACCCAGTCCAAGTGGTTTGAAGAAATGGTCACCACCAGCATGGTAAGACCTTCTCTGTGGGCATGGATGGGCAGTATTTATGATACATGTATTTAAAAAATATATTTCAAATACAAGGCAAGGCAAGTTTATCTGAATAGCACATTCCAACAATTCAGAGCTTTACATAAAACATAAAAGCAACATAGAGAAACATAAAAAAGACAGTGAAATACAATTTTAAAAGAGTTAAATAGAAAATAATAACAGGGCGGTAAGTTACAGTGCAATGTAAGTTATTAATCTACAGCCTTTTATTTGATTTAATAAAAGGTAGAGGTAAAAAGAAAAGTCTTCAGTCTTGATTCAAAAGAACTGATAGATTTTCAACAATAGATTTTGTAATTTGTATTTGATAGGGTTGATGAAAATGGCTTCATATTTTGTATCAGAATACTTTGGTGTTTTGTAATTTGTAGTTTAAGATGAGTGTAAAATACTTTGTGAGAAGTCTACAAGACTTCATAAAAAGCTGCCTGATTGGTAATTATTCAGTGATTTGCCCAGACTTAATAAATCGCTGCAGTTCTTAAATTCATAAATAAATCTCTGCAAGTGTTTTAGCAGCATAAGCTAACTATTTGACCTGAGTAGCAGCCCTCACAGTAAATGTTAGTTTGCTACTTTCAGCCCATGTTAAGTTTTCACTGGTTGTGAGTTAGTTAAAAATTAAACTGTTGGTTACTTCAAAACTAACCTTCATCTGGGTGATCACAGGGATATGTGAATATTTGAATATTTAACTGGTTGCCTGTCAGATTTATCACATGACTCATTAGGCAGAGAAAAGCTGTGGGATCGATCAAATAGGCCGATAGGTAGGTTTGCGAAGTGATTTTAATGGTACCTTGGAAAAGTATTTTAGAAATACAAAAATACAGTAGTTTATTGTGATACATAGTTTGGCTGCTGTATTTTGTAGTTGATTTTGATACACTTAGAATTAGAGTATCTTATTTTAAAACACTTAGATGTACTTTGTCTGCAAATGACTTATTGGGGAGAAAAAAAGAAATGTTATGCAGGGACGTGCACAGGAATTTTGAAGGGCAGTTGCTCTGACCTGAAAAAAGGCACTAAACACAGTATCCAAAATGTATTAACAATATAAATGTCACCAAAATACATATGAGAAAAAGAGTTCCTTATATTATTGTTTATTGTTTTTTTTAATCATTATTTTTTTTTTTTTCCTTTTTTTTTATTTGAAAATAAATAATCTAGATTGAATTGACAGATGGGGAAAACTCGCTTTTAATAAAATATTAAATAAAAAACGCTTAGATTTCGGAAAAAAATACAATCCTTTTTTAATCTTTTGGCTTCCCGTACATTCAGTTGCGCTTCTAGCTCGTATTCACTTCTGTTGGTACGTATCACGTATGGTAACTGGGCAAAACTACGCATGATTTGTTGTAGTATGATTGCATAAAGGAAGGAAACAGGAATTCCGGTAGGGAACAGAATCGACTGACGTGCAGGCAGCGCTGCAGCAGTGCAGCCACTTAAACAGAGTTTGCCCTTCCCCTACTGACTTTCACTTTCGGTGCCCGAATGGAAGTGAATGAGGCTTTGCGATCGCGATTATTTTTTTATTTTATTTTTTTTTCTCGGAAGGGCGAGTCGGAAGGGCAACTTGAGTCAGGAAAGGCAAACGGGCAGTTGCCCGGGCAACCAGAGCAACCCCCCTGTGCACGTCCCTGATGTTATGTTTGTCCATATAACATAAAACATTAAAGAAATATGTCTAGAGTAAAACATATCTAGTAATTTAATGCTTTATGATAATTTCTATATTTTATCACCTTCATCAAATGTGCAGCTCAGTTTTTGTTACTACATAATATTTTATGGATTGGGGTTTTAACTAGGTGAAAAAAAATAATCAAATAAATTACTGATTATTACTATTACTAAATATAATTATTTGTACACATACAGCAGTGGCATCTGAGGGTAAGGCCAACAGTCTTTCTGTGTTACTGATGATGAACTTTTGTCTTCTCCCCCTTTAGGAACTGGAGAAACTGGAGGTTGAACGGATTGAGTGGATTCAGCAGCATTTACGCCAGTACACGACGCTGCGCCATGAAACGGACATGTTCAATCAGAGCGTGAGTTCATGCTCCTTACTCCGGATTCACATTTGATTGGATATGTCTATGTAACTGCAACCAAGTTCAAGATTAGCCATCAACAGTACTTTTACATTTTACAGGAAGAAGAAAGAGAGGTATAAAATCGATTTTTTTAAAAACACTTAACATGTAGGAAGATATAAATTAATAATCAACACAGGCACATAAGATTTGAACTAGTGAAATGTATTTTTCATTTCTTTAAAACCCTTTTTTGTGTCAGACATCGTATACCTGTTCTTTAAGCGTCCATAAATCCACTTAGAAAGAGGAAACTTGCCTGAGAAGTTTTCTTCAGTATCAAAGATAGTTGTCTGTACATTGCAAACAGGAACTACTAATGGCAAATTCGTCATACTTTTAATGGTGCTTATTTGCCAAAATGTAAACAAAAACAGCCTGAATACAGTCGTGTAAACATACTTTAGAATGGAGGTTATTTGCAATTCTTTACTCCCCATTTATACATAATAGTTTACCCTCATTTTTTATTTGTAACTAATCTTTTAATCGGCAAACAACTAGTAAACATACCAGTGATGGCAACTGGCTTTGACATGATTTGTGTGCCGCTTCAGCCGAGCCCGTCGCCGAGTGTAGATGTTGACAGAGCGAGCCCTAGGTGCTCTTCCGTCAGCCTTTCATCCAACACACTAGCTGTCATCTCTCTGTGGCTCAGAGACACCCACCCACACCCTCTGCTTATGTAGGAGGTGTAGAGTAAAAATCTGTAAATCTAACGAGACGTGTCCTGTCAGCACTGTGGGAAACTACCACAACAAGGTTGCGTCTCTGTGTGCTGGCTGGCGAAGTCCTCAGAGATGATACACACGCTCGAGATCAACCTGATACGATGATCTGTAAGCAAAATAAACATTTTATTATTAAACAGGGGACATTTTACTACAATAATCAGTGACTATCTGCCTAATCTGAAACAATTCAGTGTTTCGCCTAATTGCTCTAATTAGGATAGAAAATGATTTCATCTCACATGAAACCTGGACTAATAATAATAAGTATTTACAGCTAACCTGGCTCTGTCTTTAGGTAACAAAAACAGCTTTCCAGCTTGTCTATAGCTCACCAGCTCACCACATGTTATACTGTATATAATTTTATTTGGACAAAAAGAAAACAATAATTCCCTGTTTTAGGGGGTGTCGTGGGCTAGTCTTCGCACTCTGTTAACTTGCTGTGGCTTTATACACCAATAAGCCATAACATTATGACCACTGACGGGTGAAGTGAACACTTATTGCACTCATTATCTCGCTACCATGGCACCTGTCAGCGGGGGAGACATATTCAAGGGGGTAAGCCACAGTTGAAACAGTAAAGCCAACCAAAGCCTGCATGGACTATTCCATGTAGACCCAAAACCCCGTGGCATCCCGTTGCACATGAGAGATGTAACCGTATTGCTTAGATTATAAACTCTCTGTTCGGCCATCAGTGAGGCTGCGTTGGTGTTTGGCAGGTCAGCCCCGTAGGTGAGCCGATTAAACAGTGATGATCCGAGTCAGACAAACAGCTATGCAGTTACCAGAATTACGGTGTTTCTGCTGTTGCTCTACGTCATTAAACCACGGTTATGAAGCGCGATCATGCGCAGTAGACGCAGCAAGTAGCCCTGTAGTAGTATTTTATTGGCCCAAAACTAGCTTCACTCCTCTCCATTCAAATCTGCGGGGTGGTTTCGTCCAGTAATATACTGTCTATGGATATATTAGGCAGCAAGTGAACATTTTGAACTCAAAGTGAATGTGTTAGAAGCAGAAATAATGGGCAACTTTAAGGATTTGAGCAACTTTGGGCCAAATTGTGATGGTTAGGAAACAAGGTCAGAGCATTAAAAAAACGGTCTGCAGCGGTCAGTATCTATCAGAAGTGGTCCGAGGAAGGAAAAGCGGTGATCCGGCTGGTTCTGATAGAAAGGTGTCAGAACACACACAGAGCATACACAGTGGAGTCCATGCCTCAACGGGTCAGGGCTGTTTTGGTGGCAAAAGGGCGACCTACACAATATGAGGCAGGTGACCATAATGTTGTGGCTCATCGGTGTATTTAATAGAAAGCATAAACATATTTTATTGTAGCTAGCTAGCTGGAAAGTCGGGGAAACAGCTAGCCCGGCTCTGTCCAAAGCGAGCAAAATCTATCTAAGTTAAATGGTCTGTAGCCTTATACCAAATTTCATCCAAAGTAGTCGGTAAGAACTCTTAATTTGATCCACACTTTTGGACTGACAAGCCAACCAGGTGCCATCACCATCCCTTCTTTACACTGTATGCGACCTGCTAATTGAAATAAATGAACTGAAGAGTTGCTGATGTTTAACGGTGTCATTTTGCTGTTTGTGTATCTGTAGATGGTGGAGCCAGTCGACCAGCTGCTGCAGAACGTGGATCCAGGAAAAGACAGAGAGCTGTGGGTGAAGGAGAACAAAACCGGCGATGTTCGGCCTGTAGATATGGACATATAAACCGTCCTGACCTGGGATCTAGCCATTCGGTCTTCAGTATTATAACACATCCACAGAGTCCCAGAACACTTCTGATAACACTGATCCCGGGACAGTGCATGTTCAGAGGTCTGCTCATCCTCTCTCTGACTGGAATAACTGGAGGAAAGGTTCAAACTTAACGCAGTCTGAGTCCAGGAAACAGTAACCGATCAAAGTACCAGCATGTTCCTTCGACATTTTAACCCTATCATAATCAACATTAGCTTATTGAATGCCATTTAACATATTCTGCTGTTTACCTGTTGTAAAGTTGACACTATTAGAAAAATTATATGTATTTTGAATCGTTTAGTTTAGCTTCAATCTACACTTTTCCAGTGTGAGTAAACCAAACAACACAAAAAAAGTCTGATTATTGATATTACCTTTATTTTAGATACGGATATTGAAGCATAACGAGATCTTAGAATGAATATGATATATTTTCATATTTTGCTGGTTCATTTTTGGTGGAAATGCATGTTTTGAATATCTTGCTTTTGCTGTGTTACGGAGAGCTGCGCAATTTGTGGAACCATGATGGTTGTTTTTTGGCGTAGTTTGTTGAATTTACAGAAAGGTATTCTGCATCTCTTGTAAGTGACGGAATCAGTTTAGGGAGCTTTATCACAAGCAAGCTGAGAATTTACGTGTATAGCGTTAATATCCAGTAACCTCAAATGTTTAAAAAAAAACAACACACACATACAGTGTTTTTTGGAATGTGATTTTGATTTTGCTCGCCACAAGTCTCAACACGTGGTCGAATGGATTTAGGCCAGGGTCTATTTTGGATCAGTCCGGAGGAAAAAGGTGGTCCAAGTTACACTGAAACACCTTTTAGTGCCTAACGGTTATATACCTGGAATGTCCTTGACATATTCTACTCTGCATCAGTGTACATTTGTATATACAAGCTAGATGTATTTTGCTGTCAAATGTTTAACAGGCCTCGGATCTTTGGGCCGATGAGGTGTTTGTACTGTACAATGTTGTTTGTTTTATTTTTGGTAAATATACAGAGAATATCTTTATGATGGTGGTGGGTAAAAAGGGGGCTAAATGCAGCAGAAAACATAGTCTAAAAGAAAAGATAAAGGAGGCAATTTGTGATATGGCTTGACTTTGACTGGCACGTTAAATGAAGCACATTTTGTCAGAGACTGCATGTACAGTATTTGTCTGTGTTTACATACGTGTGTGTCTGTCTTTGTTTTTACATTTAGTTGTGGTCTATCTGTCCTGGATTAAGTTGATGAAGATTAAGATTATTATCTTTCTGTGGCCGTTCTTTTCAATTTCTTTAAAAAGCACGAAGCCAATCGAATAAAGATTCAAGTCGTAATAATAATCCAGCTGCCAGGCACAAGAAAAGAATTGCTATTAATAAAAAATGCTTACCTGCCTTATCACTAACACTGATAATGCATAAAATGCAGTACATTATATTTGTGTTAAATGAAGAAAAGTCGTCTTTATTTGAATTGTGAATGGATTCAGCACATTCAGACTTTGCTTTAAACCCAAAAGGCTTCATGCGCGGGTTCATATAGCATATCTGTTGTAGAGGTTTTACCAGTGTGTGTCAATGTTGTGCACTAAATGTAAGTTATTATGTTCCAACTAAATGTTCTTGACAAGAATCGACGGTTTCAAGATGATGTAACGGTTCAGTTTAATGCCCTTCTGTGATTAACATTTTCATAACGTGCATTAAATCTGATGTTCCTGATGTTTTGAGAATGTTTGATCATAGGTGACCTCTGTCCAGACCGTGTACTGTGGAATGCAGTGTCCAAAATAAATCTCCTCTTTGAAAATGAAATATCCGCGGTGTGTTATTATGTAACTGCATAGTGGGGGGGTTAGGATTTCAGAAATGGGAAGTAATATTTCAATGGTTTTTGACATTTGTGTTGAGCAGGGGAACACACACACACACCAGCTGACTGCTGTTTAATCAGCTGAAACTTTTGATCTTCAGGTCAGTTTACAGGCTCACCAAACGCCACTGGATCCAGTCCAGCGCAGATTGGAGGGGAAAGTAGGTGGATGCTGTGGATTCTGGCCAGGAATTAAGCCAAGCCAAAACAGGCTTTAAGACAAGATGTATATTTCAGAGTTTAAGAAGCTTGACTTATGGAGTAGTTTTGTCTGAAACAAAACAAAACGTGTCCAGTAATCTGCAGCAATAATTTCATGTACAAATGTTAAAGGAAATAGTTCAGCATTTTCGGGAAATACTCTCATTTGCTTTCTGTCAGACAGTCTAATATGAAGCCAGTAGCCAGTTAGCATAGCTTAGCACAAAGACTGGAAACAGGGGGAAACAGCTAGCCTGCCTCTGTCCAATGTTAACAAAATCCAACTACTGGCACCTACAGTGCTCATTAATAAAGTTAAATAAAGTTATATCTCGTGTTTAATCGGTACATTACTTGGCTATGAGCAGTTGTAAGGCAGCAGAGACTCCAGGAAGTTATTGGTGAAGACTAAGAAACGGTCCACAACACACAATCCTGCCGTTAAAGGGGCATTATGTAGTTTTCAGCGGCCACTAGTGGTGCGGTTCTAAGATTGCAACCAGGTGTGTGCTCGTACGCGTGCTCGCTTGAACACATGAGCGAGCATCATCCGAAACACAACTACTTTCATACAGAAATACCACAATAAATGCAGAAACACCAGCATGCAGGCTGTGGCTTTTCACATAGACATGTTCAGCTACTGTCGCGTTAGCTGGCTTCTCCTCGCTGCATCACTATAGGCTAACTTAGCAAACAAATGACTCCACATTTGCTTTTTGCCGTTATATCCTTTCTTGCAGGCTAAATCAATCAAGTGGTACACAGGATAGTAACATGGGTCGCATTAGTTGGTGAAGTAATGTGGAAGGCGATATAACTTTGCACCGGATAATGTTAGCAACTGCTTGGCGTTAGCCGGCGAGCTAACGTGACTTTCTCTGTGTTTCTCCAGCTTTTCTAATGCTCACTTTGTTCTTACTCGACATCATCTGAACCTCTTTGGTCTGATGGGCTTCAGCACATAAACCTTTATTTTTGTTTTGTATCCTTACGTGGAGCCTGTGTTTTGCTGTGAGCCAGTTGTTTTATGGTGTTAGTGGACTGCATGTCATTAGCTGGCGTGTTGAGTCCCAACATTAAAAGCAGAATAGTGGCTGATGCAAGCAACGGAGAAAACAGGTGTGTGCTTCATTTGTAAGTGACTTTTGAGCCCATTAACAATAAGGCAATGAAAATTTGATTAATTTAATTGAAAAACCTACACATAGTCCCTTTAACTGACATTTTTACACTTCGATCTTTGATGCAGATTTAACAAACAAGATATATTAATTAGTTTTAAAGTACTGGTAAGCAGATATTGTTAGCATTAGATGGCGCCAGGGTAACTGGTTCCCCCTGTTTCCAGTCTTTATACTAGCCTTAGGCTGATGATACATGGAGCAACTTTTAGAGAAATGGTGCTGGGCAACGTTGCTGTCAATGGTAATGAGTACTACCTTAATCCCCTTTCCCCACTGCTATAACAAAACATAGTTGGACTTTCCACCAGCAAGATTGCCCAGCAACATTGTCAAAAAGTTGCCCTGTGTATCATCAGCTTTAGTTGCCAACACCTAACCATACCTTAACCATAGTTTTTTTTACTTTACCTTTCTTTACCTAACTGTAAGTTTATATCACAGAAAGCAAGAATTAAATTTGGGGTTTTGCAGAATTGTCCAATATAAATTTTTTTGTCTAGTGATGGTCATGAAGGTGTGCGTGGAATAAAATATTAGTCTGCATGAATCGTGTTTATACAATATATTATTCAGTGCTGTAAAGGAAAGTACTTTATTCAAGAGCTCAAAGTACTTTATTCAAGTAAAAATAAACATGTAACAACCAATAAAAGAATCAAAATCAAAGAAGAAATTCCTCTATTAAGTATTCAGTCATTGTTTTGTAACATCAAGCAGTATTTTAATATTGTGAGAACAATAGTTTAGTAAACACATCACAAATTCTTCATGTAACACCTTATTATGGAAAGTATCCACCAACTGCACCCATCAGATAAATGTTTAAATCTTATTCCCAACCACATCAACATAACCCTGCTGGACACCTAACAGTGTTTTTTTTTTTTTTTTCATCTTGTCATGGGTTGGACAGAATCCCCAGATACACCTCAAACTGATCAGGACTGTCACTTTCTGTGGAGTGTTTCTGACACATTTTTACTTTTCAGTACGTGTAAGTCTGAGGGTGCAAAATAAAAAATGTCACATCTCATGTTTATTACAAGTCAATGATCTAGGCTACTTGAATGGATAAAAACATATCAGACATGAAACCACATGAAAGCATTACAATGAAGCATCGAGTAAAATACAACCTGAATTTTATGGTGCACAAAACTCTTTAAGGTCTCTCGTGTGTGTAACGTAGATCAATGATTACTTTTTTGTGGTTTGGTAGCTTACCTTGCTTGGTGGTCTAACATGTCCTCCTCAAGAAGACATTCAGTTTCCTTTATTTTCTGAGGGTTTATTTAAGTAAAGCTAAAATTACAATCAGCTCAGACTAAAATAAAGAGCAATAACAAAGCATTACAAAATAATGCTAAGCTATATATCAGTTTTTTCTTCTTATTGGCTACACAATTGGCAAAATTAGATTGATTTTGAATGACTACAAAAGCTGTCTGTCTGTTTAACAGATAAATTTAAGATATTATAAAGTAAAACATAAAAATTATTAACATAAGACAAAACAAGTAAAACTGCTTAAAGGTACTTAATGATACCCTGTGGAGTTTATTTACCACTAGCAGGGCTATGGAGTATTGTTTTGTTGTGCGGTTTCTTTGTATCTAACAGGCACATGCACAAGTGATGCAATACAGTTTTATGCCGTCATGACTGATAGTTGGTGGCAGTGAAAGGTAGCAATGTGCCAACAAAAGGCAGGGAAGAGAAAGACTAGGTAGCTAGCAAACATGAATACAAACAATGCAAGTTTGCAAAATTATTTAGGGACTGTGTGAAAATTATTAGGGTGGCGAGGGGGGACTAAAGTTATGTAAAAAGCAAGTTGTCTTTTTGATGCAACTGTATAACTATATTTCAAAGTAAGATCCTCTCCTGCTCCCCCCAAAAAGTTAGATGAACCCAGAGACAAATTACCCTCCCACTATTCTAACACCCCTTTTCCCACCCAAAGAACTTCCATACAGTCCCTTAAAAGTTTTTAAAGTTTTGCAAATGTTTTATGTGGAAGGACATGCATAAAACACATTCAAAAGCTATGTAATCAAAGAGAGCACAGTAGTTGTTTACTTTTATCCTTGTCATTGTGGATGAAAATATACACTGTTTTCATCATATTCAATGCTTAAAACACTCAATATTTCCTCTAATATTTTGCACTGATACATTCATTTTCACTTAGCTTCCCTAAGAATATTTAATATTTGATTTGATTTGAAGATAGTTAGCATACAAGCTATCCAGAATATATCTTCACTGAGCCAAGCCCATTTTATCCTAACTACATTGACTTGAGTAAAGGAGGTTGTTTGTCTCAACTGACCTTCAGCTCCTAATAGGATTGGCTGATACAGACGGATTGTTAACCTGAGCCTAATTCCTATTATAAGGAGCTCTTGTCCCTACTTTCTTGCTATCAACCTAATGAATGAACCAAAGAATGAAAAAACATGCTGGTACGCTGCCTGACATGAAAGAGTAACATGCAAACACAGGGCTGGCAGGAGGGAGGGATCAGAGGACTATTCTGCCTTACAAAGCCAGAGAGCAGTAAATGGCCTACAAAAACAATAAATGGGTTTCCATTTACCTGTTTTGATACCCATCTCAATTAATGAAAAAAACAAACCTTAGTGGAAAAAATTCACTCAAATCTTGAAATATTGCAAAATCGTTTTACCATTTGTTTTTTTAAAGAAAAGTAAATTGCGATCTCTTCTCCTGCAATGGTTTAATGGCACCCGACTGGAAAATTTGCAATACCAGCTGTTATCTCAACAAACCAACTCCTTATATTCGCATTACTGTAGTGGACAAGAAACACATTGCATTTAATTTGCATTTTCTTTTGCAGATTTTCTGGACATTCTGTTATTCTGTTGTGTTACATTTAGATGGAAACCTAGCTAGTGATGTAATAAAAAGGGGTTTGCAATTTGAAGGCTGTTAGCCTTTTATGCAGATTAGTAAAACAATGTCACAGACCTTACATAAAACCTTTAGAACATTTAGATGCTTCTCCCCATGTTTGGACAATCTAAAGGGAACAGGACAAACACACAAACAATACATGTTATTTTTTCTTCTTCAGCTCTCCACTAACGAACTAATGAACTAATAAATTCATGTTAAATTTAGTCACAGGCTACACAGACGACTTTTGTTGCTACTGTGCTAGCTAGGCTAGTTACGTTTAGCAGGGTTAGCTACTTAATGTGGGATTAACCTTTTCTCTCCATTATAATTTAAGATTGAGCTCAATTATTAAGATGTAACAGCACCAAAATACATTTTTCAGTCACAGTAAAAGGGAATAGGTGAATTAGCTTTGGCTAAGGCTTACTAGCTAGAGCAAGTCTTACTAGCTAGCCTTTACTAGCCACAGTGCAGCGGCTGCAGTTTGAATTTTACCTCTGTTTTCTAGATCTTATGAAATCTTCATACTGTTTTCCCAAAAATTATACATTCAGCGGTATAATATTGCTATTTCTGGTAAGATGTTAAAAAGTTGCATTCTGGTAAATTTTTGTGTCTTTGTAGGGAAAGTTTATGTTGTTTACTACTATGTTTAATACAGATCCACAGTGTAACTGCACAAAGTGTCAAACTCACAGCTTAAATTGCCATTTCAAGAGTTCCTCACCTTCTGTTTTCTAGGATTAAATGCAAATATCATAATATAAATGTGAAAAATGAAAACGAGTCCATAAATGAAAAGAAAAACAAGGGGCCAAATCATGTAAGAATGTAAAAAGAAAAATGAAACAGTCTTAAACCACATGAGGGGGGCTTTTTCTGCCTCTTTTTATTGCTTCTTCTCTTTCAGCTTGTCTTTAATTTTCTGAGGCTCATCATATTGTATCAATCGCAGGATGTCCTTGTTGTCCATCACACCCTGAATGAATTCTCCCTCTGAGATTTTATCTGCGAAAGAACGGAAAAAGGCACAAGTCGAACAGCATCAACACTTGTAGATGTTTGTGAAGATACAGAAAAAGCTTTAATTAAGCAGCTTAATGAGTTGTAAGTTACCGTTTTCCTTCTTCCCGAAGAATTGCCAGATCTTTTCAGCCCTCTTCTCCGGTGTGTTTTCATCCTCGGGCAGGTTCTTCTGGTCATCAGCAGGAATCATGTTGAATATTGACTGCAGGAGAGTGATTATGTTAACATTTGTTTACAGTGCATGCTTAATTTCATCACAAAATACAAATCATACACAAAATAATATCCTAAAGAATACAAAGGATCCATGTATTTCACTGTGGCCTCAGTTACTGCTGAAACAACTAGAAATGCATCATTTAATTATGACTACTATTCTTTGCTTTATATTATTGTAAACTTAATATTTTCGGGGTTTGGCCTGTTTGAGTAAAAGAGCAATTAAAAAAACAACATAATTGTGTAGTCAAGTCTGATTATTATTCTGCATTTATGGTTGTAAAACCATGTAACATCATTGTGGACTCAGCTACACGACCAAGCTGTTTGCTTTTGTTTCCATTGCAGATTTTTTAAGGGAATGAAGTTGTAAATAGTCAGAACAAGAAATGAATAAATTAAACCAAATTGTGGAACTATATGCCATCTTGTTTTTTTTAAGTTTATCCATGTTAATGTGGTGAAAGGTTTTTTGAAAAGAAGCTGAATAGAAGTCAAAAATAATAAATTTCTGCAGGAATAAAGGAAACGTTTGTCAAATATATAATCTATCAAATACTTGAGGTTGTGAGTAGCAACTACATACTGTTTTATGCACCATCATGATGAAAAGAAAAGGTATAAGTACCCTAACAATCTCAAGGATTTCGTTGTTGCTGATGGTTCCATTCCCGTCTACGTCGTACAGGGCAAAGGCCCACTCCAGTTTCTGCAGAGTCTTTCCCCCGGACGTGAGGTGCAGAGCAACAATGTACTCCTTAAAGTCCAAAGTGCCATCTGCGTTGGTGTCAAAGCTCCTGAATACATGCCGCGCATACTCTGTGGGGTCTGCGTTTGGGAAGAAGCTGGCGTAGATGCCTTCAAACTGCTCCTTGGTGATCTTCCCACTGGGACACTCCTTCAGGAAGGACTGGTACCAAGTGCAAAGCTCGGCCTCTGAGTATTTCGTGTTGGATTTCAGATCTTCCAGGAGCTCCTTCGACAAAGCACTGCTCTTAGTATTCCCCATCCTGCAAACTGATTCTCACAAAGGTGAAACGTCTCCCTTCTCCTTCTTCTTGTCTCTCGGTCCTCTTGCTTTCCTGTGTTTGGGGTTAAAACCTCTGCAGCACTCGTTCAAGTTACTCACCACTCAAGGTGCCAAATGGGATTATGATCACTACCTAAATCCAGACAGCTGTCTTGAAGATTAAGGGGATAACCACGTCACACCACTATGACACCGTTTTAGAGACACAGTTAAATACTGGAGGTATAAGCAGAGGATTAAAAGTAGGTGCCTAAAACTGTAAAGGTCAACATCAGGGAGGCCTTTTATGCCTTTTGCAGCATTATTGCTAAGACTGCAATCCCATCTGCCATCCCTTGGTTTAATAACTCACTGTGATATTTAGTTACATCAAGTTAGTCAATGAGTTTTAACATTTGTAATGTTTCTACTGTTATTACAATTGTGTATATTAATGAGAATTTCCCTTTTAAACTGGTTATTTTAGCTTGATAATATTACTTTTTTGTTGTTTTACTGTTTTCGAAATGTTAACTCGACACACTTCTGTTGCTCAATGTGTTGTAAAAAGACAACTCGAAAATGTGCAGTTCCATCACGCAGCACAATGCCACAGATGTCGCAAGTTTTGAGGGAACGTGCAATTGGCATATTGACTGCAGGAATGTCCAACAGAGCTGTTGCCCGTGAAATGAACGATCATTTCTCTACAAAAAAACGTCTCCAGAGAACCAGTGAATTTAGCAGTACATCCAACCGGCCTCACAACCACAGACCACGTGTAACCACACCAGCCCAGGACCTCCACATCCAGCATCGTCACCTCCAGGATCGTCTGAGACCAGCCACCCGGACAGCTGCTGCAACAATCGGTTTGCCAAACCAAAGAATTTCTTCTTCCAACTCAGGGAATCTCATCTGCAGGCTCGCTGTCCTCATCGGCGTCTCGACCTGACTGACTGTACTTCGTTGTTGTAACCGACTTGAGTGGGTAAATGCTCACATTCGATGGCGTCTGGCACTTTGGAGAGGTGTTCTCTTCACGGATGAATCCCGGTTTTCACTGTACAGGGCAGATGGAAGACAGCGTGACAAGTGAAAAGTGTTTATAATTCTGTTCAGACATGTACATATTTATATATATATATATATATATATATATATATACATATATATATATATACGCCCCACCCTATGATGCCACTCACTCCAACACTAACCCAAACTAAACACAGATAAACACCTTTAAAACAACCAAATTCGTGGGATTTATTAACATAAAAACAAGATATATCAAAAATATTCATAACAAAAACATTCCTGGCTGACAGGCAGCAAGACCAACAGTCCCAACTCAGAAAGCATCCTCTCTGATGCTGGCACAGGAGTTTAGGTCAGACAGTTAAGGTCTGTTGAAAAGGCTGGGGTCGTTATGAAGCCCTGCATGGATTCGGCTGCTCCTCCACAATGGGATGAGATTATCTGTGTCTCCAGTGTATTAGTCTCAGGCCAGATTACAAGACCATCTGCTGCAGTGGTGCCAAAAGCACAGCGAGTGAAGGCAATTAAGGAACAGGGAGGAGTGTGTGTGTTATTGCACTTACTCTAAGGCGTGCAAAAATAAAAATGGATAAGTGCAATCTATAGTTGGAACAAAACACGTCATCTGGTCAACTTTTGACAGCAGATGAGCTCTGGGTGCAGGCAACATAGGGGAAAGTTAACTATTGTTAATGTGTATATTCTGTCCATATTGTAATGATGCGTATCTGGTTGAAAATCACAAAGGTTCCCTTTAGCCTGGTTGTTAATTTCTTTTTTACAATTTAAAACAATATGCTGAGAGTGCGAGTGGAGTGTACCTGCAGCTCACTGGTCAAGCTGCTGCTACCAGGATTTATATGTGTGATGAATGGCATTCGAAAATTGATCAACTAAATGAGCAGCTGGTTTACCTTATAAATATGTCCTTTTTATAATAACCTATACAATAATAACTGAACTTGTGATCCATTTCTGAAAAAGGGGAGGGGGTAGGGGTGTCCATAATGCTGCTATGGTACTGACGTCAAAAAATGTTTGTTTCAATTGCTACTTTGGTTCTTCTTTAAAAGCAATGCCTGTGTGTACTGACTGACTGGCTTCAACATTAATCTACATTAATCCATCAGTGCCTCTCATGACTCAAGGACCAAGAGGCGACTTCTTAAATGTGACACAATTATAATACCGCAGCATACTGTGCCAACACATATGATGACTTTAAGGGACGAATTAATGTGTTGTTTTTTTGTTTTTGTTTTTTTCTCAAGTCAAAGCTGGAATGACAATACTCTGACTTTATTTTTCTCCAAAACCATGAACATAATCTGGTAGCGTCTCTCTGAAACATATCTAGCTTTGCAAAATCAGATTATGAAACCCTGTAGAATTCTTTTAAATATCAAATACTTTTTACATAATCACGAAACATTTAGATTTTGTCATAAAATGCACAAAATGTGGAGCTTCTCTGTCACAGTGGGAAAAGGTCAACGTTCAAATCTCACATCTGTCAGTCGTGCACGCTGATATTTTTCTCTGGTAAAATGAGTCCCTCCTGGCAGGTATTTATTATGTAAAAAGGGATGAGTCTAGGAAATATGTACTGTACAACAGGCTTACTACTTCATCAAGTGTAACACTGGACTGTGTATACATTTTTATTACATGGAAGCTAATGTTCAGAATAATCTCTTTGTATTCAGGGGAATTACTCAGAGAGATGTTGGATACGATTCAAAGTGCTGCTCTCAAAAGCTGAATTCACTAGAAAATGAATCAACATTTAAGGATGCTAAAGTGGCAAAGAAAGCAAATACTCAAAAAATCTTTCCTGGATGTTCACGCACATTAGACCTTCACATACATACACACACATACACTCACCTAAAGGATTATTAGGAACACCTGTTCAATTTCTCATTAATGCAATTATCTAATCAACCAATCACATGGCAGTTGCTTCAATGCATTTAGGGGTGTGGTCCTGGTCAAGACAATCTCCTGAACTCCAAACTGAATGTCAGAATGGGAAAGAAAGATGATTTAAGCAGTTTTGAGCGTGGCATGGTTGTTGGTGCCAGACAGGCCGGTCTGAGTATTTCACAATCTGCTCAGTTACTGGGATTTTCACGCACAACCATTTCTAGGGTTTACAAAGAATGGTGTGAAAAGGGAAAAACATCCAGTATGCGGCAGTCCTGTGGGCGAAAATGCCTTGTTGATGCTAGAGGTCAGAGGAGAATGGGCCGACTGATTCAAGCTGATAGAAGAGCAACTTTGACTGAAATAACCACTCGTTACAACCGAGGTATGCAGCAAAGCATTTGTGAAGCCACAACACGCACAACCTTGAGGCGGATGGGCTACAACAGCAGCACCGGGTACCACTCATCTCCACTACAAATAGGAAAAAGAGGCTACAATTTGCAAGAGCTCACCAAAATTGGATAGTTGAAGACTGGAAAAATGTTGCCTGGTCTGATGAGTCTCGATATCTGTTGAGACATTCAGATGGTAGAGTCAGAATTTGGCGTAAACAGAATGAGAACATGGATCCATCATGCCTTGTTACCACTGTGCAGGCTGGTGGTGGTGGTGTAATGGTGTGGGGGATGTTTTCTTGGCACACTTTAGGCCCCTTAGTGCCAATTGGGAATCGTTTAAATGCCACGGCCTACCTGAGCATTGTTTCTGACCATGTCCATCCCTTTATGGCCACCATGTACCCATCCTCTGATGGCTACTTCCAGCAGGATAATGCACCGTGTCACAAAGCTCGAATCATTTCAAATTGGTTTCTTGAACATGACAATGAGTTCACTGTACTAAAATGGCCCCCACAGTCACCAGATCTCAACCCAATAGAGCATCTTTGGGATGTGGACGGGAGCTTCGTGCCCTGGATGTGCATCCCACAAATCTCCATCAACTGCAAGATGCTATCCATCAATATGGGCCAACATTTCTAAATGTTGAGTCAATGCAACGTAGGCAGTTCTGAAGGCGAAAGGGGGTCAAACACAGTATTACTATGGTGTTCCTAATAATCCTTTAGGTGAGTGTACATATACACAATAATACTTTATTTTCTTTATTATCTAAACAATTGCGTAAAGGGACTCCAATATTCTTTATACACTTAAGTACATGTGTGTAAGTTTAGTTAAAAGTCTTTGCCAAACAGCACACAACACAAAAGCAATTGGCATTAGTTCCCATTCAATAGGTTTGTGGTGGTCTTGGTGGGATATCATTTAACATGACTTTAAACACTAAAACACAAGGCTGTAGTGGACCACGTTTGGGGTTGTCATGTATGTTTAACATGGTTAAATCAGAATTATTCAAGAATACTCAACATGTTCTCATCTCATTCTGAAAAAGCCTGACAAACACTGGTATTTGACGCGCAAGGTCAAATTCCAACACGTCCGTTTCAATATGTGGTATGTATATGTAGTTTGGTTTGGGTTTAGGCACCAAAACTATTGGTTAGGTTTAGGAAACCTGTCATTTTCTCAAGTGCCACCATGAGGTTAAGTGAAGTGTATCCACAAATATGCGATGGGTCGACACGTTGTGTTGTGACATGATGTTCCCCTCACGATGAATTGTAATCACTTAACTTTTTCCCTAGCACAGCCATGAGATAAAAATTTTAATTTGACCAATACTATGGTTTATGACCAAATACCTGTAAAACATCCCCATCAGCCTCTGCTGAACTTTGTGTTTCGTGCTAACATAAGAACGTTGCGACAGACCCTCTGCTTGGTTCACACTGCTGTTGATTTGCTTTATGTCTTCTGGGCTGCAGACCTAATTGGCACACATGGGCCTGGTGTGCCCCATGCATAAAGCAGTAGCCGGTCCTTGGGCAAATCTCCTCATCTCATATTTTGTTGTTGTGGCTCTTGGTTTCCTTTGTTTTAACAGCACCATCGATGCAGTACATTTTCACTCATCCACTCCCTACACTACTGACTTTGTAGACTCCTCCCATCCATAGGTTTTGGTTGGTTTTGCAAATTTAAATAAATAACTTTGTTATATAGTTTACCCGTGTGTTTCATCAAGCATAGTGCTAGTTCAGGCAGGCAACGAAGTCAAGCTCAGCTCACAATCCCAGCCACATCAGCTGATAGCAGCCTTTTTAAGCCAGCCACATCAGCTGATTCGTCTTTTAGCATTCATGGGCAAATTTCCGCACATGGCACCTGATTTAAGCTGCGGTAGCCTGCTTGCCTGCCCTCGTTGCTTCCTCTACAGCAGCTCATAACTCGCCACCACCCCAGCTCCGCCTTTCAGGCCGTATCTGATAGGGATGCACTAGGGGCGTTTCCAGGCTCTTGAAACATTGGGGGCTTAGCCCAGCCCAGAGATCTTTCATGTTTTCACCTGTTTTCACCCCCACCCCCTGTTGCCGCCTACCCAAAGTATGTCTATAAAGCAACAGTAGATGACTTCCACATAGTAACTCAAACATCTGTCTCATTTTCAGTCCTTCCTCCTGTCCTCCTTCCCTCTCTCTCTTCTGTGATTCACTGCAGGTAACGATGTACCTAGCTAAAAGCTAAACAGTTAAATTACAGACATCTTTCAATTGCCAAGCTAGCGTTAGTGCGATGTGCTTTTATAACATAGAGCATGAGAAACTGTGGACAGAGCAGATCAAATAACATCTTCTAAATGTTATGCTTGTTAAACAGATGTATTGATAAAGTATTGGTATTGTCTCATTAGGTTTTTATTGCACGTACTACGGTAACGAGGATAGCTGTCGTCAACTTGACTACTTTACAGTTATCTTGACTTCATCGTCACCACCGTGGCGTATCTCTGCGCTGGCCGCTGTGTGTGTGTGTGTGTGTGTGCAAGAGGTGACAGAGCAGCAGAGGCTGCAGCCTGATAATAAACAGTACTGTCTTACCGTTTAACACCGGCATGTACCTGCTCTGTTCTGTACAGGGTTTTTTACTGCTACTCTCTGTCTCAGGCTTTTCATGTATGCACAAGGAAGGGCAGGGAGGTGTGCTCCCAGAAAATGGTGCAAATATCAGTTCTTTGATGAAGTTGTACTGTACGGTCCAAGAGCCATACTGAAGTAAGATGGTGAACAAGGTAAACAGTATACCTGCTTAGCACCACCATATTAAGATTGTCATTGTGAGCATGTTAACATGCTCGGAAACACAGCCTCACAGAGCTGCTAGCATGACTGAAGTCTCATTTCTTTATTTCCTGTCTTGTTAACCATCTTGCAAATTGTCAGATTTATCTTGCGATTCCTAAAGGGATCCAAATAGACAGGTTGGGAACCACTGTCGTAATGCACAAGTGCTCATCAGATCATCTATTTGCTCATCAATTTGCCCCATATCAAATTTCAGATAAAGCCTACTGATGCATCTCACCTCTGCAGTAAATTGCAGCTCTAACCACAGGTGACACGTTTGAAAGTGTGAGCTTTATGAAAAGTGTGACGGTGTGATAGAAGAAGAGCAAGACAAATGTAAAGACAGCAGATGTTTTCTCCTAACATCTGTCAAGTCGTTCACAGTCTTCCATTTGTTTGAAGACATGAGGAGATTCTCGCTGCATGCACACACATTATGGATGGATGATCATATGAGACTGAGGTCAGCGACTGTAAAACAGGCTCTTCATCTTGTGTCTGTGGCTGCAATTACTTTGAGATACGCTTTGACACGAAATGCTGAAAAATCAGGGAAATGTTTGCTTGTCCTGGATTATAATCTAAGCTCAGAGTAATCTTTTTTTTTTTATTAATATGCTCAAAGGAAGTCCGGAATATAATTTGCCTGTTGTAATAAATGATATTGCAGGCAAAGATTTGTATAAGGGGAGGAGCGATGGGCTTGGATGAGAAGCAGAGACTGGAGAGTGAACAATTTCAAATGGAGCAGAGAAAAGCAAAGAGTCACTGCACTGCCATGGGTTTCTGTTGTTTCTGTGTAAGTGGAGAGAATGAATCCTTTAATCAAGGTGGTAGCACATCATTAGAGCCGGCGGAGGCATGTACAGAAGTGTCACCCAAGGAGCCTCAAACGCAACAAGATTATGAAGATTTGATATATCTGCTGGGAGGCGAAACACGGTGGCTACATATCGAAAGCCAGGATTAGTTGCCTTTTCATTTCATCTCCTCTGGCCTGGCCTCGACCATGAGGCTAGAGCGCGGGCGGCGGGCTTCTTTGGCACTCACCCTCAACTTTGTGGCGTTTGCTTTTGCCTTATCAGCAGTGACCACTAGCTACTGGTGTGAGGGGACCAGGAAAGTGCCCAAACCCTTCTGCACAGGGCCGCCGATTAAGGCCAAGCAGTGGTTCTGCATCCGCTTCAACAGCACCAACATCAACGACAGCCGGCTGGTCCAGTACATCTTTGAGACCGGAGAGGAGAAGTTTCTTTTGAGGAAGTTCCACACAGGCATATTTTTCTCCTGTGAGCAGGCCGCCGACATGAACGGTAAGCCTGATAACGAGATCCTTCCAGCTAGGTGTTCAAAAAAAGTGATGATGGAGGAAGCAAAATCTTGTTCATCTACTGGTTATAAATAAAAATTATAAAGACTATTTATTGGTTAATACACTTAAAATGTTTTATATACAGTAAAATATCTTTATATATATCGTGTACAAACAAGGTGAGAAAGCCAGTTGATATGTGATAAGTGCTGATATAGGCCACTCACACAGTATTTCATATATGGCTGTAGACCAAATAAGATTCTTTTAAAGACTTGCAGGTACACATGGACTTCATTGAAAAAGACCTATCAAACTGATATAATGGTAAAGCAGACATATAGCTGAGTTTGGTAAAAAAAAAAAAAAGTAGGCAGTGCTGGAAGAGGTTCTCAAATCTTAGGTAAAAATACCACATTATAGAAATTTGACTTCAGTAAAATACAAACGTATTAGCATTAAAATTAAAGTACCAACATAATGTATGTTATTGAAATATAAGTATTGATGCATTCATGTGTAAACATCACTTTAACTCATTCAGTAGATTTGGGGCTAATTTGAAGCACTTAACAAACTGTAGTGCTGCTTAATCTAAAATTATACATCATAATGTGTTTGTTGTTGTATTTTGTATTAATCTGAAGCTGAGAAGGAAATAGTCATTACTTGAACTGGTTTTCCCAACAAATAGAAAAAAAGACTTACATACTTGACTTACATACCAACACAGAAAAAAGGCAATAAAATAGTCAAATATATAGAAACAATAGAATAAATAGGGGGATTATGTGTAGCTTATTTAGGCGAGGATTTAGGGTAAAGTAAGCTAAATAAAGTACAGTTCAAGCCAACTATCCACAATTGTTGTTCCTCATTATAAACATCAGAAAGTTTAGATGCAGTTCCCTCCATGGAGAACGTCTCTAGGAATGTTTGAAGCCACCTTCCCTCTTTCAGTCATTAAGCTGTCGTGCATCCGGTGGTTAAAATGTGTTTGTAGTGTTTGGATGAGGTTCCTTCAACAGTGTAATTCAAAAGGCACACTGCTGGATCACAATGAACAGTAAACCCAATGATCTTTCCCAGTAATTGTGTAACATTTTCCCAGATGGTTTTTACTTTAGTGCAAGTGCATACCAAATGCTAAAAAGTACCTTTATCTTGTTTGCAGTGCGAACAAAGATCCAAGTTGTATACATCCATCCCATGCAATCAAACTGGAGTAAAATATGTTGTGAAGCATTTTCTCAAATCTGATCCTATTCTTCAGTTTGCAAAGATATATCTGTATCTATTTCACAATTCCTTTGAACTGCAGCCAATTTTTTTCCCGATTTTTTGTTCATCATCACTCATCACAATTTCAATGCAATTTTGTCCTTCTGTTGACCATTAATTCTAGTTTGGACATGCTCATAGAAAGATGATTGAGAAAATGTGTTTTCAGGGCCTTTAAGTTTCCCCTGAGCTGACGATGTTTCCTGAAGAAAATCACAAGCTAAAAACCTCCAAAACGTGTATGTAATTTTGAGCTACACGTGACAGATGACTTACATGTATAGTGTGGCAGAGAAACCACACTATACATATGGGCCAGATATCCGCAGGTCCGCACGCACAAGTCCTTTCAGTGAAACACTGTAATCCACAAGGGTTAAATCCAATATGAGTTTTAATATAAATCCGAACTGATGCTAGGGAAAAACTGATCAAGCTCCCATGTTACATTCGTTTATATAGTTTTTTACTCTCCACCTTGTTTTTTGCAAGGCCCACCTTTCCTAAACCTTGACAGTTTTGGCACAATCCTTTTCTTAACCAGTTTGGCTCTGCCTAGAAACAATAGTGTATCTTCCCTGCAACAGTTGCGTCAATTAATTAGATATATTGCTTGCAATCAAATGAGTGTGCTTGATGTGCATGTTGAGAAAGTGGATGTCATCTTGAAAACGCAGACCTTTTGCTACGTTTGTACCTCCTGTTCAGACTAAAACTGTGACCTAAAACGGAGAAGTTTGAAAACGCTACTGAGCACGTTTTCGTTTTAAAACTCCGGGGGAAGCGTTTCAGGTGAAAACAGAGGACCTTTAAAATGATGACGCAGACGTTTGGCTTCCCGATTGGGTCTTATCAGTCATGCAAAACAAAAACACAATGCAACTGACAAAGTTTTAGTTTGGGTATTTTTATTAAAATAGGTAGAAGCCGCCTTGTATGAGCGAGGCAGCAAGCCTCCCTCCACAAAATAGGCTGTAACACATGGCTGATTTCTTTATACATTAAATGCTGATTAATAAAATACTTTATATTGCAATATTGATGTATTTACAACTATGATTAGTAAAAATTAATTAAACAATACAGTATGTCTCACTGTGTATTTTTAACTTTAACTTTACAAGCAGAGCTACTGCGCAATCTCTCTTAGCATTGCATGCAAGCCATCATTTGGTTTTATAAGCTCTGGTAGTAAGACAGAGTAAAATAAGTTTGCATAAGTATTTGCATGCAACTTAGGGACAAAACGTTGAATCTACTGACTTCCACCAATAGATTTTTCTTTCCTAACAGTGGTCCTAATGCTCTGCCATAAATTTGCAATAGTTATAGTAAATAATTTTGTAGGTGTGAATGGATCAAAACTTTGAAGGAGCCTCCTAATTTTTTCCACCAATCATTTCTTCAAGGGAATTTCCTGGGGAAAACATTCAGAAATTACAGACCCATAGTGTCAGTTTATTCTTCAACTATAACTGAAAGTTTACTGTGTTTGTTTCTTGTGATCACAGGATTTAACTGTCGGGACTTCTCAGAGATTGCACCAGAACATGAAAGAGGTTGGTAAAATTATGGAAGTTTAAAATTGTCAAATAAAGTATATATGGAAGCATTACTAAACACAGGTAACGTTATTAAGAAGGACATGTTAGGGCACACTACTATTCACATAACAGTAGTAGAATTTCTGAAAATCTAGTTAAAAATGTGCACTTAATTTGGATGGAAACCAAATGCTCCATGTTGGTAGTGTCAAACATATCTTTATTAATACTAGAATACTTGCACATGACAATTTCCACCTTTGGCTTTGGTTTACACATTCAAATGACGATAGAGTTGCGAGGTGGGAGAAGATATTTAAGGCGCCCCCTTTCGGAAGTAAAACTAATTATAATTCAATAATTTTTTCCTATTAACAATGATATGTGACTTACAGTTGGATCACTTCTACAGCTTGAATCGCATTGAAACTTCCCTGACTGAAAACAACAGCTATAACTGCTACGTTATAGTCCCATAGTGTTTTTTAAGTAAGAAACATCCAATCACTGCACTTTAAATTCTGTTATGTGCTGCGCTAACAGCAGCCGGAGGCTAAAGATAACAGAGAGAACTGGAAACACAATCTCAAGCTTGAATCAATATTAGTTTGTGGGTCAATTTTGATTTATTTGACAACTATGGCGCCCTGTTTGGTTCGTAACCATTCGCCACCACTCTGATTCACACCTCTGACTGCCTTCCACTCCATATTTCTCCCTTCCACTTTATTATTATTTATTATTTATTTCGGAAAGAATATGTACAGTAGTCAACAGCAAGAGACAACTCATTCTTTTATCCTGTTTAATTTGTGATTATGTTGGTCAAATTAAAAGATGATTTTGTTCATCAAGTAAGTTGCAGTTTGTCGTAAAAACAGTACAGTAACATTTAGTTTTATGCAGTGCTTGAAGTGTATCCCGGTACGGCACCTTGACATTTTACTCTTTGGCGTAGCGGGATTTCTCCGCAGCTGCCGGTACTCTCCTCTGCCCTCTCCATATCAGGTTCTCTTGGCGTTACGTGATGCTCACCTGTTCCCGTTCTCGCCTGCCTGCCAAACTCTGTCGGCGGAGAGAGACGAGGGGAGAAGAGAAGCTCGGGTGCCTGTTCAGTGTCACTTGTCGTGAACCGACCAATCACAGCTTGGATGTGGCGGGACATTTAAAAGCATTAATAGATAGGTGTTTACACTGGGGACGCTGGGGACAGGTCAGAATCTGAATGTCTCCGTCACTTTTTGAAAGCTTTTGTTAAAAATGTTCTGAACAACAGCAACAATAAATGTTAAATAACAAATGAAACAATGCACAATAAGAAAACATGCAATGCAATATAGAGGAAACAAATGTTCATTGTCCAAAAGCTGATTACTGCATTAGATTCCAATATATTTTTATATTTTGAATTGTCACCTGCCACCACCTTAATTTTGTTCCCCTTCATATAAATAAAATAATTTCCACCATAAATTGTTGCAGAAAATTTAAGTATTTAATGCTCAAAGTCGTTAATGTTATAATATTTACTAGTTTCACTTAAGGTTGAAGAGGACTGGCACCTATTTTTGTCCACTTGAAGCACTGGTTTTATGTGAAACCTATCTCTCATCTCGCACAATATACATTACCAACATGTTAGCGCTGTAATGCTAAGCTAACATTCACTGCTTGCTTGCTACTAGCTAGGTAACTTAACGATGTTCCACGCACAAATGTATCTGACCTGGTGTGTTTAATCCAACGACTCCTGGTCCTTTCATCACATCATCTACACATGGAAGTAATTTGACTAGTTAGCTTCAGTAACGTTAGCTTCAGTCATTGAGAGAAACAGTTATGACGTCACATATGCGACTTCTGGGTTTGTTGTCTTTCTAATTATGTATTTTCAGTCTTTAAACAGTTTGTCTTTTTAATTGACAAACATCATATGTATAATTCAGGGCACATTTCAAATAGCATCAAAAAATTACTTGTCTCTTGCCGTTGACTTCCGTACATTTTTCTTCTGAAATAAGGTCCCATGGTGGTCCCACTGAAGGGGAGGGACTTAAGGCTCTCTATAGCGATAAGAGTCAGGCCACGGCTCATTAGAGCCTGACTGATGGACAAAGCATGGTTTCTCAGAAATTACGTTACACATGGCTGTAATAAACAAGACGTATAGGTTTCAAACCAGAAACAAAACCAGTCGCATGAACCTGATGGCAATTGAACTAAGAAAAATGGAGTGAGGTCCTCAGAAATGTGTTTCAAGCGAACAAGTTGCTACCAGCCATGTCTCCACATGTTATGGGAATATCTGGTGAAGTTATGCCAAGTTTTGCATGCCTGCCGAGAATTGCATGCACCTCCAAATTATCTTTTAAACGCTCTAAAATCCTTTTTGGGGTTCATCAATGGTGATAAATGATTCGAAGTATATATTTTATTACACTCAGTAGAAGTAGCATTCATTGAGATTCAGCAAAAATATGCGGTGATAACCCCGTTTGATCAGTGTGCAGAGCAAAGTGTCTGAAAAGGACCTTTAAGAGGTGAATGCATAACTCGGCAGAACAGATGATGAAGGCTACATGCCGAGATTTGCATCCACCTCTTTTCTCAGCACAAATGAGCGTTACCAGCTGCGAGATGCATGAAATTCTCGGCAGGCAGGCAGAACTCTGCACAACCGGGCAAGACGCTACGTCAGAAAGTATTCAGAAAAAGTGTTTCCATCACCCATTTAGCGCATGTACTTTTTTTTCGACAAAGGCAAAAACCACTTCAAGCGAGTGTAAAAACTTTTTAGCGAAATTAAGGGTGTTTTTTTTTTATTTTGCCTTTTCCATCAACCTTTTCTAATGCAATACTTCAAAATGCGCATTAAAAAATATTAATGGAAACACGGCTATACATTTTACTAAACAAAACAAACAAAAAAACATTTAAAAATAAAGAACCTACATTTGTACTGTGAGATCTCACCTCTGTAGACTCTGCATTAGCCCAGCAGCTGCTGCCCTGATTTCATAAATCTGTCCAGTCGCAGACGATCAGATTCAGATCTCCAGACGTAAAAGACCTGTTGTGCCCACATGCGTGTCTGCCTTTAGACAAGTGGGATTATTCATCAGGGACAGGGTATTATGAGGACAACACAGCTCAATTCTGTCTTCCTCCCTCCCGTCCTTTGTTTTCCAGGGGTCCTGTGGTTGTGTATAGTGGCTGAGAGTCTGTACCTCACCCTGCTCTTTACGGGCGGGGCTCTGATGACCCTGGAGCAGTGTCCCTGCTTCAGTATCATGAACAAACTGAAGCTCAGTGCCTTCGCCGCCTTGTGCACTGCCCTGTCAGGTAACCCAGCTGCTGTTTTCTTTTTATCTATCACTGTGACATCAAACAGACAAGTTTACAGCATCTTTCCGGTTGAGGTGAGTGGCTGACCGAGAGTTTCCCTGGTTGAGTTATTCTGAATCAAAGTGAAAAGGACAGGAGTCATCAAATAACTTGTTGGCCCACTTAACGTCCATATGTAAACTAGCCATAGATATCTAATGGTCCCTTTCCAGTGCCAGAAGGTCCCAAAGAAAAGCTCAGGGATGAAGCAGCTCTATAACAGAGGTGGTTAGTTTAACTGATGTATATTTTCCAAAACAACCAGTTAGTCTTTTCTCTGGTAGAATAAAAAAATACTACTTGAAAACACTTCAAATTAAGCATAAATCCGACATTTGTGTCACCTGTCTGCATTTGTTTTGGAGTGTGAAAGGACCTCACTTTTGCCCTTTGTGGCTGTTGGGGGAAGAACAGTGGGGGGTGGTTTATCCTCCAGCCTCAGGGGGCAGTATTGAGCCCGTTACAGTTTGGATGTGTTGGGCTCATTGAGGCAAAGAAGACACCGCACCAGAAAACTGGTGACACAAAAGTCATAAATTCAAACTAAAGTCTTTATAATAGACTTGCCAGCAAAATAATTCTTCAGTGGTTAATTATTACAGTATACTTTATTGATTATCAATGCTGCCACTCAATACAGTATGTGATTGTTGTGTAGTGTAAATATGAATAAAGACAACCCTCTTTAAAGTAATCCTTAAGATATAGATATTATCTATGATATCTTTTCAATGTTTTTACATTTTGTAATTACCTCTCTATCTCTATATGGTTGGAAGACATCATTAGCGGTGGAGTCCGCCATTTAAACGTGGTTGAGGGGAACAATGTGGCGGTTATCTATCGGTATTGTTTGTGATTTTATCTCATTGATACCCGCCTCACTGTTTCCTGTTCATCAGTGCTGTATTCAGCTACTGCTAACACAAACCCAACAAAACACACGGAGGCTTTTATTGTAAAGGAGTGACAGGAAATGCTATTAGATGTGATGCAATTTTTTTAAAAGGGGGTAAGGGTGGGATAACAAAAATACTATTCAAAAGAAAAATAAATAAATACTAAGCCAAAATGATAATATTAATTTAACTAAGAATTTGTTTTCAAATGCATCACAGAGAAAATGTTATTATTATCGTGGCACATTCAAGCCTCCGTACGTTACTATAGAAGATTTGCTATTTATCTAATTTATACAAACTGCAATATGCTTCAGCTTCACCCACTGACAGTCAGCTAAGTCACTGAACTTATTTATGCATTTCAGCCTCTGAAAGGTCATTTCTGAGCGTTACTCTGAACGATGCCCGCTGGGATCACTCAACCAAATCCAGTCTGACTAAACCAATCAATCGGGTGAAACCACAGCGGGACAGCTTGTCACATAAAGTCCGTTTAAACTGTGATTCCTGCCACAAATCTGGATTAATTCCTTGGGTTTCCTGTTTTTGGAACAATGTCTGTATTCACAAAAACCTTTAGTTATACTTATTCAACTGATATTTGTGGGTAATAATCACAATACAAAATGTTGTGCATAAACTTTTACATGTAACAGAGTATTTTTACTGCTACTTAAATTAAAGATCCTAATATTTCTTTCATAGCTGTGTTTATGAATGTACAGTATTTGTCAACTATCATTACTTGAAGACATATTTTATGTTATTGTTAAAAAGTCTCTGCACACCTGAATATGTGATAGGTGTCTCACTTACTGCTGCAATATTTATTAATTTATGACATTTCAGTCTGTTTTACCTTCATCAGGTATATAGGAAAGTATCACAACAGTTCCATATACATACATAAATAGACAGCGTTAATTGTATATCTCCACTGATGGTTGAGTTAGTTATAGCTGCACTCATATGTGCTTAAACTACATTATAGTGTGTTATACCATTTATAAAATTTATATACTACTTTTTACATGCTGAAAAGGGGGTGTTTAGTAAAGTGTATATGTATAATAAACATTAAAATGAATTTTATGCGAGTAAGACAGGGAGCAGGGCAGCAGGTCAGGCTGTCTGATGGAGGTGAGGCAGCACCAGAGAGCGTTCAGAGCAGCTAACTGTACTGCGTCCACTCACTTCCTCTGAGGATTTGCTGGTTTGTGGACTAATCGGATTGGAGCTGGGGCAGCGGTTTAGGGCCGTGGCAAGACCTGCCCAGAGGAGCTCCCCCATCCCATGACTCCCATCCCCCTCTGCTGTTACGAGTTAATCCCAAGAAAAGCAGCTGTGGAGAGGCAGAGCACTGGATGAGAAAGGGCCAGTTCACCTCACCCAGAGTCTGTCTGAATATCACACATCCCAGTTTTTGCTCAGGGACTGTATAAAAGTAAAAGCACGCTTCAGCTTCAACATCGTGTCCTCAATACAGTTATACTGTCAGCAAATATGTGTTTCTTAAAGGATAAAATTAGCCCCATGTTTGAAAATACCTATGGTAATTATTGTTAATACAGTATCTCACAAAAGTGAGTACAACCCTCACATTTTTGTAAATATTTGATTATATCCTTTCATGTGACAACACTGAAGAAATGACACTTTGCTACAATGTAAAGTAGTGAGTGTACAGCTTGTATAACAGTGTAAATTTGCTGTTCCCTCAAAATAACACTTCCCGCAGCCTTTAATGTCTAAATCGCTGGCAACAAAAGTGAGTAAACCCTTAAGTGAAAATGTCCAAATTGGGCCCAATTAGCCATTTTCCATCCCCTGTGTCATGTGACGCGTTAGTGTTAAAAGGTCTCAGGTGTGAATGGGGAGCAGGTGTGTTAACTTTGATGTTATCGCTCTCACACTCCCTCATACTGGTTACTGGAAGTTCAACATGGCACCTCATGGTGCCATCTCTCTGATTCTGTTCTGCACACCATGCAGCGTTGTGTTTTATTACAAATGCAAGATTGCTCACAAATCACTGCAGATCATACAAAATGGTGGACAGGCCATCATAAGCTACGTGGCGACAGTTACATTTGTGGATTTTTACCTATCAGGCACTCATGAAAATTCTTCTTAGCTTCAGCCTTCTTAGCTTTGCAGGTAGTAGTCATCGTACCCGATCCAGAAGGCTACTGCTTTTAAGTTCCCAGGGTGATTTAATTGTTGGGAAAGACTGCCTTCTCATGCAATGCCCCGTCTACTTGGAACTCTTTTCAGAGGACCCTCCAGTTGGAGTTGCTCTTGTGTGTAGGAACAACATTGCTGCTGTGCCTTCTGTGCTGTCTGTTGCACATGTGGTCACACCCCATCGTCACAAATGGGTGTGAACAGGTGTGCTGAGTATGGAAATCCACCAACAGGGAGTGTAGGCAGGATATCAATCATAACGGTTGTATCTCTCTCAGGTGATGATCAAACATCATCAGATAGGGGAGATTCTGTAATAAACTTTAATTTCCTCTTTTCACTACTTTCAAGTGTTAGCAGAGACTGTATGGCACAATTTCCACTTGGATTCAGCCAAGGGCGTCCAAATGCTCCAATTTATGGTAGAAATGTCTGTTTTTATATGAGGGAAAACTTGCATGTTTTCTTATTGTGCAAATAAACCTTTTCTTAAAGCATTTTCATTTGTTAGTTAATATTTCTTGGTGCAAGCTATTTTTTAGAACATTTTTAACAAACGCTTTCAAAGAGTGATGGGGATAAAATCAGCCATTTCAAAATGTGGTGCATCCAGCGTCCCCAGTGTAAATGACACCTATGGATTCAGCCCCAAAAAGTCATGTGAAATATGTTTTTTTATTAGTCTCAGTGCTGTTGGTACATGTGGGGTTTTGTTTACTTGCAGTTGAGAGTCCAAGATTCAATTCGGCGTAAGAAACGTGCCATTTTGGCAGGTTGCTGCAAGCAGGTTTATTTGCCTGGTTGTAGTTGCTCTTTAAATTGGCACTTTCAGAATCATTTTAGAAATGGGCATGTTATGAATTCAAGCGGAAGCTGAATGAATGAGAGTTTGTTGAACAACAGATTAAGTGTATAATTAACATACTATACTGTATTTGATTTAGCTCTTTATAAACCATTGTAGAGATTAAAATTTCTTCCATCCACACAATATTAAAGTAAGTAATTTGTGCAAGTGGATTAAATTAGGTTTTCAGAGGAACATATTACTGCACAACACACTGATATGCTCTTGTTCGCAGGCCTTTGTGGGATGGTGGCCCACATGATGTTTACCACCATATTCCAGCTGGCTGTGGCTATGGGCCCAGAAGACTGGAGGCCCAAGACGTGGGACTACAGCTGGTCTTACGCGTAAGCACTTTTTACATCGGCTGAAAAATGTGTCGTCCTAGCTGGTTATTTTCAAGTTGAACTGTGTTATTGTAAAGGGCACAATGAATTGGATAAATTTACACACTCAGAATTTGGACACTTGTAAAAATAAAATGGCAGTAACATGTTACGCAGCAGTGTGACTTTAGTCTAACACTGTTTTCAAACCTCTCCTCAGCTTAGCATGGGGCTCTTTTGGCACCTGCATGGGCTCCGCGGTGACGGCGCTCAACAGGTACACAAAGACCATCATAGAGTTTAAATACAAGCGGCGGAACATCGAGAAGAGCCTGATGATTAAGCAGAAGATGATAGAGCTGGACTTCCCTGAGCAGATGTGGGACATGTACCTGACCGCTGTTCCCTCTGACGCAGAGGCACAGCTACAGCTGCCGGTTAACGGCCACAAACCATCCACAGGAACAACATACGTGGTTGAAATGGACAATGTACCAGAACAACAAGGAGAGGAGTATTGCTAAAATGGAGTCACTATCCTTGTCCTTGTGCCCCACTGGAACAGTTTTTGGGGCTGATTTCCTGGTCCCAGATTGACTCTTGTTCCTGGATTAAAATTTTTAACACCAGAGAATATTTGTTTGTTTTGTCGCCACACACCAAATGTGTGTCTAGGATGCCAGAGGCCAGATTCTTTTTCCGGAAATAAGATAACATGGTCGGCTTTGACACAACATGCATTTCATCAAATCTTTCCATGCGATATTAGGAAGGGAAGAGGGGCGCAATTTCAACATCTTCACACTAATCTGTGACAAGCTGCAGGATGTGCAGGCTGCTGCTGCCGCACAGATGCTTTATGTCTGTTTCAACTCTTTGAGGAATTTTTTAAATCTCAAGCAGCATCAAATTTTTAATAAAACTTTTACTGTCTGGGATGAAGCTCGGTCACCTACTCAATAAGACCACAAAGACACAAAACAATAAAAGATGCAGAAATACTGAAAATACGCACAAAATTACAACAAACACACAAAACGATCACAAAAACTCAAAGCAATCAAAAGACACAAAACAACTACAAAGACACATAAAATGGCTACAAAGTCACTAAATGACCACAAAGACACAAACAACTACAAATACACACAAAATGACCATAAAGACATACAAAATAAAAGATGCAAAGAGACCACAAAGATGCACATAAAGACACATAAAATGACTATAAAGACACATCACACCACATAAAAACACAAAGCAACCACAAACACACCTGACTACCTGGGGGTCATGCTTCTGTTTGTATGAGGGGTCGTTGTCTCATAATCTGTCCATGTATACTATAAGCCATGAGAGTAGAGATTATGCTTGTAAACAAAAAGTTTATCTTATATGTCTCCAGCCAAAACTTAAAATCGTGACTGTTATTCAGGAACAGATTGGGAGTGCTGGTTTCTCTCAGCTGTGTCTATGCTCGGTCCATCATACAGCTAGTGTGGAGCTGAGATGATCAGCTGGCGCTTGTTGTTATGTTGACGATCTCTACTTGGCACGCAAATGTACAGCATGTGCATATGCAAGGACGTCTGCAAATATGCTTGAGAAAAGGTGTTAAAAAGCTTTTTTTTTTTTCACACTTCTGATGGTGCACACTTGAATGGTATGGTAACAAAATGCCTGCATGTTTTGGATCTTTGAAAATCCACCAGCAGCACTGCCCATATTTTAATTAGGTCACTGATTGTTTAAAAACAATCTTTGTATTCTATTTCAAAACAGGAATTGGCTTTGTAGTCTTGTCACTTCTAATTTGTCTGGGGCTGATGCTTTTTGATGGGTTCTTATTGGTGTAATGGATGTAGAACATTTTCTAATTTGAGTTATAAATCAAACATTGACAGTAACAGACCAAAATAGGAGTGAAGGGAAATGTAATGAAGCAAGGCTGACATCTATTGGGAAAAAAGTGATCAGCTGGCCGGGATATTTTTGTATTTCACTCACAACGCAGAAATCATCTCTGTATCTTTTGATAATTCATGTCGTTGAAGATGTAAAATAAAGTATGATTATGTTTTGAAATGAATTCAAATTCAATTAAAACCTTGATTATTGTTTGGCTCAGAGCAGTCACTTCTCCTCCAGTAGTCACTGATTTCTTATCATTTGTTCTTCCTGATGGCACCATTAAACTCTCTCCCCTACAGACGACCTGATGCTGTGTTGTGGTTGAACCCGGGAGTTATTTCTGCTGCTGTGGTGGCAGGAAGTAATCTCATTAGGTGGCGAGAATCCAAGATATACTGTGCTCGCCTAACATTTCATCTTCGATTGTAGGCACACGGGGAGGTCGCAGCTAAAGGAAAATTACAGTTTCTTATGAAACGGGTGTTGGCACATTATCTTGGCACAAGCTTACAACAGAGAGCAACTACACGTAAGGTCTTTGACTGTTTAATCATGTTATTATATTTCTATTAATATAATAATATAATAGAACATTTAAGTTACAACCCAAACTGCTGGTTCAAATTATCTATTAGATCTTACAGAGCTGCCTCCTGGTTCCAACTTAATCTATCATACATGCATTTTTAGCAGCGTGGCTCTACAGATGAGCTGTTGGTGGGTCGGTCCACCACTTCGGTCACGAATGGAATATCAGAACTATAAGATGGATTGTTGTGAAGTATTGTACAGACATTGATATTCCCCTCAGGATGAATTATAACAACTTTCAACACGTAATTTTTCCTCTATTGCCATAATCGGGTCAAAAGCAAAATGTCTGACCAAATACCTGCAAAACTAATGACATTCCCATCAACCACAGCTATACTTTGTGTTTATTACTACACTGAACAAAATTATAAACGCAACACTTTTGTTTTTGCCCCCATTCATCATGAACTGAACTCAAAGATTTAAGTCTTTCTCTACGTACACAAAAGGCCTATTTCTCTCAAATATTGTTCACAAATCTGTCAAAATCTGTGTTAGTGAGCACTTCTCCTTTGCTGAGATAATCCATCCACCTCACAGGTGTGGTATCTCATGATGCTGATCAGACAGCATGGGTATTGCACAGGTGTGCTTTAGGCTGGCCACAATAAAAGGCCACTCGAAAATGTGCAGTTCCATCACACAGCACAACGCCACAGATGTTGCAAGTTTTGAGGGAGCGTGCAGTTGGCATGCTGACTGCAGGAATGTCCACCAGAGCTGTTGCCCATGAATTGAATGTTCATTTCTCTACCATAAGCCGTCTCCAAAGGTGTTTCAGAGAATTTCGCAGTACATCCAACCGGCCTCACAACCGCAGACCACGTGTAACCACACCAGCCCAGGACCTCCACATCCAGCATCTTCACCTCCAAGATCGTCTGAGACCAGCCACCCAGACAGCTGCTGCAACAATCGGTGTGCCAAACCAAAGGATTTCTGCACAAACTGACAGGAACCATCTCAGGGAAGCTCATCTACATGCTAGTCGCCCTCAACGTGGGTTTCGACCTGACTGCAACTTCGCACAGCCATTGAAGAGGAGTGGACCACAATCAACAACCTGATCAACTCTATGCGAAGGAGATGTGTTGAACTGCGTGAGGCAAATGTTGGTCACACGAGATACTGACTGGTTTCCAGACTCCCCCAATACAGTGAAACTGCACATTTTCGAGTGTCCTTTTATTGTGGCTGGCCTAAGGCACGCCTGTGTAATACCCATGCTGTCTGATCAGCATCTTGATATGCCACACCTGTGAAGTGGATAGATTATCTCAAAGCAGAAGTGCTCACTAACACATATTTTTTTGACAGATTTGTGAACAATATTTGAGAGAAATAGGCTTTTTGTGTACATCACACAGCTTTTCATACTTTCACATTTGAGGAACCACTTTTTAAAGATGTACTTACACAACATGGTGTTAGAAGCCCATTAAAGAGGTTTAAAAGAAATAACAACACTTAAGACTTAATTGCATCAGCACCTTTAGGCTCATGATGTGTCTGCCAGCTATCAAATGTTCTCCGCCAAGGTTAGATTTCCAACTTAACCCCAAGTCTGTAGAGGACTTAGAGAATCACTCTGTAATGCCCTGAAAAACTACAGGTGTGACTATCAGCACTTACTTCAGATATAATGAAGCCCTTTGAGAGGCCGCAGCACTTAATGACTCCCCAGACACCTCACATTTACATACCAGGCCCACGCAGACATGGACAAGGCCATCATTTACCGGCTCTGTCCGCTATGGAGGCCAGGACACATGACGGCCTAATGACACACTCCTTATCAGTGGTTACAAAGTTTCATTGGTGGATGTGCTGCACTGCGAATCAAACTCAAAGGCACATATCTTATGTACTGCACAATCGCCACCCCATTCCTGTAGAAACAAATGACAGGTAGCTACTTTAGAAAATCCTGGAGGATTCTTCTTTGAACATTCACACAGTAAAGTGAAGAAAATATCTTAATTTAATTGTCAACAGATCAAGAAAAGGTTTTACCCTGGCTGAATATTACAGTCACTAACTTTATTGGGGAAAGCGGGGTGAGTTGAGCCAGAGACATGACAGTAATGTCTCCAACTAAAATATGTACTTATATTTTAAGATGTGGTGCATCCCTGGGAATAATCACTTTGGATCTAAAATAAACTGTTTTTTCAATATGACTTTCCAGAAAAAAATTGTCTCTTGGCTTAAGGGAGAGAATAACTTGAGCCACATGGGGGTGAGGGACATCAATGTCATTTCGTCGTGCCTACTCAAAATGTCAATTCACATTTCATTGCACTTAGATCGTGAAACATTGAAGCTAGATTTTTGATATGTCTCCTAGTTCTTTCATATCAATAAATCACCTTAAAGTCATCCTTTTGATCGTTATGTCCCATCCGACATACCTCTTCCACTACTCAGTCCAAATCCACAAGAGGAGTTAAAGCCTTGTGTATCTTACATTTATAGAAGCATGGCATGATGGTTTCAGGTTGAGAATTTTTTTAAAAATCACATTGAACGGCAAAAAAAACAATGACCAATTTTGTCTATCGTTGCCGAGAAACAAGTGGTGGCTCAACTTCCCCACAGGCTCAAATCAACTCGCTCTCACCTTTTATGTTTTTTTTAGTGTGCAGACATCAATATCCAAACATTATGCCTTACCACATATTATTATATATTTTAATATGTTGTTCCAGCACTAAATAATTTATAAATATTAATACTTTAAGAGTAAATAGACTGATTACAGACTCAAAATTTTACAACTTGATATAAAAAGAAACAAGGATCAATGTAGGATAAAATATATAAATAAAATCAATATTATGTAGCAAGTTCATCTTCAAACGCTGGATTTTTTTAGGAGATTTTAAGTAACTTTACTTGTATATACCAGGCATTAAATTTATGGCAATTAAAAAATAATGTGAATCATGTTGCGTCTACCTTTAACGGGTTTGATCAGGCATTTCTATAAAAGCCAGAGTAAAGCATTATTCAAAAACTTGACTTTTAGATGCTGCAGATTACACAGATCAAGTAGCTTTACGTCCTCCATTTGGTAGAACTGCACATGAGGTTGTAGTTGATTTGAGGTAGCATCATGGGGCTGCACTGGACCAACAGGCTACAGTCAAGTGATGACAAGGTCTTTATAATGCTGTAGTGGGTGGTCCTCAATGTATTTCTTTATATACCAACAGGAGACATGAGCCTTGAGGTTTTCCTCAACAAGAAAGTCCATGGCAGCCTGTAATAAGAACAATAAATTCATAAAAACATCTATTATATGACAGACTGATGCCTGAGAAGCTTAACTCTTACCTGTGACAGCAGTGCAGCAACACCTTGGCCCCTAAATGTGTCCGGTACATACGTTGACATTAGATCCACCTCCTTCTCGCCGGTGAATCTGTAGTGCAGCACCGCACAATCATGGGCCCCTGTGGACAAAGGACACGAAAGACTTTGCATCAAATTTTAAATTACTGTCATCCCAAAGGAGAGTATGACACACAGTGGTGGTTTACAGATGTGAAGAGCCAGCTGGAGGCATTAGGCATAATGCAGCTGCTTATGGGAATCACAGACAACAAGGGGACCCCAAAATAAACAAATTAAATATGTAAATTTAACTGTTTACTTTGAGTTATTCAATTTATTGAATAAAAACTAGGGTATTTGTGTTATATTTGTAGAAATTCTCTTAACATCCCGACAGCAATCAATAAATCAAGTTCTCTGACACATAAATAAATAAAATCTGGTATATGTGGCTGTTGCAGGACTAATAACCACAGCGGGGGCCAACCTACCTGCCTACCTAAACTCACTGTGCATGAAAAGGTAATTTTGGGGGGAGTGGCTTTGGAGGGAGGACTGAAAGGAGGGTTGGGATTTTTTCAGTTCTACATACTTTAAGAATCTAGCTGTCTCCTGCTAGTGTAACCAACCCCAGCTTTAATTAATCTGTATGACGCCCAAAAAAAGCCTTTTACCAGCCCTAGATTATCCATTTATTTGAGATTATGAACACCAAACTCCCACCAAAAATACCCATATTTAGGTAACAACCACTTGTCTGGTTACTGCGGCCCAATAGCCAAAAAATTTACTAAAATGTTTTATTTTTGCTGATAATATGATTGCAGAACTGTTGGGAGGCTAAATACAAATCGTATAACGTATAAGTCATTCATATCATATGCAAAATTTGCCGTCGGGTAAAGGACCATTAAATTACTAGATTTATAAATGGAGTTCTGCTCCGCATTCTCTAGCGACATCCAGCAGGCCGCGAGTGGACCCCGGGCTCGCATACAGGATCTTCCCCGGCACCGGAGCGTCAGCCCCGGTTCTCTCTGCTTACCAGCACCGCTGCCAGGATTAACGGTGAAGCGCTGGTTCTGTCGATCATGTTTCACCATTAAACTGAAGCCGGAGCTCAGCGCACTGAAGGCGGCCGGATAACCATTCACTCGGAGAGTTAACGCGGTGACTCTGGAAAACATTTTAAAGCCTATTTATACATGCAAAGTCCAAGCAATACTGAGCAGTGTGTAGTAGTAATTGTAAAGACCGTCCACTAAGAGGCGCCACATGCACACAGGAGAATAATTAACTTTTTTATGACCTTTAATGACCTCTACAGTACAGGTATACTTGGGTTTAAATTACAATTAATTATAAGTCACTGTGAAGGAAATGTTCATGTGTAATTTGATATTAATTATAGAGAAAATATTCAGTCATTATCCCTGTAAAAATGTATTCCAGTTAACTGCAAAGAGTCCATCCATCCAAAGGCCGGAGCAACCAGGGTTTGAACCCACGACCTTCTCGCCACAGCGGTCTCCAGGACCACCGTGCCGGCTCACCTAGAGTCTTTAAATGTAAAATGTCTACAGGCAAGCATACATTTAAACATTTAAATAATACATGAATATTTACTTTGCTTTAAAATATTATTATATACACACTATGCTAATTAATGGCAAATTTCAGCACATGTGGTCCTGGTGCCAGCAATAAACTGTTATTTTAACCAAACATAAAAAATATGTAATAAAAACAAATGATAAAACATATATTTTTTTAATACTTTACATGACTAGAGCTTAGACATAGATACTTTTATTTGTAGTCTACATGTTATCAACTCCACAAATACAAGAACGTAAACAAACCTTTCTTGACATTATTGACTGTTTTTAAGTAAATTGTGCAATCTGGGGATAATTTTATGTATGTTAACCTGTAAAATAAACAAAAATGATTCTTTCTGATGGATAAACAATGAAAAATAAACATAAATATACATATGAGTTGTCCTTTGGATGTTAACACAACAGCATGTTCTTCTTAGGCGAAATGCTCTGTACACATTTTAACACCATATTCCTGTCAATACATTTAAGATCAACACTCAAATGGTTTAAATGCAATCTGTGGGTTCACATTGATCCACCCAAACAACAGATTATCAGTATTAGTTTTAGATTGCCTGCAACATTTACACTGATCTGTTTCACCTTCACCACGTCATAAATATCCTCCAGTTATTACGTCGACGGCTGCAGCGCTACACTTTGTCAGAGGCTGCTGCAGTGTTGTTCACTCCTGCAGCCATCACAGAAAAGAACACATTAGGGAAGAAGGATCTGGTGTAGATGGCCACCTTGGGGAGCGAGGGAGCAATCACCACCTCTTTCCTCTTGCTGTTTAAAGTCTTCACGATCTCAGCAGCTGCCTCATCTGGAGAAACGCCAAAGGGTTTCCTAGTGTACAGCACTGCAAAGAGCAAGAGAGAGAGAGAGGTGAGAATACAGAGAGTAAATATGGCAAATAATATGTTTTTTACTTCTTTAAGTTCTAAAAACTCAGCCTAACTACTCTTGACCTTAACCAAAGTTAAAATTTTATATCTTGATTTGGAATTTAACTAAGTACATTTGCTTAAGTACAAGTGCGAGTTTGAGGTACTTTATTTTATACTTAACTGCATTTCGGTGGCAAATATTGTTCTTTTTACTCCACTACATTTGTTTAACAGCTGCAGTGACTTTGTAGATCAAGATGTTTATACATAAAACATGTGATCAGATTATAAAATATGCAGTTATATAGATTAAAGTACCCAACAGTACATAAAGTTGTTCAAATTTACTCTACCTTGACAACATTAAAATGCTTCTTATTCTAACACTGTAAAACCCAATAATATGGGTATGGGTATGAATGCAGGACTACTTTTTCCATTGTTGTATTACTACTCTTACCTAATAAATAAAATTTCAATTTATTAGTGGATCACCCCTTAAGATGCAGCATCTTGTTTTTTTAAGTAAAAAAGATCTCCAATACTTTGTCCCATGTTTGTACCGCAATCCAACAAACAAAGATAAAATGCAAAGAAATCGACATAATATTTATAACTGAGCCTAAAGGTTGGGTATCAGGAGTCGAATTCAGCCCTTTCCATTACAGTTTGTATTAATCAGTTAATTAAATGACCAGAAGGAAATTTGCACTCAGTAAGCCTACGGCTTCTGGGGCCCCTGGTGGTCGGGTCAGAATCCAGGCACAATGAAAAACACTGGCGCTACTGACAGCATGAAAAATTTGCCTTTGTGGTGGTTTAGAAAAAGGTCACAAATAATTCATCCTCTGGGCCAAAAATATCCACAGGATGGAAATAAAATCTGCCTGTTAACATTTCAAAGAAGTGCTGGTGATGTGAAAATAGGTCACGATGATCAATCTGAATCCTCCTCTCGGGACCATGAATACACAGTCCACATCATCAGGGCAGTCCGAGCTGCAGTTGCTTGAACTTTTTCCTGGTTTCCTCTGATTGTACTCACGTGACCAGATGGACCTGGAGGACGCTGCCTCTGTGTTGTCAGACGCCGAGTGACTGATGAAGGTGTGGTTGATGGTGCTGACGGAGATGCCGTACTCCTCCACTTCAGCTCTCAGGCAGTCAAAAAAAGCCTGAACTGCGTGTTTAGAGGCTGCATCTGGAAAAACACGCAAAGTGAAAACACCTTAATGACCCTCCACTCTTGATAGGTGTCTACAGCTATCTACACGCATCTACAAAGCATCGGTATAAATACTTTCAACACATAAGATCAGCACTGAAAACATTATTAGCCTCTACCAACCTCCAATGGGGAGTTTTGCTGTTTGCTTGTTTTTGTTTTCTTTGCCTATCATGTACATTACAGTTATTGTTTTTATTATATAAATATCCTATATATTTGTCTTTAGTGTATAAAATGTTTTGTATCATTGAAATTTCTTGTTTCGTGTCTAAACAAATGGAATGCTAACATGCTCACAATAACAATATGCTGATGTGAAGCAGGTATGTTTAGCATATTCACTATCTTAGTTTAGCATGTTAACATGCTTACATAACGCAATAAACACAATATATCCATTCATTGCTTTGCAAATGATGTACAAATCTATATGCCTGTAAAGTCAGTCCCTGCTTAACTGTCTCTGTCTCTGAAAGGAAGACTGAGGTTGTTGGGGATTTAAGTTCTTGTGTAGATGCTCTTGGTACTTTAGGAACGTATAGTCGTCCATTTACCAAGAATCTAGGTGTGATCTTCGACAGTGCTTTTAAATTTGAAAAACAGATTAGTTCTGTTTCAGCTGAGACTGTTGGCTAAAGTCAAGCCCTACCTGCCATGCAAAGACTTTGAAAGAGTAATCTATGCATTTATATCGTCTCGACTAGACTACTGTAATTCTTTTTATGTTGCAGTGGATCAGTAATCTCTGCATCGGTTAGTCCCGAATGCAGCAGCTCGACTTCTAACTGGAACTAAAAAGCGTGAGCACATTACCCCTGTTTTAGTCTCGCTCTACTGGCTTCCTATCCGCTTTGGGATTGATTTTAAGATCTGTCTTTAAAATTGTAATTTTAAATGAGTTGTCACCTTCTTATTTATCAGACCTTTTACAGCCTTTTCAGTAGCTGCTCCTAATCTTTGGAACACTTTACCTGTTGAAATAAGAATTGCTCGAACTGCTGACGCTTTCAGATCCTTGCTAAAGACCTATCTCTATTCATAGGCCTTCAAACAGAGTTGATATGTCATTGTTATTATATATATAAAATATATTACTGTTATTGTCGTGTATATTTGTTATGTGTTCTGAACCTGGAAAGCACTTTGGTCAGCTGGGTTGTTTTTAAATGTGCTATATAAATAAGAAAAAAAGAAAGTTCTGCTGAGGCTGATGGATTTTGCAGGTATTTGGTCATAAACCAAAATATTGGACACATTTTAACCTGATGACAGCGCTAGATGAAAAGCCAAACTGATTACAGTTCCTCCTGAGGGGGGACCTGTGTACCAAATTTCATAACAATCCATGCACTAGTTGTTGAGACATTTCACTCCAAACCCCAAATCTGAACTTCATAGTGGGGCTAGAAGAAAAGTCAGGGGATCCCCAAAGCCAGAGGAACATGCTGCTACTGTGGCTAAAAATGTGGTCTTAGCAGTAAACAGCTACCAGGCCATTTGTCTCGTTTACTTAAAGGGTTTAATGTGCAGTAAATATACTTAAATTTCAGACTTAATTAGAGATTGATAGACTGATGTTAATACATGTTTTATGCAGGAGCAGCTGAAATAAGAGTTAAAAAATATCCCTTCATGAGCCCCCGAACTCACATGCACTGCGAAAAGGCACAGCTATCTTCCCTTGGATGCTGCTGACGAGGAGCAGGTGGCCGGTTCTCCTGGAGATCATGGAGGGCAGCAAGCCTGAAACAGAAATGTTCAACAAACTGCAGAGCAAGAACAAGCAAGCAACAGAAGAAATGTGACAACACTTAATCACATTTCCGCAGACTGGAATTTAATTCAGTACACTTTCATCGTCTACCTTTGGCCAGCGTGGCCGGTCCAAAGTAGTTGTTGTCCATTAGTAGCTTGTCCATCTCCAGAGACAGGCTCTGTGCGGGTGCTTTAACCTTCATGCTGCTGTTGAGGATGAGAATATCCAGGCAGCCGTAACACTCCAGGATCTCTTCGATCGCCTCAGGCATGCTGTCCATATCTCCAAAATCCAGCAGCACCAGCTTGGAGGGAAACGTCTGAGCAGGAGAAACAGTGATGACAAGCAGGTCAGTGGTGGTGGAAAGTTTGGAAGTACTTGAGTACATCCATTTTATGGTACTTTGTTCTTTTTCTCCATTACATTTCTTTGTCATAATCAAGTTTAACATTTAAAATATGATACACACTTTTAAGTTTCGAGCACCATCAGACTGGAATGATTTGCCAAACTCACTATTTTCATGACTTTAACTTTGTTTATTTTATTTTATTTTATTTGTGTAGATGACACTTGTAACAGTGATGTAGTGTGTGTGGTTTGGGATTGTGTGATAGTCTTTGTGTGTATGTTGATTGTTTTGTGTCGATTATATAATTTATTATCATTACTATTATTTATGTATTTATTTTTAGTTTCTTGACTGTTAATTTACATGTTTTTTGTGTCTGAACACCAACTTGAAAGTGAGATGTTGCATCTGAAGAGGTTTATCCCTTAAATTAAACTACACAAATATAAACTTATAACATACTCGGTAAGGCAAATTCCTTTGTTTTTGTTGTTCACTGAAGACATTTGGGTTTAAGATCAAAAGATGAGACAAGAGTTCAGAATTTCATCTCTCATTTCGTGGTATTCACATCTAGATGTGTTAAACAACTCAGGACATACCACCCTTTGTTTGAACCCACCCATTTTTTCAAGTGAGCAAAACTATTGGAACATGTGACTGACAGATGTTTCTTGTTGCCCAGGTGTTGCCTTTTAGGTTGATTGTCCAAACATTAAATAGCTCTGCATGACTAGTCTAAGTTTTCATCAAACCTATAAAGACTGCATTTCCTGTTAAAGAGGATAAACCAACATGAAGACCAGAGAGCTGTCTATGGGAGAAAAGCAAGCCACTGTCAAGCTGAGAAAAGAAGGAAAATCAACCAGAGCCATTGGACAAACATTGGGCATAGCAAGCACAACTATTTGGAACGTCCTGAAAAAGAAAGAAACTACTGGTGTACTGAGCAACAGACGTCCAACAGGTCGGCCAAGGAAAACAACAGTAGTTGATGACAGAAATATGGTGAGAGCTGTGAAGAAAACATCAGTAAGTGACATCAGCAACGACCTCCACAGTGCAGGGTGAAGGTTTCACAATCCACTGTTGGAAGAAGACTCAGAGAGCAGAAATATAGAGGCCACACCACAAGATGCAAACCACTCATCAGCAGGAAGAATCGGAAGGACAGATTGAAATTTGCAAAGAAGTACAGAGATGAGCCGCAAAAGTTCTGCAACACAATCTGATGGACTGATGAGACCAAGATTAATCTCTAAAGCTAATTTGAATTGAATTGATTAATCTCTACCAAAGTGATGGAAAGGCCAACGTGTGGAGAAAGAAAGGAACTGCTTATGATCCGAAGCATACAAGCTCATCTGTGAAGCATGCTGGAGGTGATGTCATGGCTTGGGCCTGCATGGCTGCTCCTGGATCAGGCTCATTAATATTTATTGATGATGTAACTGATGATGGTCGCAGCAGAATGAATTCAGAAGTGGACAGAAACATTTTGTCTGCCAGTTTACGGAGAAATGCATTGAAACTTATCAGGAGGAAGTTTATCATGCAGCAGGACAATGAGCCAAAGCACACTGCCAACAAAACACAGGACTTCATCAGGGGGAAAAAGCAGAAGGTTTTAGACTGGCCAAGTCAATCAGCTGACCTGAACCCAATAGAAAATGCATTTCACCTCCTTAAGAGGAGACTGAAGGGAGAAACACCCTGAAACAAACAAGAACTGAAAGAAGCTGCGGTAAAAGCCTGGAATAGCTTCACAAATGAAGAATGCAACAGTTTGGTGATGTCGATGGGTCGCAGGCTTGAGGCAGTTATTACAAGCAAATGTTATGCTCCCAAATATTAAATGTTATTTACTTTAAGATTATTTGTTCCTTTACTTTTGCTCACTTAAGAATGCTGTGGTCTAATACAGAAGGTGGTTTGTCCTGAGTTGTTTAACACCTCTAGATGTGAATACCAGGAAATAAAAGCTGAAATTCTGAACTCTTGTCTCATACTCCTCTTTTGATCTTAAACCCAAATGTCTTCAGTGAACAACAAAAAGTAATTTGCCTTACCGTTCCAATACTTTTGGAGGGGACTATACAATGCACGGTAAAAGACTTAACTAGTGGTTTCAAATGTTTTAGATTTGTTTAGTTCCAGCAGAGACATTTAGCCTTTAAGCATCTCACATGGTTTCATTTAAATAACTTAAATTTCAACAAAAAATCAAAGATTTGAGAAAAGTCCAACATTTTAATATGAATTTGTGTCAGAAATTCTTCTTTCCTCTCCCATTAATCATCTCATGACCCATCAAATCGGATTGTCCATACTGTGATTTTAAGTCTGTCCTGAAAGGGATGGTTCCTCTGATGTTTCTTCCATTGTTTTCCCCTATTAAAGAGGGAGTCACCTTTGGACTATATAAATAAAAATGGACTGGACTTGTAACTTGTTGGATGGGCCCGACCTCTGGGTTGGGAACCATTTACCTAATAGCTAACCATCTATAAAGTAGTTAAAACTAGCTCCACCTTGAGCAGCTACAACAGTAAAATGCTGCTCTAACATTGATGCATCAGTATTAACAATCTAATAATGTGATATATAATTAGGGGAGACCAGGTATGGTTGTAACAATATTTGCTTCAGCAACTATAACTCGCTGAATTTTGTAGCTAGAGTTCTCAAACTTTTATACCAAGTACAGTATTAGTGTGTAAATTTATCTATAGAATAAACTTACTTAACAGTATACTTAATAAATACTACTAAAATGTACCTAATTAAATATCATTTCTGTACATCCTTAGGTGTGTGCCAATGTGTGCATTAGCTTAGTGGTTTGAAATTAGAAAGGAAAAAATACATCACCTGTTACCTAAGAAACTACATTACAATCTAATATTTATCAAACAATTGTATCTGCAACTGTGTAGATACTAAACAAAATATAGTCTTGGTCAGAAAATTTACTTTCTTACCTCAAAATAATTTTTTTCTCTATATATTCTGAATGTACCTGTTTCCAGACTTGATAACCACCGTGCCTGATCGGGGAGGAAGTAGGTAAATGATTACCTCACTCCTGTCTTATCTCTTATTGGTGGAATTGGTGTGGTTACAACTCTCCCCATATTACAACCATACCTGGCCTTGCCATCTATCAAGTAAGGCACAAATGAATCTGTCAGCCACTTTTCCTGTTTCAGTGCTGATATACTTACAACAGTCGGGTCCGAGGCGTTTGCCAAATCATCCGCAAGTTCCTCAAGTTTCTCCCAGCTTTTCCCGCAGAGGATCAGCCTCGCGCCTCCTTTGTGAAACACACCTGCACATTCTTCATTGAGAAAATCCATAAAACAAAAAACAAAAGCTGTAAACAAGACATAAAATAACTGCAAAATCAAATGGATGACCGTAACACCTTATGTTACCTTTTCCAAGACCAGACAAAGCGTCGGTTATAACCACCACCTTATTGCGTACAGATGTTTTGGACAGCAGGCTGATAACCACACCATAAAGGTAGAAAAATCCAGCTGTCAGCACGACTACCAATGGCACCAGGAGAACAGTGGTGGTCCATACTGAGTCCATCTCCTGGAGGATATCCTGAAAAATGTTTTCTATTTATATTAAATATGCAGAATTGAAATAAAAACTTAATCTTTCTGCTTGCATTAAAGGAATAGTCTGACATTCTGGGAAATAGGTTCATTCGCCTTTTTTTGTTTTGGAAAGTTAGATCAGAAGATTGATTCCACTACCGTATCTGTACAAGGCTTCAGTCAGCAGCCGGTTAACTTAGCTTAGCATAAATAGCATCTTTTGACAGAGCCAGGCTAGCTGTTTCCCCCTGTTTCCAGTCTTTGTGCTAAGCTACGCTAACTGGCTGCCGGCTGTAGCTGCCGATTTACCGTACAAAAGTGAGAATGGTGTCAATATTCTCATCTAAATCTTGGGAAGAAAGCAAATAATCATATTTCCCTAATCCTATTCCTTAAAAAAAGGATCAACAAAACAAGTTATGAACCACCAGTGTTGATGGTCATGGAGGTTGTGGTTATCTAACAAGTTTTCTTGTTAAAGCATGTTCAAAGATTTAAACATACTTTTTAGATGCAAAATGATTTCTCTGATGATGCAGATGAGATGGGATGGAATATCAAAAGACCATTTAAGGTCTAGTGAACATGATTTACGTGAAAAAGGAGCGTTTCATACCCAAAAGCTCTCCGGCTCCGTAACATTGGAATCCATCTCACCCTCTACAACCATTTTTTAATCTAACTACTCTTACAACTCTGAAATAAAAACAGAGAAGACATTTTTTAACCATGTTTGTCCGTTAGTCATCAAAACGAAATGATTAACACCACATTTTTAATAAAAGATATATGGGATTTTACTATACACATACTTGGATATTTCAATCATTTATATGTATATAAAATATACAGTCAGTGATTCATGAAGTAAAACAGTGTCGTAACATCCAGCATGAAGTGAAGGCATGTTCAGAAACTCTGAAGTAAAACTTTTGCAAACGTTGTGTGCAGCAGCAATAAAACCTTAATGTTAAACTTTCAAATTATGCTTTTTAACTTTTCAAACATAGTTTAAACTTTCTAAACATACGTCCAACCTTTTAGATCTTAGTTTCAATTTCATAGATTGTGAATGTGATTATATCTAAGACATGGATACTACTGGGGCCCAAGAGGTAGAGGGTCAATAGGCCTCTGTGTGAAGTGCCTGTTAACATTTCTTGTTGGAAAATCAATCAACAACCACAAAGACACACAAAACGACCACAAAGAGGCCCAAAATTACAAAAAAGAGGTGTAAAACAACCACAAAGACAAACAAAATGACTGAAAAGAGAGATGCAACAACATGAAGGGGACACAAAACAACCACAAAGACAAGAAAAACAACCACAAAAGATATAAAACAACCACAAAGAGAGACAGTGACTACAAGGAGGCCCCGAGTGACTGATAGATGTCAGACAACCACAAAGACACACAAAATGACCACAAAAAGATTTAAAACAGCCGTAAAGAGACACATAATGACTACAAAGAGAGATTCAACAACATCAAGGGGACACAAAATGACTGAAAAGGGACACAAAACAACCACAAAGACAAACAAAACGACCACAAAAAGATGGAAAAACCTCTAAGTGACACATTGACTACAAAGAGGCCCCAAACCACTGAAAAGAGATGCAAAACAACCATAAAAACAAACAAAACGACCACAAAAAAGATGTAATACAACCACAAAGAAACAAAGTCACTAACAAAAAACGTTTGTGCTCTTGCTCCCATGTAGGAGTGCTGGGGGGCCTTTTACATGTCTGTTCCCAGAGGCCTGTTGTCTGGTGTTTGGGTTACAGAGCAGCTTTGAAAATCAGCTTGCAATCTTTCCTTTAAACAAAGTGTGATCTCTTAGAAACCACTTGACAAGGCCAGTTTTTTGTCATCCGTCAGTCGCATGTTCTAGTTGTGTCCAACTGGGAGTCTGAAGATAACCTTTCAGTTTAGGTTCACCAAGCCAAGCACCAGCTGTTTTTCTGAAGAAGGGGCCTCTAAATATAAACTGCCCTAGAAATAGATACTGTATCTCTCACAAAGGCTCAGTGTCGCAGAGTACTAGCACATTATTCCAAGTCAAGAGTTGCATAAACACAATCAAAAATATAATATTACATACAGAAACAAAGCTTGTTTTATTGTCCAGCAGCTGACTGGAATACAATTAAACATAATAGATAAAATTAAAGTGTCACTGCACCTTGCACAAGTGATTAAATCAAAGAAAGCTGGTAATTTCTGACTGACCTCTTTACTGCAATGAAGGAATTAGCAGCCAACACTTACTGCTTCTCGGGCCTCTGCAGGTGTTCTGGACTTTATTCCTCTCCTGAGGAGCTGCACGCCTCAGCAGTTCATTCACAGAGCTCCTCCGACATGACAGCCGACCGGCCTGCCAGAGCAATACTTCAGGATATGAGCTCTTTTAATAGCAGCACAGCTGAGTCAGTTATTTTCCATGCATGTTGTCAACATGTTATGTTTAGAATGACAGGCAGGGAGGGGAGATGGCCGTGTTTCCATTGGCTGGGGTAGAACTTCTTTTAGGCAACATCTGTGACGTACAATACATTGCAAAGAAAACTTATACTGCACATAAATATACATAAACACATACAGTTATATAGTGGAAACAGATTCAAGAACAGAAGCTTTACCAAGAGTCATGCATCATGCAGGGATCTATATGTTGAGCAGGCGTAGTTGCGTTGAGGTTAACATGTGTGTGACTAAAATCAATAAATTAAAGTGAACATTTCTATACATGACTTACCTATGTGATGGGTTATTTTACATATTGTTCATATCGTTGACCATTGCAGTCATGTCTGTGTGATGGCTTTCTGGTTTATTGTGAATTTTTCCCAAACATAGTGTAACAAAAGAGCAATTAATTGATGTTACAAACACTATTATTGAGTATTTCTTTAGCAGGACAAAGCCAAACGCCTCCCCCAGACTGGCGCGGTAGAGTTGAAGGTAAAGCAAGGTGAATTTAAGTCAAAATTTCGCACTCCTTCTCAGAGTCATAACATCTTGCTATCAGTGTGACTTAAACTTCCCTAGGACTTTACTATCTCTGATTTCTATTGCAAATAAATGAATCTGCTTAGAAATCATAGAAAAAACTTCAGAACTTGCCTGAGAATCATCACGTTTTCCAGACTTCTTCAGTATCAAAGTACACCAGTGATCTATATATTAAAGAGTACAGTGCAAACAAGAACTGCTAATAGCTAATTCAATGTACATTAAATCGTTCCAATTTGACAAAATTGAAAAAACATGGCTTTAGTCTGGCTTTATCATTAATCATCCTCAGTTATCTCCAAAACCTGATTACCTCTCCCATTTCTGTTTCTGTGCCCTGATTCATATGCTTATAAACACTTTAATTTTGCCAGAGGTCTAACTGTATACGTAACCTGCATGTGTAGAGGTGCTCCAAGTTTATTTATGCGGCAGAGTTTTTGCATGCCACAGGCAGACTGTGTGTAGTTACAAATAGTCAGGAAACTTTTGTTTACTAATAATCTGTTATTTCAACTTCAACTGTTTTATTCCTTCTGCTCATCATACATTAGTTTTAAGCAGGTGGTGGAAGAAGCACTTCCTAAGTAATATTAGTAATACCACAATTTAAAAATACTATTATCAAAATCTACATAAAGTATCAAAAGTTAGATTACTCATTATGCCGAATGGCTCTTTTCAGAGTGCTAAATATTACATATACTGAACAAAATTATAAATGCAACACTTTTGTTTAGGCCCCCATTCATCATAAGCTGAACTCAAAGATCTAAGACTTTCTCTATGTACATAAAAGGCCTATTTCTCTCAGATAATGTTCACAAAACCTTCAAAATCTGTGTCAGTGAGCACTTCTGCTTTGAGATAATCCTACCACCTCACTGGTGTGGCATATCAAGATGCTGATCAGACAGTATATTACACTGCTCAGAAAAATGAAGGGAACACTTAAACAACACAATGTAACTCCAAGTCAATCACACTCCTGTGAAATCAAACTGTCCACTTAGGAAGCAACACTGATTGACAATCAATTTCACATGCTGTTGTGCAAATGGAATAGACAACAGGTGGAAATTATAGGCAATTAGCAAGACATCCCCAATAAAGGAGGAGTGGTTCTGCAGGTGGTGACCACAGACCGCTTCTCAGTTCCTATGCTTCCTGGCTGATATTTTGGTCACTTTTGAATGCTGGCGGTGCTTTCACTCTAGTGGTAGCATGAGACGGAGTCTACAACCCACACAAGTGGCTCAGGTAGTGCAGCTCATCCAGGATGGCACATCAATGCGAGCTGTGGCAAGAAGGTTTGCTGTGTCTGTCAGCGTAGTGTCCAGAGCATGGAGGCTACCAGGAGACATGCCAGTACATCAGGAGACGTGAAGGAGGCCGTAGGAGGGCAACAACCAAGCAGCAGGACCGCTACCTCCGCCTTTGTGCAAGGAGGAGCAGGAGGAGCACTGCCAGAACCCTGCAAAATGACCTCCAGCAGGCCACAAATGTGCATGTGTCTGCTCAAACGGTCAGAAACAGACTCCACGAGGGTGGTATGAGGGCCCGACGTCCACAGGTGGGGGTTGTGCTTACAGCCCAACACCGTGCAGGACGTTTGGCGTTTGCCAGAGAACACCCAGATTGGCAAGTTTGTGCTCTTCACAGATGAAAGCAGGTTCACACTGAGCACATGTGACAGACGTGACAGGGTCTGGAGACGCCGTGGAGAACGTTCTGCTGCCTGCAACATCCTCCAGCATGACCGGTTTGGTGGTGGGTCAGTAATGGTGTAGGGTGGCATTTCTTTGGGGGGCCGCACATTCCTCCATGTGCTCGCCAGAGGTAGCCTGACTGCCATTAGGTACCGAGATGAGATCCTCAGACCCCTTGTGAGACCATATGCTGGTGCGGTTGGCCCTGGGTTCCTCCTAATGCAAGACAATGCTAGACCTCATGTGGCTGGAGTGTGTCAGCAGTTCCTGCAAGAGGAAGGCATTGATGCTATGGACCGGCCCGCCTGTTCCCCAGACCTGAATCCAATTGAGCACATCTGGGACATCATGTCTCGCTCCATCCACCAACGCCACGTTGCACCACAGACTGTCCAGGAGTTGGCGGATGCTTTAGTCCAGGTCTGGGAGGAGATCCCTCAGGAGACCATCCGCCACCTCATCAGGAGCCCAGGCGTTGTAGGGAGGTCATACAGGCACGTGGAGGCCACACACACTACTGAGCCTCATTTTGACTTGTTTTAAGGACATGCCCAGGCGTTGTAGGGAGGTCATACAGGCACGTGGAGGCCACACACACTACTGAGCCTCATTTTGACTTGTTTTAAGGACATTACATCAAAGTTGGATCAGCCTGTAGTGTGGTTTTCCACTGTGATTTTGAGTGTGACTCCAAATCCAGACCTCTATGGGTTGATAAATTTGATTTCCATTGATAACTTTTGTGTGATTTTTTTTGTCAGCACATTCAACTATGTAAAGAAAGGAGTATTTAATGAGATTATTTCATTCATTTAGATCTAGGATGTGTTATTTTAGTGTTCCCTTTATTTTTTTGAGCAGTGTATATTGCAGGATTGTTATCACTAATACATTAATATGTAAGCAGCTTTTTAATATTGTAGCTAAATTTAACTTCTCACACAGAGATGAGTAGTCTCACCTACAGCAATGTAATATATTTTACTTGTTTAATCTTAATCTGCAAAGTACCAAGTAAATATATCCGACCTCAAAGTTGATAAATGTGCTTTTATAATGATATAAATACATTTCTCAAAGATAACAACACAAACATTAAATTATGAAACTTTATGCCAATCACATTTTACTAAATGAGTAAAGAACATTAATTAGCTTAGCATGATAAGACATTTCTCACTTACACAAATACAATTAGTGTAGAGTTATTGAATCACACATTTCACCAAGTATGCAGACATTAATAAAACAATTATACCATTTACAAAACATATAAGGTTATCTATTGCACCTCCAAAACAAATTCTTGGAAGTTATACTAGCTTGTTATGCTACAGTGACTTCCTGTTTACATAGTTGAGTGCTCTTGATTGTGCAGCAGCAGATGATTTCTAGCAGCATACATTGATAAAGTCTAAGCTGGTGTAGTAAATCAATAGTTTGAGAACCTAAAGGAAGAACATAACACCCAAATTTATAATGAATTTATGAATTGCTGCTGCAACACAATCCTGTTGGTATAGAGGTGTGTGTGTGTGTGTGTGTGTGTGTGTGTGTGTGTGTGTGTGTGTGTGTGTGTGTGTGAGAGAAGAAATGAAAGGCTCGAAAATTCTGTCAATCAAGTTAAAAAAATAAGACAGCGTGACCGGATGTTGGTGTCCTCACAATAAAAGCATGTTTTTTTCCAACTCTAACTTTTTTTAAACCTTTGTTGAACCTCTGTAACAGACATCAAAAAAGGCGTAATTACATTCATATCATGTCATCCATACAAAATTAACTGAGCGAGGTTTACAGTTTGATAGTTTGAATTAATAAATAAAAAGAGGAAAGTAGGGAAATTAAAATAAAACAAGAATAATTGAAATGAATGGACACCGAAATTGTCATTCAGGGATTAGATCATGTAGGTGTTCATAGAAATGTAGGGCCTTTTTCATTTTGCAACTCTTCAGTGATTTATTATATAGTAATACAATAAATTAGAAAAGCATTTAATATGGGGGACGTTTTTAGAAATTGACATTTGTGCATAATATATTTTGCCAATATAATCAGAATGCTGAAAACATAGTGTGGTAGTTTACTTTGTTTATTCTGAAAATTCTTCAACATTCTCATTATTTAAAACCCAGATGTCTCAAATATCAATTATTTGTTTTTACAAAAACATAATTACATTAGTATTATTTTTATGGTCTTTTTTAAAGCATTGTTCATCTTTCTGCACTATTTTTTATGTATTAATTGTTTGATGCCATATTATTAATTGGTGTGCACGTCCCAGTATTGGCTTATATTTTTAGGATTTGTTTGTGGAGCTACAGCGATTAGTGGGTTAATCAAATTGCAATTGACAGAAAACTGCAACTAAAAATGTGTATTAATAATAATAATAATAATAATAATAATTGATTCATCATTTCAGTCATTTTTCAAGCAAAATTTCTAAACATTTTCTGACTTTAGCTTCTCAGACATGACAATGTTGCTGCTTTTCTTTGACATACAGTGCATGACATTAAATTGAATGTATTAAGGTTATGTTGACAAAACAAGCAAACAGGTTTGTGGCCTCAGGGAAATTTTAAATGCCATTTATTTCACTATTTATTCAAACAATCAATTAATCAAGAAAAACTTTTCACAAATGAATTATTAAAGCCCTATTTGCATGTTTTTGTTGTCATATTATTTTTCAGATGCATAAGTGCTTAATGATTGTGGTCAAGTTTTATTTTTATTTGTATTATTTAAACAATATCAGGTTCCTCCCTTTTATTATGTTGTTTATTTTAAGTGATTCATTGTGTAATTGAAAGAAACGACATGTTAAATGGTTTTATTCTGGCGGTGTTAACCGGACGTTGTGTGTGTATTTTGTCGGGCTTTGCACCGGGGAGACTTCAGTGGTTTTTGCTGCACTGACACAGCCGGCTGGTTGGCTCATCGCTCCCTTCAGACAACTCACACCTGCTGTATTTATTACTCAGTAAGATTCCCGGTATAATGTCGGATTTCGAGGAATTTGAGAAACAGCTGAGCGAGAATCGACAAGGTAAATATTAACGGTCTGTCAGTGCCCCAGTTTGGTCCTTAAGCTAGCAATGCAACGCTTGCATGGTGCGTAATATAACCAACGTTAGCGCCCCACATTATTTTATGAATGAATAACCCTCGTGCTGTTTTCCCCGCTATGACTCAGCTTGTTTACCTTTTTTCATGTTTGCTTAACAATTAGCTTCGTGATGCTTTAGTCACACCTCACATCCTACAGCAATAATACAGCCGCCGCTAAACCTCCCATCCAGTAAGTTATTGAACGCAGTCTGGTTGCCGGTGTGAATGAACAGTGAACTCACCTGACGTTCTCCTGCGCGAGACAGCAAGATGCGAAACTCCTTTGAAATCTCGCACCTTTTATAATATTGTCCTCTCCTGCAAATATACATACTTGTAGAAATAACTTTAATATGACCTTTTCTGAACCTTTATGATGTACTTTTTAATTCGGCATACATTATTAATTGTTTCAACAAATTATTAATAAAACTGGTCACAAAATCTCACAACTTAACTTGTGTTTTTCAGTTCAATTCAGTCCAATATGCTATATTGCCATGCCATCCAGCATACATAAATTTATGTAGCATGCCTAAAAACAAAAACAAACAAAGTTTCACAGTGCTTAGCAATCATGAGAAGATAAAATAAATTGATTATAGATCATAAATTGATAATAGATTAATCCTTTAGTCATTTTTTTAAGCCTAAATGCCAAACACTCCCCTGTTCCAATGTGAGGATATCCGTGCTTTTCTTTGTTATAAAAAAAAACGACTACACTTTCTCATAGTAGCATTTGGACTATTAGTTGAATAGATTTTTAAAAATGACTTGAGGGATCACGTTGGGCTTTAGGAAACTATGAAATATGTATGAAATGAACATGAAAATACTTGTCAGGCTTCCTGATAACGGAAATAAACAACAACCTCAAGAAAAGTGACGTTTGAAGTAAGATACAACACAAAGAAGGTTTCCAGACACAAAGAAAGCTAGTAAAGAAAAAAACACCTTCCACCCAAACACACCGCATCTAAAACTTGACATTTAATCAACGTAGAGTTACTGGGTGTATCAGATCTCTACAGAAATGATAGTACATCTTATTGATTTGATAAAAGGTTTTAAGTCATGTTGTACATCCCTGAGAAGCAAGGCCGCATTAAACTGTCAGATTTCTCAAAGAAATACGGTGCAGTGTTCAGAGGAGTGTGGAGGGCATCGGAGCGTGTAATTAATATAGAAAGGAGACTTTATTTTACATCGTGTGATAATTGTTTTTAGGAAAATTTAATTACCTGCATGCTAGTGGCATTAAATATTCCAGGTATAGTAATTATAGTAGGAGATATTTGCACAGTTATTTCAGTAATTATAAACAAGAAACAAATATATTAATAATATATTTACTAGGTAATTATTTGTGTGAAAATCTTAATTTCTAATACCACATAGTAGAGCTTCATCTAATGATTATTTTCATTATTGACCAGTAGGCTGTTTATTTCTTGATCAATAAATGACTAATTGATCAATCAGTAAAAAAATATATAAGAAAAATAGCCATTATGATTTCCTGAAGCTTGAGGTGACAAGATATTCAGGTTACTTTCACATAAAACAAAAAAAGGATTAAAAAAAGAAGAAAAAAAAGGCTCTTTTAAAAGAGTTTTATTATGGAGCCCAAAAATTATTTGCACAAAAATATCCTTATTATCCTTATGTCTTGTGCAACAAAGAAATGTTTTGATTTCTTGTTAGTTTTGTTTTGGGACAAGTTAAAACGTTATTATTTAATCAGCCACATGAACTTTATTTATCGTCATAAATATAATTATAATTGCGTGCCGCTTTCCACACAGAGAGAGAAAGAGAAAGACACAAGAAGAGGAGTCGCAGTGGATCCCCCGGCCGAGGCGACAAGCATCGCAGCTGGAGCAAAGACCGAGGGAGCCGCAGCCGAGAGAAGCGAAGCCGCAGCCGAGACCGGAAGAGCCGGGACCGCCGGAGCGCCTCCCGGGACCACAAGAAGCACAGGTCAGTGGGTGAAAGCTGCGAGGCAGACATCACAGCTCCACCTGGCAGGCTTTTACCTTGAAAATACACCCGTCTGAAGTTATTTCTCTCCCGCTTGAGCTTTTATTTTGCAATTTCTCTGCGTGCAGCCACTCTCCGAGGCGAACGAGGAAGAAAAGGACCTGCAAATATTGGGATGTGCCCCCTCCTGGCTTTGAACACATCACACCAATGCAATATAAAGCTATGCAAGGTAACTTCATCATGTCCTCTCTGCTTGTTTAGACCCTGAGTTCTTCAGAGCTTCACCTACAAGAACAATTTTTTTTAGCAGTTTGCAGTTTTTATCCAGACATGAACAAGGCCAAAAAGGCTCAAAAAAACATTCAACATTTCTTCTCAGTGCCACAAATCAATCAATCAATCAATCGTATAAAAACATCCATTTATCCGCTTAGAAATATTATGACTTAATGACAGCTAGAAATGAGTCACTGCAATTTCCCCTCATAGAATGATGGAGCAGTTTTGTATTCATGTTTCCTCAGCGGCTGGGCAGATCCCAACAATAGCTCTGCTGGCGACGTCGACCACCACTGGAGTGGCTGCAGCGCCAACACAAGTGCCCATAGTTGGCAGTCAGATGACAAGACAAGCCAGACGTCTCTATGTTGGAAATATTCCCTTTGGAGTGACGGAGGTAGACTGTCTTTTCTTTGACTTCCTGTTTACCCTGATGTGTTCGTGCGGCAGTGTTTCCAGCCACGCTGTTTGTTTTCTTTCTCCTCAGGAGTCCATGGCGGAGTTCTTCAACGCTCAGATGCGGCTTGCAGGCCTTTCACAAGCCCCAAGCAACCCTGTACTCGCTGTGCAGATTAATCAGGATAAAAACTTTGCTTTCCTCGAGGTTTGTGCTGTAATGTAAAATATAACTTCACATGGTCTTTTTTTTAATTAAGAGTTTGATGTATTTTCTCTTGGTAGAGAGTTAGATGAGAAGATTTATGCCACTATCGTGTCCGCCTGTTAAATATGATGCTACAAAGACTGAAAGCAGCGGGAAACAGACAATCCTTCTGCTGAATCATGTCTCAAAATGACTTTCTTTTCTAGTTTCGGTCTGTAGATGAGACGACCCAGGCCATGGCTTTCGATGGAATCATTTTCCAGGGTCAGTCGCTGAAGATTAGAAGACCTCATGACTATCGGCCTTTACCTGGCATCTCAGAGCAGCCGGCTTTCCACGTCCCAGGTTTGTTACTGACGGGTGGGTAATAACTCGTTACAAGTAACCCAAATTAGTAAAACAGTAGTTTCATTTAGGAACTTTTCATGTTCCTTTTTCAAAACTGTGCTTTTATTCTTTACTCCAGTATTCCTAAGGGGCCAGTAATCTACTTTTATCTTTGAAATCTATACCTTCGTTACAACTCGTCTGTTATCTGCTGTGCATTTGGCTGCATATACTGAAATGAGCTTCCATCCGAGCCGAGTGTTTTACACAGGAGAGCTGTAACCGGTGCGTTTGAGCCAGAGATTAATGAGCTGGGCAAATGCAAACATTTTGAAAATCAGGCAAATAGCTTTTCAGTTTAAGATTTGGTTGTTCTGCTGATGTGACGCAAATCTAGTTTCACTGTTGCTCGTGTTAGAAAGCAGTCTGCATCACTCTTTCACAAGCAGAAAAACTTTCACTTTCCATTACATGTCGTATTTAAAGTGTATTTACTCTATACAGAACAAATGAAGGTTACACACTGTATAATAACTCAGATGATCAGTGGATTGATTTGGCTCTATTAACAGAATACTCTTGTTGTGCAGAGCATGGCTTATTTTTGATGGAAATTATTTCTGTTCTCTTATTTGCAGATTTGCAGATGATTTTCTCTTGTGGTATCGCTACAATAATTCCTTATGTTGTAATGACTGTGTTGATAGATGCTTTCGGAATAATCATATTGTATTGGCTGTCTGAGCTGTTGGAGAAGGCAAATCATATCAAAGCACGTGGTTAGTTTGGCTACATGTCCATCTAAAGATAACAACAGATACAGGCAACAATAGTGGCTGGGCAGCAAGCAGGTGTGATATTTTAAAGTGATCTTAATGTAGATTTTAAAAAAAGTAAAATAATTATTTGCTAATTTAAAGATAATCAACATGCAAAGTAAAGTGCATGCCCTAAAAATAACCATGTTGCACAGCAGCTATTTCTAACCTGAAGCACAGTGGACGAATCATTATTCCCTAAAGAAACTTCAGACATTGAGTTGCATAAAATGACTTGTGAAGATCTTTGGCCTGCACACACTATACAACAAAGTAATTATACTTTGAGTAGTTTATTTACAAAGTACTTTGTATACTTTTACTTAAGTAGGTTTGTGAAATGGTAATTTTACATTAGTTATATATTACTTGAGTGAGGATTTTCTGTACTCTACTCACCACTTAAGTGTTCTGTTAGATGATAGAGAATATGTTTCCTTTGCTTTTTGTAGGCGTCGTCTCCACAGTCGTTCCCGATTCCCCCCACAAACTGTTTATAGGAGGCCTGCCAAACTACCTTAACGATGACCAGGTATTTAACTGACAGACAGACTGAACAGGTGCACACATGTTTCCTCATTTTTCTCTCACTTGCTGAGGTTTTTGTCGCACTTTAAACATGCACTAAATATGTTTTGCATTTCTTTATGACGTGAAAAAATCAAACGTGTGTTGTGGTAGAGAGAAAACATTAGCTGAATGTTTATCAGAGCCAGAAACAGGACTTGACCTTTAATAGCAGCAACACAACGTTAACAGTAACACAATGTAGGGAAAACATAAAACCATAGGTGCATATTAAATTACTTGTATTTGTGAATATGTATCTGATAAAGTTGCAGACTTTTACAGATAATGAGCTTTTAAAAAAAAGCTCTTATATTAAACAAACATTTATCATATCGTGTCTTTTATCATATATGAGTATTATAAGAACTTTTTGTGACTTGGCTAAGTAAACTGCTTATACCTTTCTCATGTAAAGCATACTGATTAAAGAAAGGTAAGCAAAGTCCTGTATATTTACACAAGAGGCTAATAAACTGACATGTATTTATTTCTGCGTGGTATTTAATGTTGCTCCCAATTCAGTCAGTATTGTCAAAGAAAAAGTCCGCCTTCTGATCAAAAGAATAATCATGAAAGGTGAAATGGTTTTGTTGTCGGCGCCTCAGATGTACGGAGCAGAACCTGAAACAAAAATTCTTATGTGTGAAGTCTTAAAGTCTTTGTAGTGTAATGGATATATTTCACCATTTTCTTACATTTAAGGGACCAAATGATTAATCCAATGATTGAATAAAAAATATCAGCGCATTACACGACAGTGAAAGTAATCGTTTATTTCAGCTCTGACCGATTAATTGTTAAGCCACTTATTAAGCAAATATTTCCAAAACTTTTCTGCTTCTAAATTCTCAAACATGAGACTTTGATTATTGATTATCTTTGGATTTTAGACTGTTGGCTGGACAAAAAGAAAAAGAAGAGTTTGAAGAGTTTTGGCATTTTAGTATTTTTTATTTTTTTAAGATGCACAGATTAATTAACAGAGAAAATAATAATTGCTTGCATCTTTAGTTAGGCTGATAAATAAGCCAGGTCGATATATCATCTGATATCAGCTTGTTGCAGATATATCATGTCGGTGTATAGGTCACATATGTGCTAAACTAGGTCTGAGGGCATTTAGAAACTCTGTCACTGTTATTGTCCACAGAGGGAATTTACAAGTTATTTTGAATTGTAAAAATTATCTTGGTCACAAGTATTTAAAAGTCAAATCCCAGAGATCCGTATCAAGATTGTTGTGTATGTAAAAATAAGGGAATAAAATAATATGGACCAATTTATTATATCAGTATCAGCCTCAAAGGTCTAGTATTGGTTGGCCTATGCTTGTAGTCCTACTTTGCAGCTATTATTAACTAAGTCCAATAAGTTTAGGCCCATTCTGGTGGTGGCAGAAAGGCATTTTGGGTAAAACAGGCAGGTTGAGGAGATGTAGGTGCACCCAGTGCATTGGACATTGGAGATGAATTATAGGTAAAAGTGGACTTTTTCTTTGAGAATATCAACAGTCAGAGCTTTAGCTCATAAATAGGTCATCACAATACTTTCAAGCACCAAACAGAATCACGGTAGAGCTCCGACTTTGCTCTCAAGTGAGCAAATGGTGTACTGTTTCTCTGTTGAATTTAACTCTAGCTGTCCATTCTGTCTCATTTACTCGTTAACTAGCTTGCAGAGCACATGTAGCCTGATGTATATTCATTCACTGACTTATTCATTTTTATTAATACTTGCAGTCTTTGCCACTGCGTTGATACTCACAGCTCTTTCATTTTTGTTCCCCCACTTTGTCCCCAGCTAGGGGCCTGTAAGATCGTTAAGTCTGCGCTCATAATTTGTTCAGTAGTACTCATCTACTGCTGCCATGCCAACATGTAACACAAGGCAAGTAAGACATTCTGGTCCTCACACGGATACACTCCTAGCCAGCAGGCTCCCTTACTGGCTGCTTTTTTTCTCCCATCATGCTTTTGGAGCGCGTTTAGGACCCTGGGATTTTGGATTAAGGCCTGGTCATTAAAACTTGGGGTTGTTGTTGTTGATGGTGGAGCTTTTGTGTGTGTGTGTGGGGGTCGGGGGGGTAGGGGGTTGTATTCAGCTTTTAATGTAAAGGTAAGAAAGTATAAACATATTGTCCAACTGTTGTTGTGTAATTTGCCTTTAGCTGGCAATACAATTATAATACATAAGATCAGTTTATTTTGTTTTTATTTCACCTTGCACCAATTACCGCTCAGATTGGTGTAAAAACAATTACAAGTTTTGAACTCTTTCAGTATCTTTGCATATATATTTGTCAATAATACTTTAGAAGACCTCAGTAGTTTTTTCTGATGTCTCAGGATTTTATTTTGTTGTTCCCCAGAAGCCCACATTGTCAGCATTTACTTTTCACATGTCTTCCCTAAACAGACATGAACACTTTTATATGCTGCTGTCTTATTTTCTTTTTTTTCAATCAACATAGCAACATCTGTAAAACGCAAAACACACACAAACGACCTGAGATTTTCTCTTTAATTGCACACGTTGTTTCCCGTAATCATGTTATTAAATACTTGTGACTGTGATGACATGTTGGATTCACTCTGTAGGCTGCATGTTCACTGTGAATTATCAGTCTCATATCTGGTTGTCGGACTCTTTCTTGCAGGTAAAGGAGCTCTTGACATCGTTCGGGCCTCTCAAAGCTTTCAATTTAGTGAAGGACAGTGCCACGTCACTGTCCAAAGGTTACGCCTTTTGCGAATATGTAGACGTCAGCGCCACAGATCAGGTAAAAATGATGCGTTGAGATTATTAACTGTGTTGTTTCATATGTGACTTTGAGGCCTGTGTGTTGTCTTTCCCAGGCAGTTGCTGGGCTTAATGGGATGCAACTGGGCGACAAAAAGCTGATTGTCCAAAGGGCGAGTGTGGGAGCTAAAAACGCCAATCCTGTGAGTAGTGCTACTTCTGCCCTTTACATTCCCTAAAGGTCGCAACAGGAAACACACAGTTGTTACTAGTGACATCAAACATTGCCTCCAGTCTGTTCAAGCATCCCAGTAAGACATGACGCTGTGACAGTGAGATGCCGTGCACAGCAAGGCTTAGCATCCTGGTATTTCCTGGGACCTCAACAAAATGGACAATTAGGGTCACCAATCAACATAGGCCGCATGTCTTTGGACGGTGGAAGGAAGCCGGAACACCCGGAACATGCAAACTCCACACAGAAAGGCCTGTTATTACTGTTATTACAGTAATAAAATTGGCTCACCTGTCTCCTTGTCCACAAAGCAGGATAAAATCTGTAAATGAAAGATAAAACATTTGACTTGTGGAGGGGCATTGTGAGCAGATGATAGATAACGTGCAAGAAACGCTGATTCCAAACATCAAACCGCAGAAACAACTGCATGGAAACCACCCCTTCCACCTCGTATACACCTGAGGTCAGCACTAAAGAAAAAGAGGATCCCCTAAAACAACTTGAACATATCAGAACTGGTGAGAAACTTTAATCTGAGAAGCAAACACAAGAGTTGTCTGAAGAGGGATTGTCATAACTGTATTTATCAAAATAAATGATTCCAGGGAAAAGGTAACACATTCGTAGGAAGTAATATTTTTGAAAACACAAAAACATTCAGCCCTAATGCTTAAATAAATGGACCATGAAACTAGCTGCTAAATTGAATTCAGCCATCATTTATTTTACTATTTTTTACTTTTCCTTCCGTTCAAACAGTCTGTTAGTATAAAACTGTAAACACACTACACTTAATTTTCCACTGTGTGCTTCAAAGTAGAGACCGTAGAAACGTCTTCCAGCACTAAAGAAGCTCACAATGGCAGATGGAGAGAGTGAAATGTCAGCGGAAAGATTACTTCCAACATGTTTATCCCCTGCAGGAATGCCAAACATACATAAACATGCTGAGGGAGGGAGGGCAGGAAGCAGCAGGCTTTATGGGAGATACATTTGGTACTATGGTCTTACTTGTCCACAGTAATTGTACTAATCTTGAGTCTAAGCTGATGTGTACGACTCCTCCTCCACCCGCAGACCTCCATTATAGAGACCCCGGTGATGCTGCAGGTCCCTGGGCTCCAGAGGCTGCAGAACTCTGGGATGCCCACGGAGGTGCTGTGCCTTCTCAACATGGTGATGCCCGAGGAACTGGTGGACGACGAGGACTACGAGGAGATCCTGGAAGACATCCGCGAGGAGTGCTGCAAGTACGGCAGCGTCCGCTCCATCGAGATCCCCCGACCCGTTGACGGCGTGGAAGTCCCCGGATGCGGAAAGGTGAGCCCGTCCATGAATTTTCGCTTGTCTCATTGTGGTTTGGAAGGACTCAGGTCTGTGTTTGCTCGGGGTGAGACGTGTCACGGTTAGTACAAGCTGGGAACAGGTAAAAAAAACAGCAGGTTTAGTTCAACCATGCTTTAAATAATAAAACAAAAGGGTAAACTGGATTATGGCAAGGTGAGGCAGGAAGGTTCAAAACCAGGCAAGCAGTCCACATAGGCAAACAAATCCAGAAGGGAATCCAAAAAGTCCAACAAATCAGGCAGAATGTCCAAAAACACAGGGAGACACTGGGAAAAGGCTTGATAGCTTGACGTATTGATGGAAATGATCTGGCAATAGACAAGGGGAGCACACAGACTACATGCACAAATGACTGGAGGATAACTAAACACAGGTGAAACTAATCAGGGGAGGGCGGACAATCAAAGTGGCGGAGAAACACTTTTAGGCAGGAAGGAAATTAAGGATAAATAATAATCAATAAAACAGGAAATAACTAAACCAAAACCCAAAACCATGTCACACTGTTTCACCCAACCTTTTTTTGCCTCTTGCTTACCATATCATGTCAGTACACGAATGAATGAATAATACTTTGGTGCTCATTGTTTCCGTAAAATGAACTGAAAAATTGAATTGTGAAGAATCTAACCGATCTTACGATGTCCATATTGACATCATTAACATTAACATTTACGTTTGTATGCTGATCTAAGAAAGTTAGAACTACTTCAAGTGGGCTTTACACATCCAGAAAACCTTCTGGGAAAAGATATAGAAGTTTCAGCTGCCGCACCATCAGACTGCAGAGCTGCTCTTTCCCCCAAACTATCAGGCTCTTAAACACAAATTCATCCTCAACACTCCTCCATTGAACATTGAATATTGTTTATTTCGGTTTACCATTTTTATAATTGCTTTTCTATTAATACATATTGTCTGCTATATTGCAGAAGGGAGTTGCAAAGCTCAATTTCATATTCATTATATTGTCCTTTCATATTCGTTATATTGTGAGAATAAATGTCCCTACCTACCTATTTGTCAAAACTTGGCCAAGCGACATACAGATCAGATTTGTGATTTAATCTGAAGTGTTTTCAAACTGTATTTTTCAGTTTTAGAAGAGAAAAGACCTAGGGGATAAAAACTTACTGGTTTGTTTGACAAAAGAAACCCTTCCCACCACAGATAAAGAGCAGCTTTCAGCCAATTTCTTGAGCTTTTTGATGGTAAGCATCCATGATAGAGACTGATGAGACAGGCCCAATCAAAACCCACCTCTTTTTTCTTTTCACGTTTTGTTTAATGAACTTTACACACACTTAAGGACGCTCTCAATGACTGTTAATTACTCCATTAATAGATCCGAGGTCCTCATCTCATCTTCATACCATTCAGGACCGGGCTGACTAACTTCTTTGTCATTCCAGATCTTTGTGGAGTACGTTTCTGCTGCAGACTGTCAGAAAGCCATGCAAGCTCTCACCGGCCGCAAGTTTGCCAACAGAGTGGTGGTCACCAAATACTACGATCCAGACATGTATCACAGACACGAGTTTTGAAAGCACAGATGAATCTCGACGGGAGCCTCTCCTTCTTCCTCTCTGTTTGTGAGCTCGGGTTCAAATGGTTTATTTACTCCTCTGAATGTTGTGAACGTGTCCTTAGAGACTAGACCTGGAAAAAGACTTGTTTTATCACATCTTCCACTTAAACTGGACTGCAGTGTGTGTGTGTGTTTCTTCAGTACAGAATATCTAACTCCCAGCTTCAGCCTAATACTCGCACAGTAATCTTATCTCATTCTGAATTTTGAAAAAATACCGTAGTGTTCATTACATTTGTAGTAGGATGAATGTGACATGTATCTTACCTAAACCCTAAACTAATACTGCCTGACAATGCCAGAGTAGCTGTCTTATCAAGTATGCACTATATCAGAAGAAACAACAGTCAAATGTTTAGATTTCCCTACGCACAAACATTTATCTCTCTGTTTTAGATCTAGATTTGAGAAGTCATCACGTTGTTTGTGTGGCTATGCCAGACAAAAAGCTTTTATTTATGTATTTAATTATTTTTTCAAAATAATATTTTCTTCTATACCTCGCATATTTAATGTCCCTTAAACAAATATGATGCTTTTACCTGTACTACACTGACCAAACATTTTTTTTGACTAAGGTGAAATTAATCATTTTGTCATTTTGTAAATATGAAACATTAATGTCTAAAGATAAGAAATATATTAAATTGGCCAAGCATACTGGAAATTACTTGAATTATAACGTAATCAGAGTTGACTTGTCTTGGTTGAAAAATGTTTAATCAAACCAAAGCCAGAAGAGCAAACAAGTAAAGAGCTGATTAAAATGTGTTTATTAGCTCTAATGTAGGCTGCAAATGTTAGCATGTCTTGCTAACTGAGTGTACCTCCAAAGCCAAGGAGTCTTATTCACTACCACTTGGAATATTCTTCAATAAAACTTCAAGTTGACCTCTTTATTAATAGTGAGACAGTTCCAAAGTTTAATTGCTAATCTCATTGATCTGTAACTGTCATTGCTTTTCATTTTGTCTTCGTTTTAATTGGTATGTATTCTTAATGTCATGGCTGTTTGATTTTAGCTGTGTATGCATTTATTATATGTACCTCGGCACCATTGAAAATCAAGGGTTCTTCCTCAATGTGTTGTCTTTTCATACTTGTGATTCAGGGACTAACTAAAGTGTCTCTGCACTGCAATACAACATCAACAATTTTGTTTATTTCCATATTTTCTACATTTGATCATCAACTGGTGAGGACTTTTTTAGCCTGGGACCTGTTGGCTTCAGCCTCAATCCTTTAGCACAAAATAATTTATATAGCCATTAAGATTATATTGAAGACCCCTTTTTATGAGATTCTCATTTTAAGTCAGCCGGAGACACAGTTTTTAATCAGTTCAGTTCGAGCAGTGTTAACGTTAGCTTAATTTAGCTGAAAAAATCTACCACCTTTTCAGTCGCAAAATCTACAGTCACCAGCTACAAATGAGAAGCTGCTTTTGTCTACTTCTATCTTAAATCAAGGTCCCATTGTTTAATAAATTACTGTGAATTTATTAATTCGCCTGGTGCACAAGATGGCGTCTTTCAACTTCAACCACATGTGCTGAATGAGAACAGAAATCGTAATTGGCACAGCAGCAATAACTCACCTTTTACAATCTGTTGTCAAAATCTGAGTAACAAAACCAAGTCTGTCTTCATGGTCCCACTGACAAAATAAAGAACATGTGAAGAATGCACCTTTTATGTTTAGTAGATCACATACTGATATGAACTTTAAAGCTTTATTCTTTGGTGTGATGTTTTACATCTGTCCAATAAACTGTACTAAATTGAAGTGTTAATTTATTATGAAATAACTTTTATGCTCTTGAAAAGTGCATGCACAAATATATGAACAGTACCCGAACAAATTTGTCCGACATTGGGATGTAAAAAATGTCCACTTATGGCTAACAATCTAGTCTTTTTCAAAGTAAACAAGTTGTATTTTAGGGTAATAAGTTGAACATTATCAAAAACAACTACTGCAGGGGAGAGCGAGGTGATTTGTGCCTGTAGGGAAGTTGAGCCACCTGATGTTTCTCTTCAACCACCATAGATAAAATTGGTCATGTGACCACACCTTCATTTTACCACGTTTAAGTTCAATAAACAGGGGTTTTTTGCCATACAAAGTGATTATATTTTTGTTCAAGGAGTCACGATACGGTGGTGCAGTGGTTAGCACTGTTGCCTCACAGCAAGAAGGTCGTGGGCATGTTCTCCCCGTGTCTGCGTGGGTTCTCTCCGGGTGCTCCGGCTTCCTCCCACCATCCAAAGACATGGAGGCTAGGTTGATTGGTGACCCTAAATTGTCCTTAGGTGTGAGCGTGAGCGGTTGTTCGTCTATGTGTGGCCCTGCGATGGACTGGCGACCTGTCCAGGGTGTACCCCGCCTTGCACCCGATGTCAGCTGGGATTGGCTCCAGGCCCCCCGCGACCCTGTACGCAGGATAAGCGGTTGACGATGAATGGATGGATGGATGGAGTCATGATACATGTGCTATTTTGTAATTCTAAATTGCTTTCTTACATTTTATTACAGAAATGGCGTGAATGACCAGAAACAACCAAGCCCTTCTATTTATAGGCTTCTATAAATAGAAGGGCTTCAACTCCCCTTGTGGATTTACACAGAGCAGTGAGAGAGGTACAGAACAGGTTTCCAAAGTCTGAGACTGTTGGCTTCCCTTCAGACAACGCTTGGGGAGAAAGTCGCCCTCGCTTTAGTTTGGGAGGTTGGTTATTGGTCATGGTTATTTCATACGCTCATATAGTCAGAATTAAGGCAATATTAAATAAAGGTCTGTACAATGGCATCTAATAATCTCTGGGAAAGTGGTATCTCATTAATCAACTCATACACATGTAGGCTGTTCTGTATCCCCTTTTGATGATTAATGTAATAACTAACATAAAAAACATTTCAGTTAGTGGCCATCTATTATGCTGAGAAGGCTGTGCCAACCCACGCTGCGGATTGGCTGTGCGCCTATTTCCTGGGTTCCTTTGACCGTGACGCTGATTGGTGCGGCGTGCTACCGCTGGCCAATCGAGGAGCTCCAGCGAAGTCCACCATCTGTTTAAAAAGCCTGCTTGGTTTGCTATTGGAGGCCGCTCTCAGACCTGATTTGCTTCCCTCGGTGCCGCATGTCTCAGAGCTTGTGGCTGTATGTTCGTCTGTTGTCCAGATATTGTGTGTGTGACTTTGTTAAAACTGTGTAAAGGTAAGTAAGTGTGCCAGGGTTTAAGATATAAAAACTGACACTATTGTTGCACCCAGAGTAGTTGTGTTGTATGTTAGTTTCCACTACGTTCAGGGGTGCTGTGCGCTTCGTGTTTTGGTTTTTGCACCGCATTTTTAGAGAGGTTTTTGGTTTTACGCCTTTTATTTTTGCCTGTAGTTAGATTAGTAATCCTCCTTTTGAGGACCTCTTTCTGTTCTATTCCTTTCTTTATTTCTACAGCCCCCATTGGCCCACTTTCTGTTGTGAACCCTGTTTGCTTTATTTCAAATAAATGTCCTTTTTAAATACCAATAACTTGATACACCTGGACACCTCGGGACGTAACACTTAGCCTACCATGAAACAGTTTGGGCCCTCTGGTGAGTCCATCTGCCTGGTTTTACTACACTGTGGTGAAACAAGATCAACCATATCACAATGTAATGCATTTAATTGTAGCCATACACAAAATACTCTGTTTTGGCCATTTACATACACAGTGAGTCAAGTCAGATATGCTAACATAGTTAAACACTTCCAGTCGATACTTTTTAAATTAAATCTATAAGAACAAACCGCTTCAAACAGACACTGATCATGTTTATTGCCCTCTGATTGCCCTCCAGTGGTCACATTAAAAATCTGCAGCATTACATTCAACCTGTGGCTAACACACATTTATATCAGTATAATCATTATTAATATATAGAATAATTATATATATGTCTGTCACATCATTAATGTGATGTGACAAATAACAGTATTGGAAATAATCATGCACTGAATTACAATTTTCTTTTCTGAGATCAAGTGGCAAGAAAGACATAAAACTGCCTATTCACTTCCTGTTTATACTTTCAAAATAAATGGTGTTGTTTTGGACTAAAATTGGGAAAATGTAGTTAATTACTTAAAAACAAAAGCGTAAACATCATGCAGCATGTGCGGTAGCTAACTGTTAATGTGGGAAAATGTTTGGATTCACTGAATACAGGAATTCATGCTCTTGTTCATTGATTCATTTATAACTGAATGTATGAACAAAAACATGAAAATTAATTAGACTTGTGTACTATACTATATATTGCTACACTATTCCATGTTATACTACATTTAGACGGTATTGCATTAACCTGCTGTAATCAGACATCAGTAAACAAATATTGTCCTTCAGTTGTCACAGTTTGAGACTACAACTTAAACATTTTTTATTGGGAAAATAAAGATATTTATTCTCATTGTCTTTATTGGTTTTGCTGTTAACAGTGGATCATATTAATAATAATTGTAAATAATTTGTTAATTACGGTTTAACTTTAAAATTATTGTTTTGATTATTACTTACTTTCACCCTGAATCGTGAAGAAACACAATTTCAATTGTCTGTGTGCCTTTTACAGGGTAGAATTGACAATAAAGGTGACTTTGACTTTGACTTGGTTTACTGGCACATATGCTATACTTTATAATACTGTACAATATTAATTTAACTACAACACTGTCCATGGGTATTTACCTCTTTGCCTTGTAATTTAGAGTTTCCATTGTTCTATTAGTGTTGTTATTTTATGTACTTGTATTTATTCATTTATTTTTGTTTTCTCTATTAATCTGCACTTATTTCTGTTCTGTTTTACCTTATTTTCTTTTATCATATTTTTCTTATATACTTAACTTATATTGTTGATTGCTGTCATGTTAGTTTACTTTTTTGAGTTGTGTTTTTATTTTTTAGGTTGCGACCGGATGTTGTGCGGTGCTGTCGCGTCAGATGACACGTCCATGACGACAGCGGTCAACAGATCTGCGTTTGACAGATGTTGGTTCGGGACAAACCGCTTCACTCAATGCGGGAGTGTCGGAGGAGGAGAGCCGGTCTGTGCTTGGATTATTCACCGGAGGAGGAGAGAGCTACGCGGACTGAAACATGTCCGGCGACAAGGCGACGAGTCCGTGCAACAAATTCCAAGCCAACATTTTTAATAAAAGTAAATGTCAAAACTGCTTCAAGTCCCGCGAGCTTCATCTGTTGAACGACCATGACATGGAGCAGGTAACGTTAAAAACTACACTTCGTTAATACATTTAAAGAGTTTATAAATTTACGTTTTGAAAAATAAAAGTTCTGACAGCATTTTTAAATGCAGAAAACACCTTTTTGTACCTCATATTCGACGTAGTTTTCTACTTATATTTGTCACTCGCATCCTAAACTGGTCGGCTGTTAGTTTAACGTTAGTTTTCTTCATTTAACGTTAAATAATTAATGGTTTAAAGTCCAAAAAAACCCTCAAAAGTAACGTTAAAATGTTGAATTAATTTAATTTAATTTTCTGCCACTGTTATATTCTGTTTGATCTGTATAGATAATCCATTAATCGTTGCTGGATGAAAACAATCGATTAATCAAGGGACTGTACACAAATTATTAGCAGGAGAAGGAGGGGCTCAAACAAAGCATGGTGGGAAGGGTTGTCAGTAGAGCTGCAATGATTAGTCGATTAGTCAGTCGGAAGAAAATTTATTGACAACTATTTTGCTAATCGATTGATCGTTTCAGTCATTTTTTTAAAGCAAAAATGTGAACAATTAGCTGCTTTCATCTTCTTAAATGGGAGGAACTGCTGCTATTTTTTTGTCGTTTATGATGGTCAATGAAGAGTCTTTTGGTTTTGGACTGTTGGTTGAACAGAAGAAGCAATCTGAAGACTTTGATCTGAATCTGAATTTTTTTTAATGGATCAAGAAGTCTTGTGGTTCACAGTGTGTCATAACGGGACGCTTTGCCATATGCAAAAGGGTTAAAATCTTGTCTGTGTTTCCGGAATTTCTTTTTCCCATCAATATGTTATCTCTACCAAAAGTCATTTTATGATAGCAAAAGGTAAAATAAAGTTAAATATGTTATGTACGTTCAGTCTTTTGTTATTTTTGCCATAAAGTTTGCAATTGGCAACTCCATTTCTAGTTTTGAAATTGATGCCTGTTGTGAAAATAATTTATACCATGAATATATATGAAGGTTTGAATTAGGTCACACCATCTTAAATTATTGACGCTTTCCCTTTTTCGGTTATTAATGTTGGAACGAGTTATACCAACACAGACATATTAGGTCAAGAGAGTTTTTTTTTTCTTTATATTAATAATTCTGGGGAAGATTTTTCAATTTTATAAAACTGAAATATAAGATTGAATCACACCCACTTAACCCTAAAAATATTCATACAGTCCCTTTGCCTGTTTCTGCCTCCCCTAAGTGGCCAAAAAATAGCCTTGCATCCAGCTCACGAAGGAAAAGAAAAATACAGAACGAAGTTAATGAATTGTACAAATAAAGTACATTGCACACATAGAATAATAAAATGCACATACTGATATATCTGAAGTAAAATGCACCTTTGATGCAGTCACTAGACTCCAGACTAGCAAAGTGCATCAATGCTGTATTTTACTGTTGAAGCTAGTGGAGCTAGTTTTAAGTATTTTATATACATTTAGTAGTTAAATTTAAATAATTTCTTTGTATTTTAAGCTAATCATACTGTAGTAATGTTGAAATGTTGTTGAGGAGAAGTGCAAAGGTGCATAAAATGGAAATACTCAAGGAAAGTTTTGCTTAAATACAGTACTTGTAGATTTTGTACTTTCCATAATGCCCGGAGGCGTAGTATTGTCTGCTTTAACTCGCAAGGGAAGCGTGGGGATTAATCACATTCACATTACCAAGGAATCAGTTATGTTGTGTCTTTACTTGAGTGATCATGCTGCCTATGACTGCTGGTTCACCGCCTCTGAAAACATTGTCCCTGCAGGTCTGTCACGTGGAGGTGATGTAAGGAGACGATCATGAAGGCTTCTGAATGCCTCACGTTGTTCAAATATGTTATTACTCCCTGTCCGTCTGCCTGGTTTTACTGCGCCCTGTAATTTCGGCGCTGTTGCTCAACCTGCAAACACTACACATGGTATTGCACAGTCAACCTGTGGTGATGGCGGCCCATGCAGATGCAGCGGCCAGTAGCTCCCTCAAACTTCCTTCCGCTTTGTTTTACTAAAGCACGTGATACTTATCACAGGAAGACACTCATCATTGAGGAATTTAAGTATACCTTGAGATGATCACTGTGCACGGCGTCTCCCGATCACCCAGCCAAATCAGGCTGAAAAGCCAGACTAAACGTCACTGTAATTGATGCGAACGCCTCAGGAAGAGAGTTGGGATGAGAGCTAAGCTAACGACGATTTTAAGCTCGATTTGCCACTCCGACCGTCAGGCTGTCAGGGGTAAATCAGCGATCGATCGGCGGTCGCCAGTCTTTATGTGTGAACAACCAGCCAGATATCTAGCATGCCAATGAAAGCCGGCAGCTGGCAGAGCAGGCAGCTACTTTTTCACTGCAAAACACTTTTTACTCACCTCCAGCTGTCTCTGCAGCTCAGACAATCCCTGCTAACTGTGTGTGCTGATCCATTCTTTCATCTATGTTCTTGACTTTATAATTGCGAGCTTTATTATAACAAACAACAGCTGTGAATGAAATAATAAGATTCAAGCTAGCTCAGCAACGAGATATCATAGACCGCTACGAGTGAATATGAGTAAAGCTGCTGGGCCCGATTACATCTTTGCCCGTGAACTAAAAACATGTGCCAATCAGCTAGTTGATATTATCACTGTCTCTGGAGAGAGTTCCCACCTGCTCCAAGACGGCCACCATTGTTCACGTACCTGAAAAGTTTGCAGTGTCTAGTGTGAATGACTACCGCCTTGTGGCACCCTAACCCTAAGCCCTAACCTCCATTCTGATGAAGTGCTTTTGAGAAACTGGTTCTCCAGAAACATCCCAGTCAGCTTGGACCCTCACCAGTTTGCATTCAGAACGTCTCCGCCGCCCTCCACTCAGTTTTCACACACCTTGAAAATAACAGCACCTACATCAGTATGCAGTTTGTGCCATGAAACCGATCACATGTTGTCACACGAGACGCATTGTAATGCCAGGAGTGAACTGACGCACTTACTGTCCACTTGTGATCGGATCACTGGGTGGTGTTGTAAGTTGGGTGGTGATGGAACAGTGGATAAGACACATTCCTTTGGTTTGATTCCCACTGCGACACATTGCGTCACTGAGCAAGACACGTAACCACTAGTTGTAAATCACCCAAGATGAATGTTGATGCCAGGTATAAACAGGCTCTTAGAGGTTTTTTTGGTGAGGTTTGGTGAACAACTTCGTCGGTGCTCAATCATGTAGACAAGCTCTGTAAAGGCGGTGAAGTTTCTAAATGACCTCAAACTTACATTTCTGGACTTTCTGTTACTACGATATATCTGCTATAAACTAATATCGGCAGATGTTTCAATGTGAGCAATTTATCAGTCTAACTCAATTTCTTCTGTCCATCCACCTGTCCAAAACACAAAGATATTTAATTTACTACAACATAGGACAAAGAAAAACATCGGATCCTCAAATCTGAGAGAAGCAGGACATGTTTGACATTTGCCTAGAAAAATGACTGAAATAATTGACTAATGGTTTTATCTCTATACATTAGTCAGCCTGTGGGTCAACACCCCAGAGACTGAATGCTGAGTTTCCACTTTCTCCCATTATTTACAGGCAAAACCCATCTATGGAGGCTGGCTGTGTTTGGCTCCTGAGGGGACAGATTTTGACAACCCGATGCAGAGGTCAAGGGTAGGACATTGTGAAGCTGAGCTGAAATACACACACACACATTTAGCAGTTCGTTATTGTGCTGCTGTAGTGATTCTGTTTGTTGTGTCTCACTGTCAGAAATGGCAGCGGCGCTTCTTTGTCCTGTATGAACACGGCAGCCTGAGCTTCGCCCTGGATGAACTGGTAAGTAACTGCTCAGATAGTGAAACTACAACACCAATATTCTATTTCAACAAAACATACATAAGGTAGCAGTGTACTGTAAATCCTTATCTGTATATGCATCTGCATTTACAGTATGGTGGGATCAAGCAGGCATGTTTAGGCCAGATGTCGTGTGCAAAACCACAGCAGATGATTTGGGCTTAGCCTGCCCTCTAATGCTCACATCCCCCTCTCTCTGTGATCCCCTCAAATCTCATTCCCTCATCTCTTCCCTTCCACTCTTAGCACTACAATCTATTTCCTGTTTAACAGTCGTTCGTCTTCTTTCTGTTGATCAGTCCTAGCAACACCGATTTCGAACCTCTACCAGAATAATGTTTATGTTCTGATTCTCCTCCAGCCGAGCACATTGCCACAAGGCACGGTGAATATGAATCTGTGCACAGAAATCACTGATGCAGAGCCCAGGACCAGCCAGAAAAATGCACTCTGCATCGTCACGCCGGAGCTGGAGATATTTATTCGTGGTGACAATAAAGAGATCATAAATGGGTCAGTTAAAAAACTGTAGAAACATTACAGGAGCAGTTGAGTAATAACGTTTCCTCTATACCACCTAACTAATGTCTCGTCTGTGCTGTTTCTGTCTTTGTTTACTAGGTGGAGTGAACAGCTTGCGGTCTACCTGAGAACAAACAAGCAGAATCAGAAGAAAAAACGCAAAGTGGAGCCTGTTGCCACCCAGGTAGCAAAACAAATGTCCATCTACTGCTTCATGACACATTTAAACGCACTTGGTCCAGTGAAAGATTACTCAACTACTCGTCTGATTGCCATGAAATCCAGTATAGATATTCATGGTCCTCAAAGGATGAATCCTGATGTTTTTGGCGACCCCTCCTGATGTTTCATCTTGGATCAGTCGAAGACCAAATTCCCCACTTGTACACAAATAAGACTCTAGAACCACGCTTGCAGCTCTGTGGGGCTGTACTTAGATACAGTGCAAGGCTAACAGGCTCACTGTGACAACGTTACCATGCTGAGGTTTATCAGATATAATGTTGACCATTTTCACCATCTTAGTTTAGCGTGTCAGCATGCTAATGTTCGCTAATTAGCGCTAAACATAAAAATGACAGCATGGCTATCAACAGGGTTTAAAAATGGTTATTTATCAAGCAGCAATCCCTAATGTTTGCCAGTTCCCGACATTTCAATATGAGGATTTTCTGCTTGTAAATTTAATTAGGGCTTATTTTTTACTATTGACCAGTCTTCACATTATTTCCTTAATTGATTAAACTTTTAGTCAAAAGAAAGTTTGAAAATATAGAAAAATGCCTATCATTATTTTCTAAAGCCCCAGTTAATGTTGTCAAAAAAAGGTTAAGCGTATCCTCAAAAATGAGGAGCTGGAACAAGGGAATATTTGTAATTTTTGCTTGAAAAGTGACTTAAACCTTTATCAAAATAGTTGCTGATTATTTTTCTGTTGTTCAACTAACTGGGTATTCGACCATTTTTTAATAAACTAAACAAATAATCGGTCAATTAAAAAAATAGTAAAGATACTTCACCTATGAAGACATATTGTATATTAATACAACTGTGATATATTTTATCATTCAGTATCTGTTTATATACCAGCATCCAGTTATTGTTTCACAGGAGGAGTTAGACTATAGTTGTTATATGTTAATAAACACTTATATATGCTTACAACAACATTGTTGTGTGTTATAAACTATTAATTAAATGTTTATATGCTGTTTATAAATGCTAAATATGGAGAAGCAAAGTAAAGATTAATAAATAGAAATTAATAATCTTTTTGTTTTTCTAACAAAACATTAGGAACCCAGTCCAGCAAAGATGGCTGCAACTGATCCAAGTTTTCTGTCCTCGGAGAACGCTGCAGAGTCCGGCTGCAGTCGGTGGCAGGAAGACCAGCAGGGCAGGGGACCGGGTGTAACCCCCATGTGGACTGTCGCAGACGCAGATCCCCCCGGCCTAAACCCGACCCCTGCAGGTGCAGCAGAAGCAAAACACACACATACTCAGGCTTTCATGTCCGTCAGCCAATCACAGCCACTTCCTGTCCTCTCTCACTGTCCTAACGTCCTGCAGATGTTCACACACTTACAGCTTTTTTATTTATACATTTCATTTAACCCTTGTTTAACCAGGCATGTTTGGCCTAGTACTGATCTGTGATCATGGGAACCAGAGCTGGAGGAGTTTTGGCAGGAAGCAGTCACATAAACAGAACAGACAGAAACATACTGTGAGATGTGCAGGAAAACTCGTGTCTATAACCTCCAGGCATCATAAAAGCCAAACATGATCCATAAAAGGCCTCTTAAACAAGTCCTAATAGGCTTGGTGATTAGCACAGGACAGGTATACCTCCTTACTGGAGCTTTGTGACTGTGACAAAGTGGACAGCAGCACCTATCTGGCGTCAGACTTATTGCAGGGTCTGGAAAGCTCCTGTAATAAAGGCCTGGATTAAGTCCAGCTGACTGTTTCTATAGGCTGCTGCATTACAGCGATGGAGGTTATACACAAAGGACCCTCTGAGAGCCAGTGAATGATGCTCTGTCAAGGTTCCCTCTTGTCCTTGAATTCCTGGACCATCATTGAATTCTTTAAGGTGTTTTCCAGACAGGTAATACTGATCAGTTCTCTGAGGAAGTCAATATCTTAGAAAGGGGTTATGGTACATGTATTTTTCCACTTTATTTCAGACATCAACTGCATTTAATGTTTTTTTTTTTTGTTTGTTTTTAGACAAGCAACGTTCAAATATAAATTTTTTCATGGAAACTCATGAAAAGGTATTATACGTCCGCGGCTGGTAACTTAAACATCCTAAGATTTCTCATAAAATTACACTAAGCAATATTTTTGATATTAACAATGGATTGACTGTGTTTAATGTGAAGAGGGTCACTCGCAGTGACAAACCCACGAATAATCATCACCCAACTCTGCAGCATTACAGTACATTTTAGCTTCTTTCAGCTCATTGTTTTGGTTTTAAATTAACAACAACAATCTCGCCTCCAGCAAATGCAGGCAGCTGTTTTCAGTGTAAAAGCTCTGATAAGTCCACTGTACTCTACCTGCCCAGCACCAAATGGCAGACAGGCAAAGTTAACAACTAGCGGGTAAACATAGTACGTTTATTTGTGTGTGAGTGAAAACTAAACAAATTTATTTAATATTCATATCAAACTGGTTAGTGTTTCTGTCATTGTTACCTTATATATTATATTGAACTACTTCAAAACATAAAGAGAATTTCCTAAACTGTATATCATTGAGTAAAAAGAGGGAAAACTAAGGAGGTTTTTGCCTCATGCCGCAGTATGAACCCTGACTGTGTGACCAGCTGTTTGTAAAGACACATTGGATCTGAAATGCCTTTCTAGTAAAGTGACACCAAACTGTGTTCCTGCCCTCAGTGTATCTGACAGTCTGAACCCATTATGTGTTGCTTTCCATATCCAGGCAACACACCTACCTACCTGTGCCCGGTCTCCAGGGACTCTCTGACCTTGGATGGCGCTGGCAGTTTCATCAGCCCAGTTGGCTCCTTGGACTTGGTGGCCAGTGGAAACACCGACCCCGGCAGTAACAACCAGCTGGCTGAGTCAAACAACATCCAAACATCCGCAAACAACAAGAACCAGAGCCAGGACAGAAGGTTAGAAATGAATCGGGTGAAGATTAGCAAGTTACAGCCAATTGTGATGATAACATATAAATAGCTCTTCTGTACGTTTGGCAGCAATCTGGTGTTTATTTTCTTATGTATATTTGTATGTAGTCTGTGAGTAACAGCCATTTAAAGTGCCTTGGCAGAGGAAAAGGGGTAAATGTGCAAGCAATTAGTACAAAGGACATCCAATGCCTCTCTGCTCCCCCCCAAGTATAAAACTGAACAGCCATCACACACCGCTAAACACCAGATCAAAGGCTCACGCTCTACCCCTCCATTAGAGATCTGACTGCCGCATTTTTAAATTTAGCTTAAAGAAACCCTCCCAGTTTGTGCCCCAGCAGCATGTAAACCGGTCACGTGAGGAGAGTGCATCTCGTTTCTTCACTCATTGCCTTTTTGGGAAACAAAAACACAAAATACTTATGTCCCCCAAATAAGGTCAAGAAATTCCAAAACGCTGGTGTAATATCTGCAGCATTGTTTCTCAGGACCTTAATGCTGACTGTCTGCCCGCCTGTCAGAGGAAGCAGACTTCAGCTTTAAGCTCAGTTTCAGGACACAAGGCCGTCTGCCCCCACCAGAGGCTGAACGGGCACATTAGGCTCAATTAAAAGTTAGTTTATAATGTACTGGAAGTTAGAAAGCAACTTAGTAAAACAGTAACTGTTGGCCTTGACCAAAAAAACAGAAGGACAGAGTTCAACATACTGTGTTATATATTCTGGAGACAGGGTTTTAAAGGTTATTGTTATTTGATTTTATTGCTACATTAATGTCTTTTTAGGAAAAAAGCTTACAAATATGCTAGCAAGAACAACTCAACCTAGCTAACAAAACAACCGCCTAAATAATATATAATTACTTTAAATTTGTTATTTTAACTGAACTGAATCATTAATCTTTTATTTGATGGTACAATTACACTTACATTTTGCTTGCATATTTTAATTTAGATATGATATAAATTAGTTGAAGCTTATAATTGCTCTGGAAATGGTGGTCGATTGGTCCAAACTGGAATATCTCAACTACTGGTGGACATTTTGGACAGACATCCATTGTCCCCGGAGACATAATCCTACTGACTTTGGTGATTTGTTGGCTTTCCTCTACCAAGAGGTTGACTTTTGTTTGTCTGGACAACTGTTAGATGCATTGCCAGTAAATTTGGGACAGACATTCATGTTCCCCTCAGGGTGAATTGTCGTAACTTTGGTGAGCTTTTGAGTTTTCATCTAGCGCCACCATCAGGTCAAACTTTGAGTTTGTCAGAAACTTTAGTTTACGACTAAATACCTGCAAAACTAATGTCATTCCAAAGCTTCGGCTCTACTTTGTGTTTACTGATAATTAGTAAATGTTAGCATGCTAACACGCAAACATTAGACCTGCTAAACATCACCATGTTAGCATATTGACATTAGCATTTAGCTCAAAGCACTGCTATGCACAAGTATAGCCACACAGCGCTTCTAGCATGGCTGTAGACTTGTTGTCTTGAATTTACTATCAGTTAATCTACTCATTATTTTTCAAATGAAAGGATCAATCATTTACTCAATTAAATATAAAAAAACAATGATCAGAAATGCCAATCATAAGTTGAAAGTGCAGATGCAGTTTATATCTGTTTCCATGTTGTAATGCTTATCGAATTAAAACCAATCAACATAGAAACCCCCCTTAATGTAGAATAATGTAAATGCAATGTGTCACTGTGCTCTTTGGCATCAACTTCCTTTCAGCACACACACACACAAGCAGATATTGATTGATCCTAAACCCGAGTTTAAACCGAAAACATTGTTTTTCATCATCTGACAGTCGTGTTTACATTATTTCAGGTTACTGATATGTATTTGGCCCGTGTAATTCCTGCACTCCTTCTACACTAAACACCTCTGACAGCAGTGGGAAGGATGTCAGCTCCTATTTAGTCTCTCAACAGCAACAATAGCAGCGGTGACACTCTGAGAAAGACCTGCACTGAGTGTCCTCTGGGCTCTTTTTCTGCCGCACAGGTGCAATTTGGAGTCTATTATCATGCTGTCATCCTCGGTGTTCTGCTGGAGGTCATTATTTCAGAACCCACCAGTGTGTTAGCGAGGTCTGGGAAGCCACAGTGTGTATGTCCCAGGTAAAGTTTTTCACTAATTAGTTGTTCATGTTTTCCAGCCGTGGCAGACCAACAGAGAGGCTGCTGGGACTCGAGGCCACCGAGAAAGAGAAGAAATTTGGAGCAACCACATCCAGGAAGGGCAGGAATGATGCTCGCACCAACAAGCGAGAGGTAACCACATCAAGTACACGTTTTATGCTACTGTATACCACTGGACGACAGTCTCCCAGTCCTCCTTAGACATTCCCAGGCTGTCATCACTGTCTTATTCATATATCTGTTTTTATATAATCCAACAGCATTTTAAATCGGATGTTTAGCTTAAAGGGTAACTTTCTTTTTGTTATACAACGAGGAACCTTTCCTGTTCAAAAGTTAGTTTTGAGCCCTAAATGTCCTCAGTCACCATCATTTTATGTAAATGTTAACACGTTTCTCCTAAATGGGCGCAATTCTAAACTAACAATTTACAGCATGTTACTGTCTAAGACTGTATATTAGATTGTGGAATAATGGATTATACATTTCCTTGTTTTGATATCGGCCTTATATATCGGCCATCGGCCACCTGGCTCTCTAAATATCGGCATTAACCATTGGAAAACCCATATGGTTGACCATTAATCCCATTCTATGAATCTAGTTGCTTATTGGGCGCATAAGCTGAAAAGCTGTTTGTTCTGATACTAAAGAATCGTTTGGTCTTTTTTTTACAGCCGCTCCTTTTCTACGTGGGAAAAAGGCTTTTTGGGCCAGTGCAGTCACAGTAGTTAGTGTCTTATTTGGACAATTGGTAATTCCTCCAAAATGCTCTGGGTTTGTCGTGGGGTCTCCTCCCAGTTGGACTTGCCCAGAATACCTTCAGAGTTAGTCATGCAGTAAGCGTGTTTTATTTAACAACATACAGTAATAACTTTCAAATCACCAAAGCAACATGTTGTACAATTTCTGCAAGTTTCTACATGTTTCCTAATTTCACCGTTTTAGGCGGTTCATTCAGTGCATTTGTTCAAAGAACAGTTTGTCAGTTTGATAAATATGCTTATTTGCTTTCTTGTGAATTAGATGACAAGATTGATATTACTCCCACGTTTGTGCGGTATATATGAAGCTGCAGCCAGTCAGCTTAGCTTAGCACAAACAGAGTGGAACTGCTGGCCTGGCTCTGTCCAAAAGTAACAAGATCCACCTTCAGCACTTCTAAAGCTTATAAAAAAGTGTTCGGATACCATGATTTAATCACTTCTTCCATCTTGAGAAGCGTATAATTCTGTATTTTTTGACAAGAAGGTTGTTTTTAAAGCGTTCTCCTATATCTTGTGACCTTCCGAGAGGCTACGAAATGTGATTCTTTTCATATACTGTGTCAGATATAAATAATCCTATTTAAAGATTTTTTTATATCCGCTGCAAGCACCTTCAATCCCAAATTATGTACGTGGACACCACACAGTTGGAGCACAGCTCTGGCTTTTCATTAATCTTTTATTTGAATTAACAAAACGAGGCAAATGGAAGGAAAATAAAGGGCGAACCAAACAACATAAGACACACAAAAGGTAATCTAAATTAAATTGTTCTGTAATAACTGACTGGCAGACTTGCTCGCAGGTAAAGGAGACCGAGTTAGTGTGAATGAAGTACTTATGTTTCGATCGGCGTGCCACTAAGATGAAGCGGTACCTAACATGCCGTTGTTGTGAGGAAACACGTCACGTTATTTGAAAAGAACCCTGCCTTTTTCAAACAGACAAACACAAATATCCCTTGTGAAATTTCTGTTATTTTTGTAACTTTGGTACTAAATAGTCCATTTTTGTTGGATGCTATCACATTTAGGAGGAACATGATAAGAAAATTTGTTTTCAGGGCCTTTAACAGGAAAATCAAACCATTAAAAACCCATTTCCTGACTGTGGTTGTTTGCTACCATATGATGGTAATAACCATAAATAGGTAACGCTGATTAATCTCAATGTGGGTTGGTAATTATTAAGACCAGAGAATGTGTCCAGATGTATTCAGCCTGTACTGGGCCGGGCTGAACGTGACTCACACACAACCAGGTGTTAGTCAGAGAGAGAGGTCACTGTAACGATAACTGTGTAATCTGATCTAACACCGTAGACGGCTGTCTATCAGTCAGCCAGTGTGTTTAAACACAAGACAGATGCTGGTTTATTCAAGTACCGTAGTGGCCCACATCTGATTGAGCACAGGGCAGAAGGTGATGAGAGGTTGGCACGAAGCGTGTGGACGAGTCAATCTTGCCGTGTCAAGGCATGTGTTTCTTCCGGCATGTGTTTGAGAGGCTGCGTGTGTCAGCAGGTGGGAGAGAGGCGGTGATTCATTCAGCGCTGCATTTTGTTTGTGAACAGAACTGGTTTTGATGCCCTGAAGGCGTTCAGGCCGCCTCCTGTTGTGTGCTGTAATCTGGGAGAAGACATTCCTCCTACGGACTTTTTCCAGTGATTCCTCAGAACTAAAACAAGATACAGTGTAATGTCGGGAACTGTGACTCTCAAGGACTCTATCAAAACTCTGCTGACAAACTGCAGAATCAGATCACGGCCCCATTTCCTGAACTTGATAAACTCTGGGGATGCTCAGACAGTAGTGCCTCCATTTCACAAGTGCACATCTGTTTGTGAATGATAGTCACTCTGTGATTAAGGAGGTGAGTAGACCTCAACAACCAGTTACTCCAGTAAATCTTATTTTTTAAGATATTCTGTATCACGAAACAAGATGAGTGGATTAATCAGCTGTCTATGGGCTTAACTCGGGTTTTCTGATGCCACAAAGCTGGTTCACTTTTTAGCTGGTCTTCAGAGCAGAGAGGTATTTCATGAAGGTGGCTCAGAAAAGCCGAGTCAGGATTAACCAGTTTCATAAAGCCAACTCAGCACCCGATGTGGTCACACTGAGTCAAACCTGGCTTGTTTCATGACTTCATGAGATCTGAAACATCAAATGCTGATAACATCAATTCATAGTGAAGAAAACAGACACAGCGCAGCACATATTAAACACACTGTATCATACGGTAAAACAAAATCACTGCCATAGACAAAGCAAAAGAGACAATCTGTAGTAGAGATGATCTCCTCAGGTAGCTCAGTTTGTTGCTGCTCGCTGCTTGTAATCATGACATAGTTGTAAAAACATATTTTAGTACTTTATCATTCAAATCTATTTTATATTTGTTAGTATTATGTTTATTGTCACTTATCACTTTATTCTATGCTATCCACTGCTGCTGTAATGTCTGAAATACGTCTAAACAACCCATCAAATAGGACCCCTGCCCTTATTTTATAACAAGATAAGAAGATAATTGTGTTACTTGGTTTTGTACATATGTTAAAAAAAATACTGGTTAAATACCTTCAGATTGTCTGTCTGTGTCATTAATTAATCGATTTCATTGTGTGTTTAATTTTATTTAGTGACATTTAAAGAGAGAACAAATAATGAAAATGGTTCTTTACAACGAGGCTGCAGCCTGTTTATGACTATGCGGCGCGTTTAAAAACACGTACAGTGTGTTGTTGTGATGTTTCAGAATGAAAAAGATGTGATGCTTCAGATTGTAATTATGCAATTAAGTGCATCCCATGTCAACATGTGACCCAAATGTTAAATGCACTGCAAACAGAACAGATGTTGCAGCAGTAAAGAGGAACCTTTGGAAAGCAAACACTGTGTTTTTCAGTCTGTCAGAGTCGGACAAAGCCTGGTTAAACTGGTAAGACGCCCCTCAGCTGCATGAAACCCAAAGAAAGCCCGACTAAGCTGAACTTTGTGCTGCAGGACCCTGAGATAGACTTCATCTCTAGCAGAGTTACAGCTCGCTGATGACCTAAATCAAGATGCCAAAAGTTCTCTTGTGCATTGTGATTGTGTTTTTGCCTAAAAATATTTAATTCTCAATATTATGTGTTTCATATCTGCTGCTCGGGGGCCACGAACACAACAGTTTTGTCTTTACATGTCTGTTTTCTTTCTCTGTGAAATGAAGTCATCTGCGCTTGATGTTTCAGGTCTGTTCACATCAGCTCTGAGTCACGAAACACTTTAATCCTGGTTTAGTTTGTTAGGTTCAACACTGAATGAGCCACCTTAATGAAACCTCCCTCAGTGGCCAGAGCTGATTTAGGAAATGTAAAAGTATGATCACAGTATATTTATTAGGACAGGGCAACGCAGATGGTCGCCACTGTGGCAGCTGTTAATCTTTGATTAAACAGTCCGGCTCATTCCAGAGGATTTGCCCGTTAAATATGCCAGCGGCACATTTTACCCCACGTGATGATTTATGTGTCTTTGGGTGTGTTTGTTTTGGTAGCCAGGAGAAGGTCAAAAGAGCCTGTCCGGAGTTCATTCAGGCCTCAGAGCTGAGATTCCCCGGACAGCCCACCCCCCCACAGCTTTGGGGAGGCTTCTTCACAAAACAGAGGACAGGCTCTGTCTGCAGCGGTCAGCAATTGTTTGGGAAGAAAAAAAACGATCAGTTCACACTGCAGGCAGAGCGCTGTGTTCCTCCATGTGTCCTTGGATAGTTTTCAATGTAAATGCCAGAAAAGAAAAACACAAAGAATGTTCTGTAACGATTAAAGTGGTATTTTATTTCCTGTTAAAGTGGTTATATAAGAAGGAAGAATGACTCTTTTGAATAGCAGAGGCTCAAGAAAACAAAACAAATGCACCCTCACACTCATTAAATGCTGTGTAATCCAGACTTGAAAGAAACTCTGAAACGTGCTGTGGAGGCAGCTTCATTAGCCAGCATGAAACCTGATCAGAAGAAGCATGCAGGAATCTCTCTCTCTCTGTCTCTCTTTTTTTAGGACTTGTAGCATCATTTTGAAATGTGAGACAAAAAGCCACAGAGTATCAGGTATTATGCAGCGTCTAAAACCTCTTCATTCATTCCACGGACAAATGCAGTCATCCGTGTGCAGCTGAGTGCTGATGTGAGTAAGAGTTTAACAGGCCGTGTAGAAAAGCCTGTTGGGTTCCCCGCGGTGCTCTACAGCAGGCCTAATCCTTACAGCTGACATCTCTGCCAAGGATCCAGACGATCGGTTACTCTGGTCGATGGAATTCAGGCAGCACAAACTGCCACCGTCCTAATTGAGAAAACACGTCACGTCTTCACATCAGCGAACGCTTACGTCTCATTGTTATAATTTCAGTGTATTCACACTCATTTTACAGAAACTCCAGTCGTGTGGAGACATCGCCCAGCTGACCGCACCCCCACCTCAGAGAAGATCCAGGTCTCTGGACCGCCGGGCGTCAGACACCGTCATGACGGTGAGTTGTTTGAGTCTGTAAATCAAAGCTGCATCATTAAAAGGCAGTGAGAGGAAACCCTCTGAACTACAGTGTAGATTGAAAGTATTACAGCATCAATTGCGGCCCCTAGAGGCTTCACAGCGCCTTACACCACATGTGGATCTCAGTATTTTAGAGTACTGACCAAAGTGCGCCCATACCAGTCGTGGTTGAAGTATTCAGATCCTTTACTTGTAGTAAAAGTATGCCACACTAAAAGTACTAAAATAAGTCCTGCTTTACTGAAGTAAAAGTATGTCAGTATAATGTACTGGAAAATGTACTTTGGGAAACAAAAGTAAAAGTACTCAGTGCAGCAAAATGTCTCCTGTGACTTTTTATACTATTATATTTTATATCATTAGATTATTTTTACTCATACATTGACGTAAAAGCAGGTTTTTACTGCTGTAGTTGTTGAGGTGGAGCCTCAATGATTATTTTCATTGATTGCTTGGTTTGTAAAAATTCTGAAAATAGTGAAGCCAACCAAAAATCCAAACCTTAAAATTATTAAAAATAAATTCAAATAATTAAATGGGAAAGCAGCAAATCTTCACATTTGAGAAGGTGAACCATGAAATGTTTATATGGGAAAAACTACTTAAAGATGATGAAAATAGTTGTCAGTTAAATTTCTTTAAAAAAACTTCCAAATACATGTAGTGAAGTACAATATTTACCTCTGAGATGTGGGGAAGTATAAGTATTAAGTGGCATTGAATGCAAATACTCAAATAAGTATAAGTACCTTAAAATTGTACATAAGTAAATTACTTGAATAAATTTACTGAAAGAATATAAATGTCTCACATATTAACTACTACTTTGATAGATAATAAATTACATCACTCATAACAAATGTAATATAGAAAAAACAACAAAGCAAAGCTAGACATCAAAAAACAGTCATCACTTTGTTCCCATTTATAACTCCGAACACAGTTCAGTTTCATTAGGCAAGATGAGCCACTTAAATCCAAAGTTACACAAATCAAATTATTGATTTACACACAAGTGTGGTGATTATTATTATTATTATTATTGTACTTGTTAATGGCAAAAATATTATGTCTTCTTTACAGCCAGATTTATTAAACTTCAAAAAAGGCTGGATGGTCAAACTGAATGAAAATGAGCAGGTAAACAAATTTTTTTAGTCCTAAACTGAAGTTATGTTCTTGATTTACATGATTTTATACTTTGGATTTAGTTGAACAACCTCTTGCCCGTTGAACATCTCATTTGTTTTTTGCCACCATCTAGTGGAAGAAATATTGGTTTGTGCTGTCGACTGACAGTCTGAGGTACTACACGGACTCAATAGCTGAGGAGGTACTGTGATAGTATTTTTTTAATTAGAATACATATAAGTTTGTGTTTCTTTGAAGAAGTTTAAATTCATTTTGCTTTCTGCCACCAGGCTTCAGATCTTAAAGGAGAAATCGACCTGACAAAGTGTTACAACGTGTCAGAGTACCAGGTGCAGAGGAACTACGGCTTTCAGATCCATGTAAGAAAACTGTTCTGACACTAAACAAGCACTAACTTTATCTTCTGTATGAACAAGAAGTTAAACCTTTTTATGTCACAGACCCTGAAGGGCGTCTACACATTATCGGCCATGACTTCAGGTATACGCAAGAACTGGATCCAGGCTCTGATGAAAAATGTACATCCAGCTAACGCCCCCGATGTAGCCAGGTACACTCAAATTCAAATACTCCTGTGGGATGGCGTCATGATAAAATGTAAAATCAGTTTTACATTTGTAATCTGGGGGGTAATTTAAAGCCAACATTCAGTCTTAGATATGAGTTTAAGGAAGTGGTTCTCAAACGTTTTCTGTCATGCCCCTCATCACAAGCTGAAAAAGGTTCATGCCCCTCCCGCCACACATAAATGGATTTAATTCTTATCAATCATTAACAATATTGAGGGAGCAACAAATAAAAAAGAAGCCAAGTGGAAGTTTTGTTTATTTCCCTAAATAAAGTATTTTCATTTAACACAGTACTTGTGTTAATGCACTTTCCACCAAATTTCATGATCAACTGTCAAGTTATTTATCACATTAACAAAATAATGATAGCTAAATATCTTTTTGCTGTGCTTGTTGACATAACTAGTTTTTGCAATAAACTGTATTCAGGTATTCGGGTTTAAAATCGTGATGTCTCTACATCAGGGCTGCAACCAATCAGTTATTTTTACAATCAATGGTTTAGTGTATAAAATATTGGAGAGAATAATATTAAATGAACATAACAACCTCTCAGAGCACAAGCTGAAATAACATGTTTTGTCTTACATACAGTCTGAAATCCAAAGATATTTAATTCACTGTGATATAAAACTGAGAAAATCAGAAATTCATATGTTGAAAACAAGAAACCGTGAAAGTTTAGCTATTTTCTTAAAAAGAAATGACGATTATTGATGTTGAATGATACTACAATCAGTCGACTAATTGTTCCCTACTCTACTGTGGTATTTTCCTCTCCTCCGTCCAAACATGTTACGTACAGTTTACCTGGCCACCTCGGCCCCTGCAGTCCACCTGAAGCTCTGCCCAAACCAGATGTGACTCAGGACTCTCCCAGTGCTGACGTCTTTACAGAGAGAGACCCTCAACCCAAACACAGCAGTGTGAGGGACAAACGGCGGGAAGGACGCTACAAAACCTTCGACTGGGCTGAGTTCAGGCCTCAGAACAAGCCGACTCTGGACGCAGAGCCTCAGAGGATTAAACATCTGTGCTCACTGGACTTGGGTGACCTGGAGAGGAGGAAGAGGCGGGAGGAGAGGAGGAGGCGGTATGAGAGCGTGCTGGGACTCTCCCTGGGTTGGGAGGTGACTGGAGATAAAACAGCAGATGGCCGTGTCAGAGCACTGAGTCCAAAATCACAGCAGAAAGTGGAGGAAGAGATCGAAGAGTGCTGGAAGCAGGTAGAGAAGACCGTCTTCAGATCGGTGAGGACCGTCCCGCTGTTTACAGAGGACAAAGACTCTGTTAAGATGGAGAAGCTGCTGGACAGCTACAGGACCGGGGTGAGTCCTGGCTTCAGTTCATACCAATATAATGTAAACTTAATATATAGATAAGTGGCCACACATTTAAATTAGTGCATCTTTAAATTGTACTATATTATTGCCAAAACTATCATATTTAGCGTGGTAGCATCTGCTGTCTCTGCTGTATCGTCAGGGCTCTTGATGATCTTGTTGACTAACTGGATAGAAGAGCATGATTTTTAATTTTTTTTGAGCCCTTTATCAAAATCATTATTGTAGCTACAGACCGAGGCTTTCATAGATTAAGCGGTTGTCTTTTGAAGGTGGAGGATCTGAAGGCCCAGCTGGCAGAGTCAGAGCATCGCAGACTGGAGCTGGAGGCTCAGCTGAGTACAGCAGGATATTATCAGCAGCAGGTCTGCCAGGTTTTGGTCATTACCTACTAGCTTTTGATATTCTTCTATGTTACAATCATGCTGTGATAAATTTTGATTATTTCATTCAGTCTTTGTGCTTTAACAGACGGTAAGCTAATCCTTCTTTCCTCCCCCGTTTTCTCTGTTGTCTTTTCTAAAGCTGGACCCTTCACCAATTTCTGAAGCAGATTTTTGCCCATCGGACACGAATGATAAGCCATTAAACCACACGCAAACCCTGAAAGATACATACAAAGAAACCAGAGAGCTCTTACAGCAGCATGACATAATCAGACAGGGCATGCAGGAGCAGCTCAGCATTTCACCGTCTTCATTAACGCCTCAGACTCCCAGCATCTGGCTGCATGACACAGAGGGCATTTTCCAAGAGCTTGGGGATTTGCTTACTGACACAGTAGCCACACCTTTATTATCCCCTGAATCAGACAGCCAAGACTTACTTTCTGATGGAGAAACTATAGAGCTACAATTGGACGTTGCAACAACCAACCACCAGAACCAGCTGGACAGAGAAGACCGTCAGCAGGTTTCCAGCTCAGAAACTAAAATAAATAACGGCGTATATAGTTCATTAATTCTGGAGGAGCCAACAGGGGGAGGTGACGAATCTCTGAACGGCTGCGTAGAGCACCATATACCTCCGGACGAGGCCATGCTGAGGAGGCTTTCCCAAGAGGTGGAGCTGCTAACCAGCCAGAACGAGGCTCTCAACCAGCGCAACCAGGAGATGCTAAACCAACTGACCGAGGCAGACCGCGAGATAGAGAGACTGAAAGCAGAGCTCAACAGCAGGTACACTGAACCCCATCACCTCCCTGAAGTGGAACAGCTGGGACAAACAAGGGTAGACGGTGTGAAGGGGGAGCTGAGCTTGAGAAACCAGCAGCTCCTGGAGGCCAGGGCCACGATCGCCTCCCTGGAGGAGAATCTGAGGGAGGCAGAGGCGCTGCTGCAGCTGAAGGTCCCAGCAGAAACAGAAGAAACAGGACAGGAGAAACGCGAGAGTGCTAAGGAAGCGGAAGGACACCTGTGTTTGGAGGCTGCCGAGGCCAAGCTGACGGAGCTGGAGAAGCAGGTTGACCAATCAGAGCTGGCCTGCAGGGAGCTCCAGACGCAGAACGCAGAGCTGAAGGAAGCTGAGAAACTTTACCTTCAAGCGGCTGCAGAGGCGGAGGCCGACATCAGGAGGCTGAACCAAGAGTTGGAGGAGGAGAGGTTGAAAGATGGAGATAGCAACAGATGTGTTTCTGGTGAAGAAAGGACCAAGCAAGTGGTAGAGGGGATGGTCATGAGGTTGAACGCTTTGGGGAAAATACTGGAGGTGATTGAGAAGTTGGATGTTAGTTTGAGAAGAGAAGGGAATGAGCCTGCAGTGGTGAGTCAGCTGAAGTGGGAGGAGGAGTTTTGGAGTTTGCTGCTGAACAAACTGAAGCCCTCCCAGTTTAGTGAGGAGAAACCTGTCGAAGTGCTTGTTAGTGAGGTGACAGAACGTATGATAGTGGAGAAACAATTGCTGCTTTTAGGGCATGGTCTGCTTTCTGAGACAGGTTCATGCACAGATGAAGGGAGGGAAGGTTTGAAAGATCTTGATATTTGGAATATTGCAAGTGAGACGGAAACCAAAAAGGTAGATGAAAGCAGGATGTTTGAGTTTAATGAGCAGCTGTGTGAGATGGAACATTTTAGAGTCGCCACACAGATGAAAATTGCTTTCCTAAACCACCTCGCCTCCTCTACCGACAAATCTGCACATGAAAAACTCCAGCTGATGGCTGACAGACTCTCCGGCTCTCACTTTTCGGAGCACCCCATGACTGATTTCATCCACTCTGCAGCAACTGAAGCGTTGTACTGCTGTCGTTTAAGCCGGCTTCAGTCAAAATATGAGAGGGAGCTCGAAGAAGCCAAACAGAAACGGCGCTCTTCTTCTCTCATCTGCAGCAAATGTGTCGACCTGACGGAGGAAAACGTGGAGTTGAGAGAAAGATTGTCAAACCTAGAAGAACAACAGTTGTCATCACTGGGCAATAAGATGAGCATGTGTTGCCAGACAGAAGAGATTTACCCACAAGGCAAAGATGTTGAGGTACAGGTACCAGATGAAAGTACATTGGATGGAATTGAGGAAGAAAATGTACAACAGACACCTGAAGCACCACAGGACGAGATGGTTGGGTCCCTTGAGCTCGACTGCATGGAAATCCCACTTTCATGTGTTGATGGTCAGCTGGGAATCCCAGAGATGACAGGAGAAAACACAGAAGGTAGTGATGCAACGCACGAGGAAACAGATCTGAGCTCAGAGGTGAAGCAAGTTTTAGAGCTGAGGAGAAGAGTGAAGGAGCTAGAGGAGCAGCTGTCTGTCATGGAGGAGGAGATGAAAGAAGAGTCTGACGGGAACATTAGTTCTGTTCAGGCGCAACATGAGAAGGAGATGGAAAAGCTGAAGGTAGGTGGTGCCGGTTTCCATAGCCTGTGTTTTAAGATTGAAGCTGCCCACAGTTAAAACTTATTTAAAGACAATTTCGTCTGTACATTTGACCATCTTCCTGACAGACAACATTCATAAATTAAGGTTTTTACACATTAAAGTCTGTTTTAAAAGTGAAAGGTGTATAAAGCTTTTAGTGGCTCCAGAGGGACCTGTCTGAAGTCTGATAGATGTCCTCAAGTGATGTCACTTGAGTCAGCGCCGGTTGAAGAGTTTGAAAATGAAAAAAATCTAGGGGGGGGTTTGGATTTAGAAAAACGTGAGCTTACCAGACCTGTAGCTCCTCATCCCGGCTCGCTGCTCAACGCTGCATTAGCGTAACATAACACAAAACGGGCGAGTTCAGCGCCAACAAAACATAGCAAAACGTTTTTTTTTCAACGGAAATCGTGGTTCCCTGAATACCCTGTTGTGTACGCAAGAGCACTGCATTTCCCGCTGATTGGGTAACACCTGTGACACGCCCACCAAACAGAAGAAAACATGCCTCGAAACCCGTTGCAGAATGTTGTAGAACGTTGCAGGGAAACATGTCGTTCAATCCGAAAATGTGGCAAACCCGTGCAAAACGTTTTGAGATTGAACTCGCTCCAGAATCTTATGTTATTATCCAGATGCTTCCTTTAACTGTAAAATAATTTACTAAACTTAAGACATTTTTTATATCATTGGTCAAATGTTAAAAGAGGAAATTATGGAGGTTTTGTGTCGCTGGCTTATCATTACATAGTACATTTTCTGGCAAATACATTGAGAAACTTCTTCTTTGTCACATTGATTAAAAATCCAGAATTGCCATAAAGCAGTCCTGCTTATTGATTTGCAGAATTTCCCACAATAGGCTAATGAATTATCAGATATTAAAGAAATAGCTACCACAGTAATATAGTGATACATAGTAATGAAAAATATATGATTGTCATTTCACCCACGACTACTTTAAAATGTTATTTTTAGTAAATTTGGAACAAACACTGAACTCTTAAATCCATTGGACTCATGTGAATGTCTCTTGTTCTTTTAAGGCCACGTGTGAGCGCGGCTTTGCTTCCATGGAGGCGTCTCATCTGAAGGTCGTAGAGGAACTACAGCGTTGTCACCAGCAGGAAGTGGAGCGCCTCCTGGTGGAGAGAGACAGACTGCTGGAGGAGGAGAGCGCTGCTACTGCAACTGGTGAGGAAAGATTCTCATTGCCCGTGTCTGCAACATATTTTCTTCTCTGCTCCTGATATTTCAGTATATAATCCTCAGTTAATCTAACGAAATCTCGTCTCCTCTTCTCAGCAATCGAAGCCATCATGAACGCTCACCGGCTGGAGCTGGAGAAGGAGGTGCAGAAGAGACGTCGGTCAGAGAGCAGCACAGGAAACACACACCTGGAGGACATATACAGAACACACAGGTACATCTTTTGTTGATTTCCTATTATCCAAACAAACTTTATATATTTATATTTTTGTTTTTGCTGATCAGAAAAGGGTTTGGCCAACGTGTTCTTATGAAAGTTTGTGTTGAATATCTTTGTGTGTGAAGTGAGGAGCTGGCCTCCTACCAGCGGGAGCTCCAGGTTTTGTCCCAGCAGTTTTCTCTAAAGTGTCTGGAGAACGGACATCTTGTCCAGGCTGTGGATGCCGAGAGGAAGGCCTTGTGTCAGTGCCAGCAGGAAAACCAAGACCTGAGGACCAGAAACCAGGTGCGAGCTCCAATACACGCTCTTTAGACACTCTGCCATTTCTATATTATTTCAGTTTCTTTAAATTATTCTGAAGGTTTTTGTTTGTAGAAAAACGAGACAATCATGGTTGAAATTCACTCAGTTTTTTCTGGTGACAAACATCTTTAAATTACACATAGGCGCTTTTATGTTTTATGCAAAGCTCTTACTCAAGGTCAAGTCAACTCTGGTTTGGCTGAAAAAATCTTTTATTCACGGCGTGTTAGATGAGAAAAGAAACAGCCAATGAATCTTTCTACCAAAACAACCGAACGAAACACACGACGTCATTCTCTGATCAGCTGGGCCGGCCCGTCGAATAGGGGACATAGGCTGTCGCCTAGGGCGCAAAATGTAAGGGGACTTTCGACTTGTGTAAATCAGCTCCGCCCAGCAGAGTTTCGCAATATAAATATCTTAAAACCGAAGCGCTGCCTTGCTCTGCTTTGGCCTGTCAGCTGCACTGTATCGGAGCTGCTGAAGTTAACATGTGGATTTGTGGCGAGATTTCTGCCTGAGCGGAAGTGTTATTGGTTGGTTTTCGGTTTCACATGCAGCATGCTGTCCCAAACTGTCAAACGGTCTAAAGGGGATAGGCTGTATACCAGTGGATCAGCCAAGTAATGCACGGCAGAGTAGAGGCCAGTTAGAATTAAAAATATTATGAAATCTCATTAAATTTTTTCTGGACATGTCAGAGAACACTATGGGAGATATTCAGAAAGTTTTGAGCATGAGCAGAAAACCTGCCGAAACACTGGAGCTATAAAGGAGGAGCTAAAGTCCAGGAGTTTATAACTGAATTAAAATTAATTAATTATTATTATTTTTATCATTGAGGTGAAAAGGTCTCACGTAGTTCTATTAAAAGAGGTTATTTCCTCAAACAGACTCAAAAGAGGAGGGAATGCTGAGTGAGCATGTGCACTGACTCAACAGGGATTTTATTAAATTAGAAAAGTTGATCTACAGGAGAAAACATATTTAAAAGCGATAGCTGCAGAATGCCTGAAAGCCTTACTGCATTATATTCTGTTAAATACTAATATTTTTAATTGTCACCACCTGAATATTGTGTTTCCCTTTATAAATGAAGATTAACCATAAATTGGTGCAGAAATATTCACCAGAATGCAGGAAATTAAGTCTTTAATGCTCAAGCTTTCCTGGGGGAGGACCCCCTGACCCTCCTCTTTATTTGTTCCCTCCACCGTTTAAACTAAACCAATGCTTTCACATTTCAGGAAAATTATCTTATAAATTTAACAATGCAAGAAAATAGTATCTGGGCTGACACACAATTTATGTGGGGAAACATTCCCAGATCCTCCACTATATCTTTACATAGCAAATAGTTATTGTATACTAACCTTTAGAGAGTTAGTATCTTTATATTCTTCATAAGAAACCTCATTGTTGTTTTGTTTTTGACTCGTCCAGGAGTTGAGCGGTCACCTCGCGGCAGAGATCACCAGACTGTGTTCTCTGGCAAAGCCGGACGCCCTGCCGCTCAGTCAGAGAATGGATGTGTATGAAATGGAGGTAAGTCTTCGTTTCATTCACTCCTGTGTGGAGGTGCAGCAACAGAAAGGTAACAGCTAAAATGGAAATGAGAGGGAACTGTTTGAAAATGTTGAATATAAAAGCAGACTGACTTTTGAATGTTTTCCAACCAGAGTCTTTAATGTGTTACGACCCAGCTTGGTAAGGTAGGGCAGCAACAAGTGATGGATGGAATAGGACAACTGAAATGTTGCGGTTAAAGTCAAAGGTTTAATTAATGAGCTCGCATAAGCAAAAAGAGGCTATATAGGTGCTGACAAATACACAAAATGAAACCAAAGAGGGTCTTGTCTGGAGACAGTTACTCAGCTCAAAAAACACACACTAAAGAACAGAAGGAGGTCAGTACCTATACAAACGAACAGTTATTCTGCAACGTAGAGTACCCAAACAAAAGAGTGCCCAATGCTTGGTGCACAATATCATGCTGTGATTTACAATGATTCAAAACTACTGTCTGAAGCCACTCAGACAGACAATATCAAGAAATATAAACACTCTAAATACTCACTAAACTAACAGTGTATGCAACCAACAGCAAGGCAAACTGATCACTGGCTCACAGTCGCCCAAACTGTGGACACACAAGCAATTTATAGTCCAGCTGGCGTTGATTGAAGAGTCCTGATTGGTTGGTTCAGTCGGATCACAGCCACACCAATCACAGACGCCAGTGCACAGCAAACAGGAAGCAGGTGGTCTCAGCTCCAGAGGAACCAATCCTCGACAGGGAATCACACAGCTGGGTTTGGATGACTCACTCATAGGAACACAACAATTAATATACTTCAAGGCAGCCAGCGGCAGCCGTAACAAATGTTTTATACAAAGGGAAAACAGAAATATTGCACTTCTTACTCCTCTACATTTATTTTATAGCTTTAGTTACTAGTTATATTACAAATTAAAATGTTACAACTAAAACATATGATCAGTTAATAAAATGTGATGCACTGTTTTGTAAATTAAACAATCTAGCTGTAAAGCGGGTAAAACTAGCTCCAACTCGAACAACTGCAAGATTAAAAAGCTGCTTTCACATAAAGGCATCAGTAATAGTAAACTAATACTGTAATTTATTTTCTTCATGTAGTACTTTTACTTTGATACCTGCTATAATTGATATTTTTATAATAATGTTTAAAATGACAAAGTGAAAATAATGTGACAATGTAAAAGTTGTCGCTCTTAGTAATGAACCTATAGAGGATTATCATCTGAAGCTGCAGCTTCTGGGCTTTATAGAGCTTAATATTGAGTTTCAGCTCTTTGTTTATTCGTCAGGCTGCAACTTTACTGTTCTGGGTCACTCAGTAAAAATCTGTAAAAATCCACTGTACACTACCTGTTCAACATCAAACAGCAGACAGACACAGTTAAAGAGGAGCTGGTGAACATAGTGGAGCATTTAGCAGCCAAAGAGCCAGATATTTCCCTCAGGAGGTGGTGGAGACCAAAACCTGAGCAACAAGAGAGCGATATGGGAGTTACACACATGATCATGTCACGGCGTAACTGTTGGAGTTTAACAGATCAACCAACCCAAGAGGCCAAAAATATGGCTGTAAATACAGGACTTGTACTTATAATCAGAATCAGCTTTATTTGACACCTATGAGTACACATACAAGGAATTTGACTCTGGATTTTACATTGCTCATGATGCGCCATGATTTGTGTGTGTCGACGGACGTTAAATGACTTGCCCACAGACATTCAGCTTACTTTCTAGTTCACCAACACATACTGTTGTTGTGACGTTGTAGCAGGAGAGTTGTGAGTCTTGCAGTCCAGAGCTGCTGTGCTGGATCTGGGAAACTCTCTCGTCCTCCCTACATGTGATCTTCGCAGCACCAGCTGTAGCCACAGTTTGCTAACCCACAACTTAGCTAACGTTAGTTACAGTACTTGCTTTGTCGTTGTTCGCTCTACGTGGTATTTGTCATGGTACTAGATTTCTCCAGAATCACCTACTCCAGCTTTAAGTAAAATATCTGAGTACTTCTTCCAGCACAGATAAATAACACAAAATAAATAAATATTTTCCATTTTTGTATATTTAAAATGAAAACATGTAAGATTAAGTTTCATTTGAACAATATATGTTCTCTGGACAGAAATGTAATAATTCAGAGAAAAAACACTGTCATGATGTGTTTACTGGATCAGTTCAATAGTATGTGGCTCCCTCATGTGTTCATTGTTAGTAATTATATACTGTATGTCTGCAATAAAAACTGAAGACAGGGAATCCACCTCTGAATGGGGAGTGGGATGCTCTCCTCTATTGCAGTTTCATTTTCTTTTATGGGCTTCTGGAGCAGTTTACAGAAAGTATTAATTTGTATTTTATCAAGTGTGCCTGTTGTTTAACCCTCTGGATGTCACCCAAGACACAAGCACTGTGCACGATCATCTCAAAATGCTGAAATGTGGCATTTCAGTGTGATGAATCTGATTATCTGAAGGTTTTCTTTCAGATTACGCTGCGAGTGAAGGAGTCTGAGGTGCAGTGTCTGAAGCAGGAGATCACGTCTCTGAAGGACGAACTGCAGTCGGCACAAAAGGTGAGAGTCACACAAACAGCAGTTATAAAAATAAAGAATGGTGTGAAGTCCAAGAGAGGAAGTGAGTGAAGCAAACTGATCTCTGTGTCATGTTACAGGACAAGAGGAACGCCACGAAGAAGTGCAAGGACATGTACACCGAGCTGAGCGTCCTGAGGGCCAAAACTGAGAGAGAGGTGGACAGACTGAGAGAAAACCTGAGGCTGGCTCATCGCGCTCTGGACCAGACTTCACTGTGAATTATTAGTTTTAAAAAAAAACACATTACATTTGTTTTCACTGTAACATCCTTTTAATTTTACCCACAATTTGTTTAAAACACAAAAATAAGTTCCTTTCATCACCTTTTATTCTTCTTAGTCTTATTTAAATAAATCCACAAATGTATCCACAAACTCACTTCACACAGCTTTTTATTTTTGGTTTCAAAAAAATAATTATGTTGTCTGTCTTTTGTGTATTATGTCTGTCTGGACTAATTATTAACATTTGTGACTGTGATTTATATTAAATTCTAAAGTTTTTAGTTTTAATATTTGTATTTACCAAATATCTTAAAAAACAACAACAAACAACTGGTTATTTTGTGTACTTTTATATGTATCTGTACAACCATTTTATTAAAGTGATACTTTCATCTGATGCACGTTTTCATCCTCATCCTCCTCTGCTGTATGTGTCATTAAACTGGTCAAGTATTTTTCAAGTATTTATCAATTAAATAATTTAAATTAAAGTCGTTTCTGCCTGGTAACTTTACTGGCAGATTACACCAGCTGTAATTTATATGTGTTCACTGCAGTATTATTAATAAAAAGTCAAAGTGTCAGATGAAACCTAAACTATCTCTTGTCATTATGCGTTGTCTCCTCAGGGGTTGCCAGGTTGAAATTTGTGGCCTCATTTTATTGTTTGTCAGTTTGTGCATAAAAGATTAAAAAACCCACAGCTAATAACAGTTTTTTTTTGCTATGTGCAGCAAAATAAATGTTAATTCCTCTTATTCAGCACTGTTTCTGGAGGAAGAAGACCGTCAAGTTAACCTGAAAAACACAGGTATGTTCAGAGTGAATATTTCAAACTAAACATCCTATTTGACGACATGTTTTGGGGTTGTCGAGGTTTTATTAGCCTACATGTCGCACACAGGCTTCAATTTGTGACAGTCAAAGAGAATTTAGTGATACAATTAATGAACAGTGAAAAGAATAAAAGCTTAATAAGCCATAAACATCTTAACATAGGCCTACTAATGTAGTGGAGTAGAAGTAGAAAGTGGCATGAAAAGAAAATACTCAAGTAAAGTGGTACATCTCATTTGTACTTATGTGCTGTAGGGGAGAGTGGGGTGATTTGAGCCTGGGGGGAAGTTGATCCCCTGTTTCTTGGCAACCATAGACAAAATTGGTCATGTGACCGCACATTTTTGATTAGTCATCCATTTTACTCTCCCTGTGATAGGAGAGAGGCCCATGAGTGATAAGTGCGTTTGTTTTTTTTTTGCTGTTCAAAGTGATTTTTTTTTATGTTCAAGGAGTCCTTATTCTTGTGTCTGAACAATTACAGACAGGTTTGAGAAAATGTGTTAGTGCTTTAGGAAGTTAAAATATGAGGCTATGCTGTTAGCATGACTTTACTGTTAAACAGATGAATGACACAATTTTGTTAAAATGGCAGGGATGGGGTAATTTGAGGCAAAAGAGATGGGGGAAGAAAGGGAAGTTGAGCCAGATATTTGACTGTAGTTTTACATTGCATTGTTATGCATCACTGAAATGATGTGACATTATGCATCATTAGACCAGAAACCATCATGTCATGCTTCTATAAATGGAAGACAGACAGGCTTCAACTCATATTGTGGGTTTGGACAGAGCAGTGAGAGAGGTGCAAAAATGTGCAAAAATGGGTCCATTCAAAGCCCTATTTTGAATATAGTTTATTTTAGATCCAAATTGATTATTCCCAGGGATGCACCACATCCTAAAATATATGTACATATTTTAGTTGGAAACATTACTGTCACGTCCTCGCTTTAAAGACACCTCAAGTAAAAACTGGCTCAACTCGCCCCGCTCTCCTTTGAGTACATGTACTTTTGATCAGACCTTTTTGATCACACACGCACATTGGCTAACCTAACTGTACCATACCTAGCTGTATGTAAATTCGCAGTGGCAGCATTAAAATCCTGCTCTAACATTAATTGATCAGTATTAACAATCTAATAACTTCACATATATCAGGCACAGGGACATTTTACTGCAGAATTAGAGCTTTGCTGCTGATAATACTGGTGCTACACATAGACAAACATGCAGTTGACATATATAAATGTAAAAAAATATATAAATATGGAATAAACACAAGCACGTTATTAAAGAATAATGTGTAAAAGAAAAAAACAATGTGGCAGATATTTAGCCTACGTGTGCATTACTCCAGGTTTGTGTTGAGCAGACATATTACATTATTATTTATGTACTTTTACTTGTACTGGAGTTCTGTTTGTTTTTTTTTACATGGGAGTATATTTACAACTAAAACATAACCAGCCTCATGAAGCTTTTACTTTGAAAGGCGCGTCCTTCTCTTCCGGTGTCACCATGTTTGTTTCAGTGTGACTTGACGCTGAGAGGAAAGGAAGGTGTCCACGATGACAACTTTTAAATACACAACAGTAACAGTAGCGACGGGGATGTGAAAATTCCCAGCTAACAAACCTTTAGCGGAAATGTGTTTCTCTCGTTACCGCGAGTGTCGTCTACGTTTGGAAAGAGCGTAGCGTGCTAACGTTAGCTTAGCCAGCTAGCTAGCATGAACTCGGGCTGTCGCCGCTTTTGTTTACATCCAGTCCTGATGATGGGCCTGCAGAGGTGTGTTAGCTAACCCAGCTACCCGACCTGTGTGAGGGGAAGAGTCATCCTAAAAACACCCGCACTGTGAGGACCGGGGTCGTCCATCCAAACTGCTGCCACCTCAGGGGTAAGATCACCATCAGCTGTAACTTTAAAAGACCTTTTTAACACTTGTCGTGCGAGTTAGAGCTACATCACTATTTACAGGTAGGTGACATTACCTTTTACATTACTCACTGAACGGGCCTACCTGTTAACGTTTCTCATCGGAAAGCTCAGTTAAAAAGATGTCGTGTTATTCTTAACATAATATTTATATAATAAAAAAAATATATATAACAGTTGTATATAAATAAACGAGTGTCTGCTCATATGTTTTGTAGATGTTTCTCTTCATGTAACAGCATACTGAGATTACCCTAACATTTCTTTAAAATGCAACAAAATTAGTAAATAAATTAAAATAAACAAAATAGATTTTTTTAATGGGGCCCTATAATATTATTTATAGTGTTTGGTATAAATAGTAAATATAGATGTTCAGAGGAGTCAGCCAGCTACTCTTGATCTCCATCTGTATCTATCAATTATTTTCATTAATCATTTAATTGTACAGTCTATTAAATGACAGGAAAATACCCACCTCAACTTCCCAGAGACAAAGGAGATGTCTTTGAAAGAATTGCTGAAACCAGTCACTTTAATAAAAATAAATTGATCCATAATTGTGTACTTGTTTCAGCTCCATCCAGTGGTTTGAGAGTTTTAAAATTTACATTTAGCTGACGCTTTTATCCAAAGCGACTTACAACTGCTGTAAATGTCAGAGGTCGTACGCCTCTGGAGCAACTAGGGGTTAAGTGTCTTGCTCAGGGACACAGTGGTGGATGGGTCACAGTGGGAATTGAACCCAGGTCTCTCACACCAAAGGCATGCGTCTTATCTATGCGCCATCACCACCCGCATGGCTGCAAGTCTTTATTAAGTTTGGGGGTCTTGCTTCAATGTAGAGCAAATGTTTGATTTAATTCATTTGAATCACGAATGAATTAGAACGTAATTTTTCTATCAAGATATTTATTTTGTTGAGGAAAAGGGACTGAAAAAAGATTTACTAATCATATCTTTTTTTTTTAATTTTATCATAATAGTTTTGAATGTTTTCTGCCTCAGAAAAAAAAAACACTATTAACCATCTGGGTTCTTCAACTTTCACAAAGGAGCAAAAATCAGGGCTTTCTCTATCAATTATTTTTGTTAATTGTACGGTCTATTAAATGACGGGAAAAGACCCTCCAGAACTTCCCAGAGACTAAGGTGAAATCTTCAGATGTTTTGTTTTTCAGCTCCGTCAGAGAGAGAGAGAGTTCTGGTTCGAGTACAAAACAACTGCAAACAACAACATGGCTGCATCTCTTTCAATTTGGTGAAATTTTTGATAAGTCGATTGACAGAAAATGAACCAGCAGCTATTTTGATAATCTGTTTGTCCTTTTGGTAATTTTTCAAGCAAAAAATAGTAAAAAATAAAAACATTGCCAAACATTCTTTGGTTTTAGCTTTTCAAATGACAGAATTTGCTGCTTTTCTTTGTCATAATTCACTGTAACCTGAAAATCTTCAGGTTTGGGACTTTTTTTGAATGAAGCAAGACATTTGAAGGCATCACTTTGGGCTCTGGGAAGTTTTGACGGGAAGGATCGGTAAGAAACTTTACATCTCAGTAATGTTGGTGTGTTTTTTTGCAGTGATGGAAGTGTCCTCTCAGGATACATCTCTCATGGCTATGGACCTGTCAAAGGGCTACTCAGTCAACCCCCTCACCCGTAGCCACACTGAAGCCATGGACCTGGCAAAGAAGCCCGAGTGGTACCACAGACGCCCGCAGAGCTGCAGCACGGAGATCAGCTCCTCGTACAGATCCAGAGCCGCGTCCTCCTACAACTCACTGTCCACGCAGCTGCATCCTGAACCGGTTGCACCTGTCCACTGTAGAGACATGGAGCAGGGTCCGGAGTCTCTCAGCAGCTACATGAATTCGACGCTAGCTCCGGGGCTGGATCTGTACCGCGAAAGAGCCCACGGTAGCCTGTGGCATCCAGGTTTCTACGGCGGGCCCGACCAGACCGGCGGTCCGGTTCCTGAAAGCAGCGGTGGAGAGGAGAGCGACAGCGGCTCTGATGTTATTTTTCTCGTCTCCTCAGCTAAGGAGCCACTCTTATGCAGTCCTTTCATCCAAGACGGCGTGAGGCACATTGTGGAGCCCCTGTCCCCAGCTGTGTCCTCACTGGACGAAGGGAGAGGTTGCTATCACCTACCTCAGCCTCTGAGCTCACCCAGTCCTGACAGCTCGTACTCAGAAGACTCCTCAGACAGCTCGGTGGAGATACCTGTACATCATACCCGGCCCGTAGTCCTCCTGTCAGACCTCAGTGCTGTTTACAGCAACCCCACTGAATCTCTGGTAGATGTTTCAAGCGACGACAGCGACGTTATCGAAGTTTCAGTGACTAACAAAAAGAAGAAAAGCAACACCTTTCCCTGTAAGAAAAGTTTTTCTCGTAAGAAGAGTCTGGCGAGAGAAACTCCCCCTCAGAGTGAGGAGGAAAAAAATCCACCCAGAAAAGTACGACGTAGTACCCGAATCAGGAAACCTGTCTCTGAAACGCCTCAGTTTACCTGCAGCGTGTCTCGGCACAGTTTGAGGAGACAAGCCAAAAACGATGCGGTGGGTATTTATAACGAAAGTTGTGATTCTGACGATGTGATGGAGTACGCGGGGAGGTTGTCCAGCTCAGATCTAGACGAGTCGGCCTCACACCCAAATGTGTCGCAAAGAGTGAGCAGTAACTCAGAGGAGTCTGGTGTGGACGTCCAGGCAGACAGGAAGTCGCCGCAGAGAGAGTCGCACGAGCAGCCGTCTCGCCGCAAAGTGTCACGCGCGAAAAGCATCAGTCATAAACGAAAGAAGCCCCTCACTGTTCGTAAAACTAAAAAGTTAAGAAGAACTGAACAGAAACAAAACAGCAGAGTCTCACAAGGGCAGCGTCAAAAATCATCAAACACAAAAACCGTCCCAAGACGGAAGAAAAAAAGGCGAACGCAGAAAAGACCTTCTGCCCAGTTTCCTCCCAGAGAGCCAGAAATCAAGCTTAAATATGCAAACATAAAAGAGGAAAAAAAGGACAAGAAATCAGGCAGTTTTTGCCCATTTGTTCACATTGAGAAGAGGATGTGCACCGTTGTCAACTATCAGGAGGAGGAGGCGACAGTGAGGAGCAGCAGAGGACCCCAGCAGACGGCGCCCAGGTCTCTGTCAGGGTTTGTCCCTCATACGTCCTGTTTCCAGCTCGGCCGCTTTGGCTCGGACAGCAAGTGTCAGGACTCGCTGCTGTGCTGCCTGTGCGGTCAGACGGCCAACGCCATGGGCCTCGGGGACCTTCACGGCCCGTACTATCCGATTAGCTCGTCCGTGGACTGCCAGAACCACAACCAGCAGAACTGCAGGACTGAGCAGAAAGAGGAAGAACAGCTGCTCGTCAAACGACATGCAGTGAATTCCTCAGAGGATGGTTGCGGTGATTTCGACGACTCTGCCGTCAAAGGTTTGCTCGAGAACGACAACCACTCTCTCCCAAAGGTGCCTCTTCATCTGGACGAGTGCTGGATCCACGAGGACTGCGGCATCTGGTCCGCTGGCATCTTCCTGGTCAGAGGGAAGCTGTACGGGTTGGAGGAGGCGGCCCGGCTCGCACAAGAAACGGTGAGTGAGAACAAGAACAAGGTCTTTTTAAGCACCATTAGGACCGAGCGATCAGCTTGTTTTATGAGTGCAAAGAGTTTTGTTTACCTATAAAGATACACAGTATATCAACATAAATAACTACTCTCAGTCCTCCTGTCCAAACTGGCCGTTTAAAATATCCCTTCCAATCAAGGGTGACAAACTTTCTCCCAAAACGTGAACAAAACAAGAAGATATTAGAATCAATAGTCACTATTGTGATATATTATTTTGGGGGTCTGGGGTTCCTCCCCCAGAATATTTTGAGATTTAAACACATAATTTACTGCATTCTGGAGACATTTTCCAGATCAATTTGTGTGTATATATAAAGGGAAACACAAAATTTAGGTGTAAGGTAATAAAACAAAATATAAAAATATTATGTAATGTAGTAATCTGCAACTTGTTTTTTCTTTAGCTTAAGTTGCTTTCTTATATTATATATTTGTTTCTTAGATATTTACATAGCTTTGCATGTTTCTTATTTTGCAAACAAACCTTTCTCAAAGCATTCTCATTTGTTATTTAATATTTCTTGTTGCAAGCAATTTATCAGAACCATTTTAACAAAACCTTGATGGGGACAAAATCAGCCTTCTCAAAAAGGGGTGGGGACATGTCCCCAGTGTAAATGACAGGTCTATGCTTCCAATGTAAGTGATGGGAGACTAAATCCACCGTGATTTGAAGGTGAATACTCTGAAATAGTCAAATCAACAGAGCGTTATGGCTGCAACTGGTGATTTTTTTCATTAAGGATTAATCTGCTCATTATTTGACATCTTCAAATGTTTTGTATGACCAATAGTCCAAAACCAGTGTTTATCAACATCCAGGTATATCAACCAAAGAATATTTGATGACCCGTTTAAACATTTTGCAGAGAGAGAAGTTATCTATTGTTCTTCTATCGTGACATGGTGCATGTTTTACAAGCACGGACCGGGTAAAGCAACAGTGAACAGTGAACACACCCGTGTAGATTTAGTACGGTACCACGTTGGTTTTGATCTAGAGCTGCAATGATTAGTCAGTTAATCGAGTGGTTGTCAACTATTAAATTAATTGCCAAGCTAATTCGATGAGTTTAGGTCATTTTTTTTAAGACAGATTCTCTGATTACAGCTTCTTAAATGTGAATAAACTGAATATCTTTGGATTGTGGATAAAACAAGACATTTGAGTGTCGTCATCTTGGGCTTTGGGAAACACTGATCTCCATTTTCTGACATTTTACAGACCAGACAACTAATCGATTAATAGAGAAAACGATCGACAGATTCATCGATAATGAAAATAAGTGTGAGTTGCAGCCCTATTTCGATTGCTTCAATAGGCTACGCCATTAACACGCCTCCGTCCACATGCGATGCACCTGCTGCTGTGAAAACAAACAATGAAAACCCCAAAAATATTTATCTTATCTTTCAAAGTTAGTTTTTTAAGCTTGAAATTTCCCTTTTCATCATTTGTGAAAGCACAAAGATTATTAATTACTCACATAAAAACAAAAAGGCTGTCACTTTGATAGAGACGGTCGTGATTTGACTAATTTAAGCAGCTGAAGCCTTTTATTACTTTCAGCTGAATTTTCAAAAGCATTTTTACACAAAACAAGGACTAAAACATGTCAACCTGATCACTTGCGTTGGAATTGCATCAGGAGGAGATCTTTTCCGAGCCAATACGGACAGGAGAAATGATTAAACACTATTTCAATGCACATATAAGCGAGTTTTGTCTGATATAATGCATAACAGTGAGGCACAATTCTGTTGAATATCAATTAGGTAGGGTTTTTTTTCACAGTATTCTGGATCACATACAGTGACGAAAGTTGGCGGCATGTTTGCTTTTTTCTCACCGTGTGCTTCTCGTTCCAGAAATGTTCAGTGTGCCAACAAACGGGTGCAATAATGGGATGTTTCCAGAAGGGCTGTCCCAGAAACTATCACTACAGATGTGCCGTTCAGTCAGGTACAGCATGAGACTTGTGTGTCGGCTGTAAAGGGAAACACCCAGAAACTGTGGAGGAAAGTTATTCTGATCTTGTGTTTAACTGCTGTCACCAACTCTGGCTGTGAAAATGATTTTAACGTGACAGATCTGTCAAAGGGTGAGAGCTTGAGTCACTTTATTATTTTGGCGTGGGAAGGCTGTCGCTCTCACTCAGCCTGACATGACGAATCTTTCAAGGATATTTTGTACATTTGTGTTTTTTTTATTTATTTATTCCAGGCTGTGTCTTAACTGAAGACAACTTCTCCATCAGATGTCCAGAGCACAAGGTAAAGGTGTGAGGAGCTGCTCGGCCTCTGGGGGTCAGTAGCGTAGCCTTTAGGATGCTGTCTCCAAATACTACTACATCCTGCATACAAACAACTGTATGGGGGGTATATGAAATGTTAGTATGCAATTGTAGTAGTGTGTGCGAAAGGTGATATGTTTGTTAAAAATATAAATACAGTATATATTCTGGAAAAAAATCTGGAAAAAGGGTCAAATGAGAAAAGGACAAAGTGTCCTATATAGCCAAAAGTATGTGGACACCCTGATCAGTTTTTGTTCTGAGGCTGTTTTTCATGGTCTTGGCTGGACCCCCTAATCTTAAGGCAAAACACAGTAACTACATATTTGGTCAGATTTGGGTTCACACCAGATTCTGATTTCCTTTTTTTGCGTCTCTTTTGGCTGTCAGTCACTAGCCTTAGCGTTATCTAGCTAGCTATTGAAAAGGCAAATGGATAACTGAAGCCTCAGAAATCATAATAAACAAAAACTGTTGGTTACAGTCACGGGTAGGGATGGGGATCGATACCCGGTTCTAAAAGGATTCGGTTGCAAATTTCCTCAAAACCCCAAAAATCGATGAGGTCCGAGCTTATTCATACTGCTATCGACACTAGCGGGTCCTACAATGTAACGTTACATCTAGAGAGTCAAATCTGATTTAATTTGAAACACGACAGATACGAAAACTAATGTTTTTTTATTGATGTTCACCGCCGCCAAGCAAAAGTACTTCTTAAACGACGCATCGATGAATCGTTGAAATAATCTATAGAAGCTTTGAATACTAAAATCATCGTTAGCTGCAGCCCTAAAACTGGCACATTTGCATGGAGACATTGTGTTTGTTGTATTATCCAGTGCAGTATTTACATTTTTTAAGTATTATGTGGGCACCAAAGCAGTTATTATAATAATCAGCCTGAAAGTATGTTAAATGAGGGCATTACACTTTAATCTGTTGCCCAGTTTTCCGGCCGCCCTGAACATTTTAAAACCTTTTGTCTCAGCTTCACTGCTTCTGTAGGGCAGTAGAGCAGACGGAGATCTTTTAGACAGTGTTTCAGTGTTGGACTAATGCTCACGTGGCTGAATGGGAGCAAATCTCTGCTGCCAGGTTCCGACATCTGGTACAAAGCCCGAAACCAGAGGAGTGGAGGCTGTTAGAGGGAATCCACACGGTTTTATAATGATATGTTGAGCAATCTCAAGTTCCAGTGTCCACATACTTCTGGCCTCATATTGTACTTTTAATGTGCCAATTCCGCTTGTATTTGAAAGCCTGATCGTACCTAGTATCCAGTGCGTAGTAGTAGTATGCAGTAGTATTGTGCTTTATTCAGTACACACAGATATTAAGCAGATAACCAGATCTACTTTTTGCTGAGTTGTCTGTAGGGTTGAGCGAGTACTCTGGTGAAACGAGTATCCGGTACAAATAATGTATTTTTAATTCATCATCCAGGCATCGACCGAATTTTCTGGGCCAATCCCGATTATTAGTAACCAATTAGACCGATATTTGGAACCGATATTTTGCTGTAAACTTTGTGTCAACACAAACTCCAACACAAAACTTTGTTGAAAATAACACGATTAAAGTTAATTGTCTGTTTAATCTTTATAAATGGTAAATTAATATTTTATTGTAACTAACTGTTTTCAGAGCAGCAACAAAAGTAAAGTTTATAGCAGCAAAGTCACTTTATAAAATCACTATCTCGCTGGAAACAAATGGAACATAAAAAATAAAGATTACAATATCGCTCTGTGCACGTTTCTGCTTGTTGTACTGATGCAGTATCAACCTTTTACTAGTACTACTGCTTGTTTTTCTGCACTTACTTACAGTAACAGGCATATTTATGGTCAGCTTGTGTATCTACACTGATCTCCACTAACTAGCTCTGCGTGTGTGTGTGTGTATTATTGGTCGACCCCAACTATCATCAGCATAAAATGTGTCAATATCTGTTTTCTAATAAACTATAAATATTATACAATACAACAACATTGCTCTGAAGCTGTTCTGTAAGTAGTTTTATAATAAATATGGTAACTTCTGGCTGCAATTAATAACTTCCTGGTTAAGCCCCGCCCACTCAGAGTACCGCTACAGAAAATGGTGTACTCGCTCGGCCCTACTCCTCTGGAAAAATGATTTTGGTGAGTTTACTCATTTCCCGCTGATGCGTGTTTGTGTCCAACAGAACAAACCGTTCACGAGTGTCACCAGACAACAACACAAGAGATGACGCGGAAGACATTTGGGGGCACTGGAGGTGTGTAATATTTAAATAAAGGTAATTTTAGTAGCTTGTTTGTGTAGCAGCAACAATTAAAAGGTAACTATATTAATAATTGACCATCAAGCAAATATATCAACTATTTGATGGTTCCAGCTTCTCAAATGTGAGACAAAACAAGACATTTCATTTTTAATTTTGATAATCGATGAGTTGGTTTGAGTAAAGGGAGAAAAAATCTAAATTATATAAATGACAGGCTCAGATTGTTCTTACAAGTGTCTGCCAGCATTATGGAAAGGATCCCTACAGATGAGAGACCTTTTTTTAAAAAGTTATATCCTTTTTGTTTAACCAGAATCAGTCTTCAAAGCTACCAGACTCCCTTGGCAAAAATAGCAATTTTAACTCTCTAGTCTACTGCTGCCTTGATCATTTAGTTTGTGTTATTGTGTGACTTTGATCTTTTTAACCCTTTAAAACACCAAAGTCACACAATAACACAAACAAACTAACTGACTGAGGCAGCGATAGACCAACAGCTCCTGTTTTCCACAAGGCATAATTGCTGTTTTTATCTATGGACTCGTTGGGCTTTGAAAAGAGCGAAATAATGAATTTTTCTGGTTACACAAAAAGGATTTTACTATTTGAAAAAGGTCTCTCTCTGTAGGGATCCTTTCCAAAATGTTGTCAGACACTTGTAAAAACAATCTTGAGTGGCAAAAACAAGCACAATATACACAAATCTGTCAAAATCTGTGTCAGTGAGCACTTCTCCTTTGCCGAGATAATCCATCCACCTCACAGGTGTGGCATCTCAAGATGCTGATCAGACAGCATGGGTATTGCACAGGTGTGCCTCTTAGGCTATCGACTAAACAAGCGATTGATGGAGAAAATAATCTGCAGATTGATTGATCTACAATAAGAATTAACTCTTGGCTGCAGCGCGACTCATAATTCTAAAACTATAAATGCATGAGAATGAGATTCTTCCTCTTTTAATGTCATTTAATGTCATTTTCTTCCAGAATGATCCACAGATCTCCTCAGGGTGCGACGTGATCTGCCTGATTTCACCTCTGCAGTTTTATAACACTAATTAACTTGAGCGTGTTTGCTCGAGCAGAAGGCAGACCTTCTGGTGAGATTTCACTCGACCTCACAGACAGATCAACCAGGGGCCACTTAAGGATTTTTATAAGACACATCTTTGTTTTGTTGTATTTCTATGGGGTGTGTGTGTGTGTGTGTGTGTGTGTGTCTGATTGTGAGTGTGTATGGCTATTTATTCCTCTTCTTGAAGACTCACAAATACAGTTTATTAATTGAACATAATAGGTATATTAGAGTTTAAATGAGCTTTATTGATTTGTTGTATAGTATATGATATCTTTATATAAGAACACTTCTTTTCTTTCTTCAGGTTTTGTACTACTTTTCTATTTCTATTACTGTTCATCTTCACATAACCAACATAATTTATTTACATTGATTTGCATGCACAGTTGATGTTTGCTACAATGCACTTTATAGTATAATTTTAATTATTTATGTCTATTTGTAGACTTTGTTCTTCCATTTTTACTAAAATTATTTAAATGTAATATAAAGCTGCACTAAGATTATATAGAAATATGAAATTCACAAAGTAGGGCTGCTACAGAGAACATCCCGACCCCCTTAAAGTGAGACCGCAAACTGTACAATCGCCGCATTCAAGCAGATTTATTTCTGGTGTCGGGTTTAGATGCTTCTCTGCTCACAGGATGCAGAAACTTAAGATTGACAAACAGAACAAAATGTCTCCTAAACAGAAGCGAGAGTTCATTTCAGTTTAGAAAAAGATGCATCAACGTCTAGTGGCCAAGCAGAAATCAGAAAATGTAAAGTTTTAAAGGGTCAGTTCAATAAAATCGCAAAAAAACAAAATCACTTAACCCAACTCAACTAATCCCAGTTTCTCAAATGAGAGGATTTGCTGCTGTTCTCTGTATCATCTCATTGTAAATTGAATATTTTGTGGACTGTTGTTCAGTATAAACATTGTTGGAACTGCAGTACCTTATTTTGAGCGCTTCTGGGGGGATGTAAACAGGAAATCTAATGTTGGCATGAATTCAGTATGTTAGCTCTGGGCTACGGCTTGAGACTAACACAGACTAAAAAGCCTGTATTTGTTTACATTTTTGGCAAATTAGCACAATTAAAAGTACGCTGAATGAGCTATTAGCAATCGCTGTTTGCAGCGTACAGACATATATGACTGGATTACTTTGATACGTGCTACCACTGAAGTAAGTTGGAAAATGTTTTTGTGATTTGGGTGAATTGACCCTTTAAGATATGGTAGCCATGTAGAGCTGAAGTCGCCTAGTGCAGCTTGAAGTGTCCATCTTTGTATGAGCTTTTGTATTTCAGTTCAGGAGTTGTTTTTAAAAATTGAGGGTTTTTAAGTAAATTGTCAGAGTTTGCTTTTATGTCACTTTTTATTATTTGAGGAATAAAAATATTATTAATGTTGTTTTAATAAAAGTCGATAAAACTGAACTCTTGTCTTTGTCTTGAAATGAACACATCGATCCAGAAACACAGAACTTTTCTCACCGTTTGTTATCCAAAGCTATTAGAAAGCTTTATAAGTGTTGTTTGTGCAGAACTTGGGATACATGATTGTTATTTCTCCTACACAGAAACAAAATGTTCTTGCTGCAAGGAACAAAGTGTGTCTGGATTTTTTGGCAAATTGACAAGTATTGTCTTAACAATACTTGTTTCCAGTGCAGTTTAACCTATTTTACTGTCATCCTGAAACAAGCGGAATTACTTTTCTCAAGGAAATTGCACAATTTATGCAGTTTGTCCTGTCATTTCATGGTTTTAAGATGCAGTTCTGATTGATACAGGAACATATCACATGGTAGAAAACACCACTAGGTTTCACATCAACCCTTTCAGCCAGAGTTTTTGTATTGCTTGCTGCCTATTGCACATTTTCCTTTTCAGGATAAGTAGGGTTGTATGACAGTGAAACAATATTTCATGTGAATTATTGCCTTCAGGATTCATGACAGATTACATACGTCACTCTAAGATCAACCTTTATTGATCCCCAGAGTAGAAATGCAGGTGTTGTAGCAGCAAAAGGACAGAAATAAGTGCAAAAAATAAAGAAAGGTAAACTCAAAATTATAAGACAAGGCAGTACATATACAGTACTCACGAATATTGGTTTGATTGATTAAAAAAAAAAAAAAACTAACCGATTCAGGCAGCTGTAGACGAGCAACTCCCGCGTTCTTTGAGGTAAAATGATATTTATTTATCAAAGTCACCAGACTGTATAGATAAAAACAGCAACTTCACCTCGCAGAACATGGGATTTTCCTGGGTCAGTTAGTTTGTTTGTGTTACTTTTGTGTTTCTGATTGTTTGTGTTATTGCGTGACAACACCAAAGTCACACAATAACACAAACTAACCAATCGAGGCAATGGTAGACCAGAGAGGTATAATTACTGTTTCTGTCGAGGGAGTCTGGTGGCTTTGACGAGAGAGAGTGAGAGAGTTTCTGGTTAAACTAAAAGGATCTTCCTCTTTTAAAAAAAATAAATAAATAAAGAATAGGTCTCTCTCTGTTATCATAATGTTATCAGACACTTTTAATATCAATCTACTGGAACAATTTCAAAAGATAATGTCCAAAATAGTCACAAAACATGGGAGTCCAGGTTGAAAAACAAAGATATCAAGTTGTTTTAGCTTTTGTTTTTATCACAGCCCAGCAGCTGAGCACGTGGGCAGCGTGCTCCTGCGTTACTAAAGCAGAACAGTTAGTATCTGTGTGTTTTCAGTCAACACAGACTTTCACACCGAGCTCTGCTTTTTGAGTCACAACCCCCACTTTGAATTGTCCTCGTTCCAACACGTGCGACAGAGAATCTATCTGTGGAAACATTTCACAGCTCTTCTCCCTCACATGATTATCGGGCCGGCATGTGGAAGGTGTTTCTCACCTTCACCTTATTGAATAGACTCGCTGCGCTCACCTGCTGAAACTGCCAGGCACCCAGAGACGGATGCTGTTACCATGGCAGGCAGCATCTTCTCAATGTTGAGTTTCACAGCAGCTGGTGTGCTTCATCTCATCACAGTGTTTACGCCTGCAGCTGCAAATGAAACCTTCTCTCTCTCTCATTGTTTTTTTTTTCCTGCTCTTTTACTGCCTATCCTTTCTTTTTTGTCATTTTAATTGGTCCTCCTCCTTTCCTATGCTCAGTTCTTAATGTCTGTCTCTTTACCGTCACCATCTTTACTCGCTCGGGCTGCAGGCTTATTTCTGCTTTTAGGACTGACATGCTGATCAAAATATCTGCAGCACAGCTACGCTGCTTTGGCAAGAGGTTCAGCACAGAAAAAAATGCTGAAACTGACACAAGTCAAACATGTTTTCTGCTCTGAGCCATGTTTTGTTGCGTAATATAAAAAACTTCAGCAGAAGATACAGAACAGAAAGAACATAAAGTATCATGTTTGTAAGCTCACATAGATCAGCAGTGATGTTTAAACATGTTTTTCTGACCCAGTGAATCCTGAATTAACTTAATATGCTGATGCCTAAGAGAGCATGTGTGTGTTTTGTTCTTGTCTGTCTTCACACTCTTCAAACAGATGTGGAAGCAAAGATAGGATTTCTCTGGAATTACAAATCACTTATCTTAAATGTTTTTTGTTCCGATTACATGACCGACTGAAGATAATCTGATTAGAGCTGCAACGATCAGTCTATTAATCCATCAGTTGTCAACAATTTAATTAATTTGCAACTATTTTGATAATCGGTGAATCGGTTTGAGTTATTTTTTAAGACAAATTATCTGATTCCAGCTTCTTTGTTGTGAATATTTCTGGTTTCTTTACTCCTCTATGACAGTAAACTGAATATCTTTGGGTTGTGGTCACAAAATGGATTTGAGGACGTCCTCTTGGGGTTTGGGAAACACAGATTGACATTTTTCACAGTATTTCGACATTTTATGGGCCAGACAACTCATTGATTAATCGAGAAAATGATCCGACAGAGTAATCCATAATGAAAGCAATCTTTAGTTGCAGCCCTAAACCTGATAGGTTTGATCGGTTTCATTCAAGCTTTATTGATTATTGTTGGAAGCCCGGATGTTAAAGTTTGAATTTTTCATCTTCAGATTTGATTTCTTGAATTTCACCTATTCAGTTTTCTATTAATATTTGAATCCAAAAGGTTTTTTTGAATACTGAACACTTTTCTTGAATTGTCTGAACTTGTGAACCCAAAACAAAAATCTTAAACAAAGTTTCTGAAATTACCTTGTGCAAATGTCGTGGAGGGGAATTTAAACCACATAAATTCAGACGGATGGTTTTCAAAGTCAAATATTCTTCTTTGAAAGAACGTTTCCTTGAACATTTTCTCTGGGGCTGCAGCAGCCAGCAAAGGTCTTAAAAGTCCTTTTTGTTCACACCCAAACACACAAAAAAAATCCCCAAAATAATTCTCCCACCTGAACTTGTATTGTTTGTTGTCTTATTGCCACAGACCAGTGTGTGCACGTGCAAAAAAGGCCAATAATAAATGCAAATTATTAAAACCCAATGACACCAACTAAGAAATTTCGTACATCATATTGGCCATGAAGTATTAACAAATATATTTATTTCGGTAATCAAAAATTATATTAATATAACAATTATCTGTTAGACCAACTGTTAATAATAATAAATAAAAATCCAAATACTTTTTGGGGGTTTGGGAGGGTAGTGCTGTGAAAAGAAAGTCTATATTGCGTATGAATACTGTCACTGTATTTAATCCAACCGTTTCTAATCCCAGGGCGTCACATGTGGACGCTCGGTCAAGACTCCTTGGCATCGCTTTTTATTGCCTTGGGTACAATTTAGTGTCGTTTTTGTCTGTGTAGGGCTCTGCAGTCATGGTTTCCGTGGTCCAAGTTAACAAGAATAAATATGCAACATCTGGGGAGACTTTCAAAATAAAACTAGTGGTTAATGTTGTGAATCATCGTAATTTGATTAGGTTTAGGCACCAAAACTACTTGGTTAGGTTTAGGAAAAGATCATGGCTTGCGTTAAAATAACTACATAACTAATTTGACTTAAATTACAGAAGTTTTCTGGCTGATTTAATTATATTTTACAGCTGAGACCTCAAACAGAAGTAATGTGTCATTTTCTGTAACAGACTTCTGAAACAAGTCAAGGTAAAAACTATGACAAGCTATATATTGTTTTGCTGTTAAAGAAAAGATTTTAAGGGTCTTTTATTAATTTACTTAAGGACTTGCACACCACAGTAGAGTCCTTTGATAGATCTTAACACCAAACCGTCTCCTCTCTGCAGCCTTGCTAGTGGTGAATATGTAAACATGGTGGTGGGAGAAACATTGGGATCAGTGAGTTCAGCGCTCAGCTGTAATTGCTCTGCTGAAAATGCAGCGCTGCTTGATGATTTGCTCTCCAGCTCAGCTGCACTCTGCAGCTTTTATTCCTTTACTATTATATCTGGGCAGACTGAGGTTGGAAAGAATAATTTCACCCGTCTCTTTCTTTATCAGCCTATAAAATGCTGTGTGATGTGCACGTCTGCAGTCAGTCAGTTTGAATTTCTTGCTCTGCCGCATATGAAATGAGGGTTTCTGAGCCTCAGTTGGCCTGATGTACTGTTGGTGTATAGAAATATAAAGATGGGGGACAGATTAAAGGAAAAAAACTGAAGAAAAGAGTTGAGAAACACATCAAATGCAGATGTTTCTGTAATAAATAGTTTGGTGTAGATAAAAATGATGTGAATTAAATGCTACGGCCTTTACAGTCACCAGATCTGAACCCAGTTTCACACCTATGGAAGAGTTTGGACCAAGGTGTTAAGATATAATAAGATAAAATTATATAATGTAACCCTTCCTCTTCAAATCTAGTTAGTGTCTATGTCTCTGATGCTAGACGTCTTTTTGTTATGTCTGGCTATGTTTGTGTTTATTTCTATCTGCTGTATTCTCTTGCAGAAAAGATCTTGATCTCAGCGATACTACCTGAATAAATAAAGGTTGAATATCTTTTGGACAAATAGTGTTCATCCCTCCAACAGAGCACTGAAGCTGTTCTGGAGGTTCGTGGTGACCTGACTCCATACTGAGCCGCGTCATGTTGGTTTTTCCTTTAATTGGTCACTCATCTGTATTTTTAACTGTACCATTAAATCAGATTCAGTCCTACCTGGGTGGAAGTGTTATGTAATTCAACTTCCAGCGAGGCTTTGGGGGCAGACGCTGCTCATTACGGCCGAGCCAGAAGCATGCCTCAGTGGTTTTACAGCTTGATGGGGCATAATTATGAGGCCGACATACAGAGTAAAGCTTGATCCACTGCACAAAATGATGCAGGTTTTAGTCTGTAAAGGCTGAAACAGGAATTCTGATCTTGATACGGGTTATTTCTTGGCTTTAAATCTGCAGTCGCCGGAATCAGTTCTTTTGACCTCTCAGCCCTTTCACACCTCAAAGTCCGACTCCATTTCTAATACGCTTATTTCTTTGTGAGAAAAGTGTTCGACAACATCCTGGTGGCTCTTATTTCCAACACGTACTCATACCGACAAAATAGGTCTATTGTCAAGTATCCCAAAATCACATATAAGACCGTTTTCCAAAACAACATACATGTCCATTGGTAAGTGCAAAGTCATATTTGACCATACCCCAAAAACGACATGTACGAGTGTTGGCAAGTACCAGTCCAGCGACAGGTTTGCTGGACCTTCTGGACGTTGCGTAAGTCGTAAGTTCCACGTGGTAAATGTTGTGAAACGGTGGTAGTTTGGCAAGGTTTAGGTAACAAAAACTACAGGGTCAGTTTTAGACATAGATTGTGGTTTGGGTTAAGATAAGTATGTTACGTAAGTCGCGTGACGTAAGTAACAAAAAATTCTTTCTATCACAACCTCGGTTTTCTGAGTGAAAGACCAGAGTTTACTGTACTCATCCATCCACCCCACCACCTCCTCACACGGGCTTTGTCACGCTTCATACTACGTCACCTGACTTCTTCTGCCACTAGAGGTTCCGGTCTGGGTCGTGGTGCGTCCTGGCAGAGTACATTTAAGTTTTTCTCTGCTGTTATGACCCTGCTTTTACCAAGATTGTATCCAAAATCTGGATTCACAGAGACGATCGTGAATAAAGGAAATAAATATCGTACAAGGTGTCGGTGAAAAGCCTGATTATTCGTATTAGAATTATGGGCGAGTAAACTGGGTAAATTAATCTGTTTTTAAAAATTGTATTTAAATGTCTTTTTTTATGTTTCCCTATGTTACTTTTATGTTTCATATAAAGCACTTTGAATTGCCTTGTTGTTGAAATGTGCTATATGAACAAACTTACCTTATTTTTGTTCATTTTAAACAAGATTTAACACGTTGTTGAACAGAGTTTTAGAGGCGCTTGTCTTACGTTTTTTGTTGAGATATGTTAGTTGCTTTCCCTGAGCTAACTGGCCGCTAGCTGTAGCTTCATATTTACCGTCCAGACATTAGAGTGTCTCGTCATCTTACTCTAAGAACAGGGGAATTTCCCAAAACTATCCCCTTAATTAAATAAAAATAACAGGGGGCACTTTTAATTCTCAGAGTGTTTATTTCAACAAATGTTCACCACAGTAACATCACTACATGCAATACTTCTGAAAAACACAAAAAGAGAGAGCGATTTCTTAAATGTTTGAAAAAAAAAAAGAAAAAAAAAAGACTTGGCATTTTCTACATTCATCCATCCAGTCTCACATTTTCAGGGTTTAAGTTTCTAATGAATTACACATCAAAAGCTGCAATAAAAAGTTGAATTTTATTCTTCTCATGTTGAATTACAATTCAATTGGCATATTTTAATGTTAAGGATATTTCCTTGGCACATTTTTCAGGAAAAAAAATCCAAATAAATGACTTTTTAGATATAATGTTAACTGCTCAATGAAATCTACGGTTTCCATTTTCTTTATTAACCATGCAAGTAGAAAGATGAGAATTATTCATGATACTTTTCTCTTATTTATTATTATATGTGGAAATTCAGTTGTTCATGGTACCAGTATACTGCAGTTTAATGGGAGGACTGTCTAGAAGAGTAAAAACCCAATTAACACTTTCTGCTGACAATGAGGTGCCTTTTCAGCCGCTCATTTTGTTGATTGCTACTGTACAAGTGGGCAAAGGACATTTTGGGTGTCTAGGTACATCTACTTTTATGGGAGATCACAACATCACGATAATGAATAAAAGATCTCAAGTGCCACTTGATAAAAACAAATAAATATAATGCATCTGACATAAATAAATAATTTAAAAATACAAATAAAACTAAGAAAAAAAAATCTAAACATTTCTACCAAACATGAAAATGACGCACTACAATAAGCACACAAATAGCCACAAATCATCTTACTGAAAGTTTTCTTCACAGATTGTTTTTGCAGTGACTGGATTTTTCCAAACATTTGAATATATTGCTCGTGGATTATGAATGTTGTTGTTTTTTTCTCCCCCCTCCCTTCAGCTGTTTTCCTGTACAGGTTGTCCGACGTACTATTACAGTAACTGAAGTATAAACCACATACAGGAGGTTTGTGATTGTCTCACGGCTCATTTCCTCAGAGTTCGTCTTCATCAGAAAAGAGTAAATCCACAGTGAAGCTACAACGTCAGACTGCTGATAGTTTCCAGCTCCAGTCGCCACACTTTCCTCCTCTTTCTCATACTCGGAGAAACTCTTCAGCTCACACCAGCGTCACGTGTGAGCATGCAGCCGGTCACGCAGCGCCAGCCGCCCTTTATACACAGATCTCGATGGGCGTGGCCACCGGGATGCGTCCCCTTTCGTTGTTTTCTCTGTTGACCCGGTCATAGCTGCCGGTGGAGGACGGCGAGCTGTTCGTGGACATGGATGAGTAGTTGGTGTCCATCATCATGTTTCCCTTCGCCACCATGCAAGCAGGCGACAAGCTCTGCTGCTTCAGTCTGTCCACTAATACGTCCTCTTCAGACGAGGACGAGCTGATGTCCAGCGGAGGCGCGCTGCTAGCTAAGCCGCCGGCGCTGCTGCTGTTCCCGTTTTCCGTGTCCAACATCCAGCACTGGTTGAAGTAGCTGAAGACTTCTTTGACAGAGCAGCGGCGCTCCTGCTCGATGGACAGGAGCCTACGAAACATTCGTAGAGCTTCATCAGTGAAGCGGCGCCACTGTGATGGCACCGTGCCCGTCCGGCGGCGCTGCCAGCGGACAAACTCCTCATAGAAGGCGTCGTTAGGCATGGCCTTCTCCCAGGGAAAGTTTCCAGTCAGCATGCAGAAGAGCAGCACGCCAAACGCCCACACGTCCGTGCTGTAGTCCACGCAGAAGCCCTCGTGCCGCGAGGTGTCGCACAGCTCCGGCGCCGTGTACGGGATCGTGCCACTTACGCGCTTCACAGGAGAGCCGGCACGCCGCGTCATGCCAAAATCTGACAACTTGACCTTCCGGCACTCTTTGTCAAAAATAAGGATGTTCTCGGGTTTGATGTCTCTGTGGACCAGCTTCTTGCAGTGCAGGTAGTCCAGGGCGATGGCCACCTGGTGGACACAGCGCTTGGCCACCGTTTCAGGGAGTCCCACCTGAACAGGGAGTGAGAGACACGAGGAGGTCACGAACATGAAACCACTTCAGAACATTAGTTAAAGAATAACCCCACACTAGATATCAAAACCAAATGAGTAGCTTGTAAGGATCGAAACCAAAGTATCTATCCGCCAAACCCTACGAAGCACGTAAAAAACATGTGACAGTATCTACGATCACAAACCTACAACAGTGCTTTTGTAAAGAAATCTTTATTTTTAGGAAATAGTGCTTGAATTGGTATTACTTATTGTAGCGTCCTCCATTTTCAGTTCGCCTGATTTGCACTTGACGCAAAAGTCGCATGAAAATAGGGCTGGCCGAAAAACACAACAACAATAATTTTGGCGATATAATTTAGCTATATAACAATATAACAAATGTTTATTAAACATTTGATTTAATTTATTTGAATCGCGAATGAATTAGCACTTCTATTAATTCATAGTTGCTTTGAATGTTCTACCTCAGATTTGTTAAGTCATCTCTGTTTGGCATCAAGTGTTTGTTCTGACCATAAAGAAAAGTTTAAAACCACAATTAACCATCTAGTTTCTTCAACTTTCACTCAGGAGCAAAAATCAGCCTCTAAAATTTAAAGAAATAGTAATTTAAAATGTATGGTGATAATTATCGATATCAAATGATGTGACATTTTTAACATTTTTGACCATATGGTCCAATTAAATGAACTGAATTCAGTTGCTCTCAGGCCCCAAAACTTTAAGAAAGCTCAAAGAGCCCAGGTGAGACTTCTCTGGGCTTTTATTTTGATAACACAACAAGTCTAGTGAATTTTTGTGTTCTGGCACCACAAGAGACAACTCTCCACAGAGCTGACATCTAAATGTCAAGCACAACATAACATAGCACTGGATGCCAGCTTGTAATCCACACTGCATGCATGCATCTGTAGCTTGAAACAACGCTCTGAAAATAGTTCCCAATATTTGGGGGATTAAGGGATAATCATTTGGATTATGTTAAAATTAACGCATGGAAAATATGGGTGATGGCTCATTTTTTTGTTTGTGTGTGTGTCTCAGCCTATCTCACCTGTGGAGGGATGATGTCAAACAGATCTCCCGCCAGTGCGTACTCCTGAGCGAAGATGTAGTACTCGTCTGTTTCAAAGGCGATGCCGTACATGTTGATGATGAACGGGCAGGGCGACAGGTAGAGGGAGATGCTGTACTCTCTCAGGAAGTTCTTCAGCTTGGTGGTCTTCTTCCTCAGAAACTTCAGGGCCATTTTTGTGCCTTAAAAAAGAAAAGAAAAAGAACAGGTTACATAACTCCAATCTCATTCCTCGCTTTCTTGTCCTTTTCCATCACCTTAAAGTGTTTGGGGATTTATTCCACAGCCGCCTAATTGCGTGCATGAAACTTAATTAAAATCATTTAAAAAATCTCATGAATAATTAAAATTCTCCATTGTGGCAGAATTAAATCCTGCTGCTTTTCATTCTAGGAGATTTATACTATATAAAGTATTTAAAATCCTCTGTTGGACCAGATATTAGTGACCAGGATGTTGCCTCACTTTCAATCTGCTTTCAGGTTGGGGATTTCGAGGTAAAGTGATGCTTACAGCTGCAAACATGTCCTGGAAGTAAGATTAGAAAGCCACAAAAAAAACAAGGAAGAGTGTCATTCAGCCTGCAACAAAACATTTCACTTGATAAAATGATGTATAGGATGCACTGAAACACATTTAGTCGTCTGGAGGGAACACAAGAAGGCAATTTGTGAGGACACGGTTCAGAGGCTCCTTGCTGCAACAAGAGGAGCAGCGAGGGGAGAGAAATTACCAGGGCTAATCTGAAAATACCCCGGACAATAACCTGGAGAGCTGCCACGCCTGCCTCTCCCTGCACCAACAGACCGTGTGTCAGCGAAGATGAGAGGCGACACTTCTCCAATAGCACTGGATCAGCTCTGCAAAGTGCTTTGTGCATTTTACAGTGTGCAGCCACTTTAGGAAAAGGTCAAGATGGAGGTCTGTGTTTGTTCTTAATGCCGTGAAACGAGAGGAGTTTCCCTCATTTTGACGGGACATAAAAAAAACAACATCTATTTATTAGGGATGAGTGAGAACTAGGGATGTGACGAGGCACCTAACCCATAAGACGAGACACGAGATTGGGTTCAACAGATCGAGACGAGATTTTTTGGAAATCTTCAATGCTGAATTATAAAAAAATTTATTTGATTTATTATTTATTTCCTGAATTTTGATGAATTCTTCTACACCAATAGATGGGTGCAAATATTTTATTCAAATAATGGCAAAATTCACGTGGGAGGTGTCAATTGAAAACCTAAAAATATAACTGAATAAAATGCAGTGCAGAAAAACGTCTCCCACATATCTGAGTTCTCGGACATGTCGAGAAAAAAAACGTAATATTACGAGAATACCGGAGAATTCATAATATGCCCTATACTCTGCTGTGCATTACATTATTGCTCCGCTGGTATTTTCCCCTTTAGACAGTTTGACAGACACAGTTTGGGAGTGCGTGCTTCTGCTGAACTAACTGAAACACTTGTGATCAGGCAGAACTCTCACCACAAATCCACACACGTTAACTTCAGCAGCTCAGACTATTTTTATCTATATCAACTATTACATTACGATGTATTATTACAGGTACCCAGAAGTACATAAGGTAATTCAAATTAGACCCGCCTTTACTAGTGGCAACATTAAATATACATCAATATATGTAAATATATTATAATTTTAATATTATAAATATTATTCTGAAATGGACTATTCTGCATAACATTTTTAATAATAATGCATTTTATTTCTATAGCTATATATTTCTTTTCAGGACACTCAAAGACACTTTACAATAAAACCAGTAGTTGTGTACATTTAAAAAATAGATAAATAGAAAAATATATAACGATAAGTAAAAAAACATGTAATACAAAATGCATAAAAGCGTACGGGCGACAATGCAATGTAAGATTATTTGAGTTAAAAAGCTAGTCTAAGGACGCGGGTTTTGATGAGTGATTTGAAAGAGTACATCTCGCTACATTCTCGGATGTGTGTGGATAGAGAGTTTCAGAGGGAGGGGCCTGCAATGGCGAAAGCTCTGTCACCCCAGGTACGGTGCTTGCTCCTGATTGGTGGGGAGAGGAGGTTACAGGAGGGATTGTGACGGTGGAGCAGGTCTGTGAGGTAGGAAGGGGCCTCGTTACAGAGGACTTTGTGGCTGAGAAGAAGGAGAGTTTTTTACTTAATGCGATGGGGAACAGGGAGCCAATGAAAATCCTGGAGGACGTGGGTGATGTGGTCATGGGTGCGGCTGTGGGTGAGGAGGCGGGCAGCAGAGTTTTGGATGTATTAGAGTTTATTTAGGGCTTTGGCAGATGCTTATTATATCAAGATGCTGATATTTCTGTATGTTTACTTAAATAAGGGTTTGAATGCAGGACTTTTACTTATAACATTATTTCTATACATATAGTATACAAGTGGTAAAAATCCTTCTTTCACCAAATACTTTTCTACTGGACCTGTGAAAACTCTCCGAAACTTTCACAAAGCATTGGACTGTTGTACTGAAAGCAAACACGGTTTACGGTTTTATTGTCTGTATTTTATTCGAACCTCATCACCATAGTACCCAGATGTTTACCGCTGCACATACAGGTCAGCTGGGTCTCTGACAATCACTTATGATATAACCCAAGCATATTATCTCTACATGGAATAAATAACTCTTTTCTTGGCTGTGCAGCACCCTCTGACTGGCACACTAGCCAACAAGTAGCAGCTTGCGCTACTGTGCTGCAGTAGTTTTAATGTTTACATAGAAAATGAGTTGCTTTGTTAAATCAGCCTGCTGGCTTATATGCAAAGATAAACACCATCTGTTCAGGGGAACTCAGCTGACTCTTGTAAAAGTACAACTGTGGGTGTTTCAGGGCAGAAACTAAAGATAACTGCTGACCTACATAATGTTACTGTATCAGCCCGTAAAAATACACAAGGTTTTTAGCTTTCATGTTTTGGCCATATTCTTTTACTTATTGAACAATGCATTAAGTATGACTTTATCATAGTGTGTAAAAATACAATAATGTAACCTGTGTCTTTGTTTTTGTTTCTATGAGCTTGACCCTGCCTTTCATCTCAAAAGCAGAATTTCACTCAATAATGGATTAAAGTTGTAATTCATTATTGATCCATCTGCAGGTAATTTTTCCAATTAATCAGAGTCTATGAAATGTCAAAACATTTTTGTTTAAAAATCCTGAAGATATTCAGTTAACATTGAATTATGACAATTAAAAGCAGCAAATTCTGTCATTTACTGAGAAGCTGAAACCAGAGAATCTTTGCCAACTATTTTCACTTGAAAAATGACTGATCGACTTATTGATAAAATAGAGTAAACATTTCAGCTCTACATAGAATAAAGACCCCCAGACTGACGTAGTCGACTCATTTGTGGTCGTTTGTCTCTTTGAAATAGTTTTGTAGTTGTTTTGCGTCTCTGTGGTCGTCTTGTGTTTCTTTTAAGTCGTTTTACATCTCTTTGTAGTCATTTTCCTTCTCTGTGGTTGTTTTGCATCAAGTGACATTTTGCTGAGGAAGCAAAACTCTCAGGTGCTCCAGTCAATTCAGTATTTAGTTCATAATGGGGATGGAGAGAGCCTGTGTATAGTGAAGTGAAGTGTAGTGAAATGTATTTGTAATGTACATTTACTCTAGTTGCACTTCTTTACATGCCACTTTCTACTTCAACTTCACCACATTTCAGAGGGTAGTATTGTACTTTTTACTTCACTTTGATCATCTGACAGCTTTAGTCACTTATACAACACATATGAAAAGCTTATAAAATATGACAGATACAGATTAACTATCCTCTATAAAAGTACAGCTGAAACCTTGTTGACTGATAGAAAATTAATTGGCAATCATTTTGATAATTGAGTTTAGATCTAAACTTAACACTAAATAAAAACTGAGACGCATGTTTTCTCTCCTTAAAGCAGAGCTGTTCTGCTGTTTTAAATTGCTTTTCTAATGGGACTGTGTTTTAATGAAATGTTACTGCAGCCTCAGTTGTAATATGAAGGAAAATATCTATAAAATCTACGATATATTGGATTTGGTTGGCAGAGACTCAATAACTTAATAACAATAACTCAATAACACTGTTCAGGATCCAAACAACGCCATCAGGATGTCCCTACATCTAACGGTGCAGTAATCCAGTCATGCCTGTTTCTTAACGGTTATATTTGAGATCACTTCTTCACTAAAATGCATTTGCACAGAAACGTCTTCACCTTCTGCCCATTCATTTATATATAGTTATACATCCTCCATCCATTTATGTAGTTCATACATCCTTTAACTGCGCACTTTAGCAGCTAGAAAAAGGTCAGACTTCATCTCAGTGACAGACTGCAGCCGCTCTAAACGGCCAGTCTAGCTGCAGCTTTCTACTCCATAAAAGAGTCTATTAAGATGGACAACATTTCGGCTTTTAATAGGAAAAGGTTGAACAGTTTTTTTAATAGTTAAGTAGTGAATTTAGACATCTTAGATCTTGACATTACTGCAAACAGGTGGCCTACTTTCAAAAGTAAACACTTGAGAGACTAAATAAGGTTTTGAGTAAAGTGAAAACAGCATTATTTTTGATTCTCAGTGTAAGTGAAGCATTTGACAGCTGCACTATTCTTACATAAAATTAATGAATCACAACGTAGAGCCACACAAGTTCTATATCCCATTTCCTCCATCTGCAGGCCTCTATATTTTTGCTCCCTCTGGCCAAATATACATTTCTGGAGTCCAGTCTGGGAAATCTTCTCCTCCCACAAGAGGTGATAAATTGAAACTAGAAACGCAAACTTCCCCCTGCTCCATCCAACGAAAGATGGACTCATCAATGGTTGGTTTCCTTTTACCTTGAGTGCCTTTAGGAATAATAAAGCAGGCATGGTGGTGAACATGAACTGTGTCCCGTTTTCTGACATTTCCCATGATTATCCAGCGTCTAATTGACCGTTTGCTAAACCCCATCAAGCTGTGGGTGACAAATTTGCCACTTAAAATCCTTTTTTGAAACAACCATTTTAGACAAAGTAGCTTCTGCGACTGTCAGTTTTTCCAGGTGAAGTGATGTGTAAGCTGTTGCTGCAATATTTACTGTATTACACAGCTGCCAACTATCATGCATTGAGTGTGAGACTCACGTAATTGACACTATTAATTAAAACAAATTTATAACTGATAATGAATGAACTCCACCCAGCTGATGCAACACCGGTGTAAGCCGTGATAGTAATCACATGGATCCACTCTCACTCTACAGTTGTGACAGAGTGGTGGCGTAACTGTTTTGCATTATAAACATATTAAAAAACTGAAGCGCAAACTTGCTCTGTTTGCGTCTGTGAGTTGCACTTTATCAGAGGTGAAAAGGTGCCAGGTCTGCACATTTAGCGAGGTTACTTCCCCAAACAATAGACACATAAGAAGATGAACATATCAATTCAGAATGCCTGAGAGCCTTACTGCATTATATTCTGTTATAGTTTTAGATTCTTAATCGTCACCTGTTTCTCTTACATAAATGAAGACATTTCAACAATAAATTGATGCAGAAAAGACAGAAATTTGTGCAAGAAACTTCACCAGAATGCAGGAAATTAAGTGTTAAATGCTCACAAGTTTCTGTGGGAGGACCATGGGGGGGGGGGGATCTGTGTAATATGTGTACCCTCCAATGTTGAGGCAAAACCTGCACTCCTGCATTTCAACAACAAATTTACTCCATAAACTAGAATGCAAGAACAGTCTCTGGGACAAAAACATTACCTGAGGGGAACATTCCCAAATGTCTGGTTAGGTTTAATCTCCCGATTTAGGCTATAATGTCTGGGAGTATACTGATCGTACTATGCATTACAGTCTACAGCCCTGTGTACAGCATTTCAACGTGGGAAGTATCAGCTAAAACACATAGTAGTTACCTCTGATTTTGTGGATGACCAGGTCCACTTTCCCATAGGTGCCCTTTCCCAGTTCACAGACGACCTCGTAGTATTTGTTGATGTCCAGTTTTTCCAGGTTCTGTGCAGCAATCAGCTGGAGTTCCTCCAGGATGTCGATGGAGGCGCGGGAGCCGTGCGGCGAGGAGTTCATTGTTGTGGAGGGGCGGGCCGGGGAAGAGGGCTGGTCTGGAGACAAATGTTCCTGCGGAATAGGAGGAGCAGGAAGGAAAGCAAGGTTCACCAAGTGACCAGTATCCACCCATGCCTCCATTCCCACACGACCTCCACTGTAAACAGACCCACTGTATTGTGTGTACACATTTCAACCGGAAGGCTTTGTGTCTAGGCCAAACAAACTGTTACGCAATTTTTGAATTGTGTTGTCACTTAAAATTTTCAAGCTCACTGGGCTCCATTACAAGGAGAGAGAACAGTAACTGAACCAAAACGAAAGACAGCTTGCTGAGGCTGTGCTAAATGTTAATGTTAAGCATGTGTAATGTTTACCAGGTTCACCATCTTAACGTGTTAGCATGCTAACAATTGCTAATTAACACTAAACGCAAAGCTGAGGCTGATGGGAATGTTATTATTATTGTGGGTATTTAGTTATATGCAAATCATAATATTGACCTGATGATGGTGCTACAGAAAAGTCAGAGGATCACAGAAGTTATTTCATTTCATCTCGAGGGGAACATGAATGTGTGAACCAAATTTCATGATAATACATCCATCAGTTGTTTAGACATTTTGGTCTGTTATTTCAGTGGTGTCCTGACAGACGCTGCCATCCCTAGAGTCACTTTTGAAGAGGAAAGAGTCTCTAGTTTGAACACAAATGTAGTATGTTACAAAAAGTTCCCAACATGGCGCCAACATGAAGCAAAGACCTGGCTGTCGTTATTCTAACATGATCAGCTCAATTAGCATTTTCACCTCAGAGCACCAACCTGGACTCTTTCTGCGTCGATTCTCTCCTCGCCCAAATACATGCAAGTCAAATCAAACCTCCGTCACAGTAGGTGTGAATATGGGGATGTCGGGGCTTTAACCCCTGTCCAGAGTGTTTTCCTTGTCTTTCAAGCATATTCATACACCATTCACACTGAGGTGTGACAAGGATGAAGACAAATAATATAAATAAATTGAAGTGCAAACAAATTAAAAGGATCTGAGAGATGAAGATTATTGCTATTTGTGGAGCTGATCCCCTGCTGCTGATTAATGATCCTCCTGCATTAATGAATGTCTAATTCTGATCCGATGTGTTTCCACGCCGTCGCGCCTGCTGGTTTCCATTCTCAGCAAATCTGTCTCACCTTCCTCCTTCTGCTACCAAAAGAAGCCAAGCAACACTCGTCTGCCGTTTCCTCCATCGCTCATCAACCCACGGCGGCCACAATCTCCCAATGACAGGAGAGATTCGCAGCCCTGATGGCGCAGCAGAATTGTACCATCTCTCATTAGCAGGGATGAGAAAGTGTTGAATGAGACAGGATGCTATGCGCATTCTGTGCACAGAGTCCGTCTGTGCCTGCCTTGGAGACGGCGCCTGTCTACAGTGTGAGTGTGACTGTGCGTGACGGAGAAATGTGTACACAAAACTCAAGTACAGCGTGTGAAAACAATAAAACCAAACAGAAATATGCAGTATGTTCCACTAGAAAGAACTGCAGAGGTATTAAAACTGTCACTTTAGTTTTTCACTCAAGTTATACTCTGGATACTGACATCGATATTTGGCCATTTTAAGAATCCGACAACATATTGTAACAAACAAACTATACAAAATGGGGACACAGCAAAAACATCAGTTTTACTTTTGCTTCCAAAACACGTCTTGATTCAGACTAGTGAGAACAAAAAGGCCCAAAATATACATTTAGGTGTTTATTTTACTGCACTTTGTCCATTTGCTTCAGTAAATTTCACCTAAATTTCTCTTAAATTCAAGTTAGCATCAGATAATGCCTCATTTGCATTTTTTTCCCTTTTACAATTTAAGAAAATTTGTAATACATATAATAATTGTTTTGATGTAAGTAATCAATCTGGAAGGTTTCATGGTGGGTTTTTTTCCACCTCATACTCCCTCATGGGACTGGGAAATATGGACGTACTACGGTTAAGACAATGTAGTTGCAAAGGAAATGGCTGTCTGACGGCAAAGTAAAGCACTGAAAATATTGTAAATATTTACAATATATACTTGAACAGATATTCATCAGACTTAAATACGTTTTACTGCTGGCCCGATCCACAACTCTCCAAACTGGGGACATGACGAACATCAAATCTACTGCAGGTAATATCAGAGACCCGCTTCAAAAAACACTAACCATTCTTTTAAGTATAGTGTTTGAGTAAATGTTTCCACTATTAACTACAGGTGCTTCCAAGTCAACCAGGACTAAAATCTTAAACTTAACTTTAAGATCAACACATTGTTTTTCCTCTTCATCTGGTATATTGAACATACAGAAAAAAACAAAAAAAAACAAAACAACAATACATGAACAAAAGCTGAAAGCCACAGAAGAAAATTGGATGGTGACAGTGGTAAAATGGCTCTGGACACAAACAGTATGGGCTGAACATAAACCTACAACAAGCAGATAAAAATGAGGAGTCAGCCGAACCCAAAGGAGCCAACTGGCTGTCCGTCACTGGTCCACTCAGCATCCCTCTGACAAGGTCAATAAAACACTCCGTGGAGGAGACAGCCAGAGTGTGTTAATGTAAACACACAGGAAAAAAAAGTACCTGCTCATGGAGGAACCGCCAATGCTGCTTCTGTGACAGAATTTAATTAAATACTTCTAAATAATGACCATTTCGTCCAGTTTATGTGCACAGCCTCAGTTACAGTGTCAAAGTGGCCACATCAGCAGCAGCACAGTAAAGGAAAATGGGTTGTCACGTGAATAAAGAGTTGCTGCACAGACACCTCTGACTGGATCTGACAAACCCTGAGAGAGTGATCAATCTCAGCTCTGTAGTCAGCATTTTCAAATAACAGCGACAGGTCCAAGAGAGAGCATTTCAAAGCTGGTTAAAGCTTGTGCATAAGGTTGTTCACCAATATTCTCTAGTACAACTTATGAAACCCTCGTACGTCTCAATACCTTTTTATGCGCATTTGTCAATTTGTCCATCAAAAAATCTGAGTGGAAATGCTAGACATTTGAAAAATAGTCAAAATATCAACAATAACAAGGGGTTAAACAATAACAACAGTGTATATTCTTAGATGAGATGGAAAAGTTATAAAAATAAAACGCATCAAAGTGCAATGGAAACAGACTTAAATCATGGTGTTACTTAACCGTCTGCTGAAGAGACAATCAGATCTGTGTGGAGCGATGAGGAGATTGTAACCTTCCTCACATTGATACATGAAACAAACATAAATGTTTCATTGACTTTAACGACATCATGTCGTTGTGTCCTCTTCCTTTTGTGATGGTTTGATGGCACCAACTGGAGGAGGAGTTATTTATTTAGACGAACCAGCAAATAACATTCACAATAGTTGTTGGCGCACTTGTTCGCATTTTCTTTTGCCAATTTTCTGGAGTTTCAGTTTTTCCATTTTGATGAAAATATTATTGAGAAGTAAAAAATGTGTGTCAACATTTTTACCGCTTTTTTAAATGATCCAAATTAACACAGACTAATTCTGATTTTGGAGTTGCTTGAATTTATTAATCCTAGCTGGTCCCTCATTTGTAGCATATCGAATACTCAAAACTTCATGAAATGATTAATCTCAACCTCTTTATCCTACATAATTTCTTAATTACTCTGAATGCTACCAGAGACGTTTTATAGGGGAGACGTGGCATTCAATAACATTCTCAATACAACTCTATGGGGACTAGAAAGCCAGTCTCTTTTAACAGCCAAGCGGGAAACATATTTCAGCCAATCGTGTGGTTCCACTGCCATAAGGGTCTGTTTTACTGTGACTGCACATGCATGGAAGTAGTGGCGCATGTGTAGCAAAGTATAACCGGTCGGGAAAAATGCTTTTTAAACCTTATTTTGGGGCAAAGTTGTCAATCTTTTTTATCACTTTTTTTTCAGATTTTACTCATTTTTACTGCTCATTCTAGTCATGTAGTTTTTATGTCGCGGTAACCAGTGAAACTGCAGTTCTGGCTCTCTCCACATTGATTGAGATAGGAGCCTGGTCTTGTTAGTCTTTGTTTTTGCCAAGATGGCGGCCGAGTGGCATTACTTGCCTATAAATGAAAAAAAGAGAGACCATTTTGTTCACTGCTGCCTTGTTTTATTCTTATATTCACTTAACCATAATAACCTTGACACATACTGTATGCATGCAGTATGTACACTTTCATGCTCAATTCCTTTCTTTATCTCAACCATATAACCTTCGCAGCATATGCATACGCTCATCTTGTGCTGCCGTCTGGAGATGAAAGAAGTCACAACCAGCTCTAATTAGGAGCATCTTCTGTTCGCTGCAGCTCCCGGCAGAACCAGCGCTCCTTCTCAGGGTAACGGTACCCAGGCTGCTTCCCAGAGGGCCTCAACAAGCGCCAAGTCCTGTTTGCATCCCAGACGAACGGGGGTGAGACCGCCTTGCTGTCTTTCATTTCAGTGAAATACTCATCTGTAATGAAAGCACAGCTGGAACTCAGCCAATCTGCCTTGTGTCATTGCTGCTTTTCTCTTTCTGTCTGTCCCTCGCTGCTAATGTTACCTGCCAATTGCACCACACAGGAGGGGAGGTGAACGGTGCCGCTGGTGCAGGGATAGCACAATTACAGACCTCTACATGCTTTGTAAATAGAAAAACCTGCAAAATCAGCAGTGTATCAAATACTTGTTTTCCCCACTTTTATATACCTTTTTTGTGCATGTAACAGATTTGCATAGTGAAAAAGCCCAAAGTCCACCCCAAAGGGAGTTCCCATCTCCCACAGAAAACTCTGCTCTGAACTGCCTGAAAACAGCTGTTTGTAGTCCAGCCTTTACTTCCGCTTTCTTGTGATGTCAAAAGAAAATACGTCATAATGCTCGCCGAGCGACTAGTCTGACACGCCCTCAAAAACAGCGGTGGAAAAACACTGAGCTGCAGCACACCTCTCCTCTCCCTTCCAAACACTAGCTACCCTCCAAGCAGTCAATGGACATGAAGTTGTTACTGTGATGTAGAGACAGAGCTCAGTTAAAACTTTATGGACGAAAGACACTTTTGCTGGTCGGCAACATGTAGCCTACAGCTGAATCAAAGCTGTTTACCGTCTTTTGGCTGACCTGCCCTTCTCTGCTTCTGATTGGCTAGTAGTCCTTAACTAGGAACTGCACATGTGCAACTCCCAACAAAGATCATTTACAGACAAGATGCATCACTCCAGAGTTAAAACGAAGCTTTCAACACAGGGTGAAAAGAGGAGCTGCAGCAATGTGCAATATGACAAAAAATATGGTGTTTTTATAAAAATTAAACCATGTAAACCTGTTCTGGTACAACCCCTAAATAGGATTTTGAACCTGAAAATGATCATAATACTACCTCTTTAAAGTATAAAAAGGTGTAAAGATTCCTTTATTTTTTATTTTTTATTCATTTATGTTACCTAAAACAATATGGAGTCCCACAAGGATCAATACTTGGTCCACTACTACTACTTCTGTATATTAGATTCACTTAATTAATTTCACACTTTCTTTTCATCATATAAACATTCAAATGGATTGGAAAAATCTGAAAAATTAGTAGGCAGAGATGTGCAAGTGACTCAGGTAGAGCTGTTCTCAGTTTTCAGCTTCTTGGAGTGCCAGAAGACTCAATTGTAGGTCTTCTACTTGTCAGTCTTTATATTTTTACTACGAGGGATCTTCCTCTGCAAGCACAGTATTGATTTTCACAGCTATGCTGACGACTCACAACTCTACATAGATGTTGATCCTGAAAATCTGAGCTCCCTTATAGGCATTATAAGAAGGTTTCTCTTCCTCCAAATGCACCAAGGTTCTAGTTACTGGTAACTAGAACTTTGGGGGGGTTTTTTACGCTTGTAACGCTGCCTCTTCTTGGATATTTTTAGATTCAGTGTAACTTACAATTTCCAAGGATGCAATATGCAAATCTCCATCGCAAATAAACAATCAATAAATCTGCTTACAAATCAGAAAAAAAGACGCTCATTATAGCTCCAGAACGTCATCACATGTTTTCTTCAGTATCAAAGTAACACAGCTGTCTTTTCATCCATGGGTAAAATGCAAGCAGTAATTTCTAATTTGGCATAATTTTAATGGGGTCAATTTACCAAAACATATAGTATAATAAACATTAGTCACCTGGTTTATGGCAACATTATATTGTCTCTTTACATCCACAAAGCATTATATGACCTGTAGTCGCAAAAATTCAAATTAAGACAAAAGTAGTAAATAATAACTTTGAGTTAAAACCATTCTTTTAACCGTTTTTCATGCTGCACCATCAATATATTTTGTCCCACCGACATGGTTCTTATATTCCCCGGACACTGACACTCTCCGTTATCCAATCCATATACATACATACATACATATACATATTTTGCCTGTGTTGAACTTGTGGACATACGGACAAGAGACCAAGCAATTGTAAATTACATAAAACTATTTTCTTGCATAAAAACTGCAATAAATATGCATAGTAAGACTTACAGCCAAACATAAAATAACAATACATGTAGTGATGCAGTCTGTAAATAAAGAGAGAGATACAAGCATTACACCACAGGCAAGAAATTTCTGTGTGACTGATTCTGGTCTGACTTTCTAATCACAGAAAATGAACATAACTAAAAAGGTCAGTGCGTTTCTTTCTTCCCCGCGACACAGAGAAGCTTGTGCAAGCTTTGATTTCATGCAGACTTCAGCTACTGCACAATGCGCTCAGGTCTCCCCAAAAACGTCAGTAAATCAATTAGGCTACAGCTTGTACAGAATGATGAGTTTTAACTGGAACAAAAGAAAATAGATAGCACTGCTCCTGTTCCGAAGTCTCTGCACTGACTTCCAGTTAGTTTCAGGATAGATTTTGAGTTCATAGTCCTTGTTTATAAATCTATTCATGGCCGCAGGCCGTCCCTGATATGTTCTTGGTTCTTTAAATCTACAGACTCTGCTGATCACTGGACCAAAAACTCAAAAAGAGAAGCTGCCTTCTGCATGTTTTATGGAGACACGATCAATTACTACTATATATTATTACTACAAGTAACTGTACGTAAATGGGACAAATCTGAAAAAAGTGCTGAGTAATGGTCTATCTGTTGTTTGCACACACATTAAGCACTGCAGAAAAACTGCTTCTGCCACCTCATTTGTGTTCCGGCCAACATCGACTTGTAAAACATCAGCACCTAATTAATCATTTGTGACGCTAAATCAATGTCAGCAAACAAAGAAAAAGACTTAATGAGCAAATGTTACCATCTTACGCCACATTTGGCTCCCTAAAAAAGTCTTTTAGATCCCAAAGGGTTTAATAAAGAGGAGAAAACAACACTTTTATTCTGGTAACAGATTCTCTACTTCAGGAGGAGTTTGTGGAGTTTGTTTTATCAACCAGATTTTTTTACCAGTTACAATTTGTCAGTCCACCACTTTGGTCCAGACTGGAATATCTCAACAATTATTTGATGGATTGGCATGAATTTTTTGACATACATGTATGATACCTAGAGGATACATCTTACTTCCTTTGGTGATCCTGTGGCTCTTCCTCTAGTGCCACCAGCAGGTTTACATTTGTGATTTTGAGCAACACATCTCAGCAATTACTTGATGAATTTCCATGGCATTTGGTACTAAGCGTTCAAATTCTCTTCAGAATAAAGTCTAACAACTTTGGTGATCCTTTAAACTTTAGCGCTACCATCGGGTCCAAATCGCTGGACAATGACGAGTGTTGGAAAGTACCAGTCTGGTACTTCCCAACGCTCGTACATGTTATATACATGTGCATCTCAAAAAATTTGGATTTCATGAAAAAAATAATTTCCTTCTGTAATTTCATTCAAAAAGCTTGATAACATATAAAGTGTAATATTTCAAGCCTCTTTTTCTTGTTTTAATCTTGATGATTTTGACTTACAGTTCATGGAAATCAGACTTGAAATCCAAAAAAAAACGAAAATCAATAAGGTTCGAGCTCATCGATACTGACTTGCGGGTCCTATGATGTAACGTTATGTCTCGAGCAACGAATCTGATTTAATTTGAAATACAATGGATAAGAAAATCATCAGGCTTCAGTCTCTCTGTCGGCTCCTACACACACAGACAGCGGCAGCAGCAGAGCGAGAGGCGGCGCTGTCGCGGTGGAACACGGTGAGGGTTAAGTTAGCTCCAAACTACTGTAACGTTAGTTGATGACAGCTACGCTCGTTACTGTAAGTACGTGCAATAAAACCTTCAAGTAAAAAGACTTTATCAATACACCTGTCAGTAAGGTAACGTTAAACATGTAGAAATGGTTAATTTAATAATTTCTGTCCTCAGTATCTCATCCTATGTTTTAGATAAGCACAGCTAACGCTAGCTTAGCATTAGCCAAATGTTAAAAACAAGCTAAATAGGAAGCCGTCTGTCTGGAGCACAGACTGGTCTGTAGTCTTAAAAACTCAGCTGCTGGCTGAGACACACCAGCCGCTCCTCCTTCTACTTGGTAACGTTACCTGCAGCCAGCGAGAGAGGAGGAGGGACTGATACAGACTGATGTTATTCTTTGATGTCAGATAAAGTTATTGAGTTACTTTGCTGTTGTCTAGAAACAACATTTAGCTGTATTTAAAATATTAAATTAAAAATAACCAGGCAGTTAAAATGTACGCTTCAATATGTTTATTTATCGCAAGTGATATGTCATTATCGCACATTGAATATTTTCCTCATACCGTGCAGGCCTACCTCATGGCCGTTGGGTCTGGTCTTACCAAATAACCATCACTAAATAATAGTAAAGTATCGATTGTGGTATCGATAAAGAATCGAATCATTGAGCAGTCTCATAAGGGTCTCAATATCAATAAAAATTAACGATCCCCATCCCTATACAGCAATGTCAACCTGAGGAGAGCTCTAATCAGATAATTGACTCAAAACACCTGCAAAGGTTTCCTGGTTCTGGTGCTCACAATTAACTTTGCCCCGATATTCATATTTTTGGAGATGCACCTGTTTATGTCGTTGTACTTTCCAACATACATATATGTTGTTATTCAACCCATTTGTTGTTTAGGTATGAGGACAGGGTTTTTTTGTTTTTAGAGATATTGTAATTGTCCAACAATCATCATAATTCCTCTGCCTGAACTGTATTAGCTTGACTTCACAAATTTGATCCACAATTTTTCTGTGTTCATAAAACATAAAATATCCAAAGCAAAGATTTGGTACAAAGGACCAGTTTGTTTGAAGCCACTGATGCGTCGTGAAGCGTGACTGCTGGAGTGTGATTGCGGCTCACACTCTGCCGTAACATCTGCCACCTCTTGGTCTGATTTCAGTGAGTTTCAAACATAATGACGAAGGAAGCTAAATCACCGCTGTCTGATTTATGAACTCTGACTCGGTTATACAGTGGGAGACAGACTGCTCAGCATTAAAGTGTCATCTCCTCTGCTCACATCCTTGCAGTCTTAGCTGCTCGCACATACAGGAATCTGATCTACAGGGAATTCCTTACGAGGTCCTGCAGGTTTAGCACCAAAAAAGCATCTCTCTGTGGTCGTAACTTTTAAAATCAATTGAAAACTAATTCTTAGTTAGTCAATAAGTATAATATTAGAGCCAAGTAAGGGTCACTGATTCAACACAATGTGAACGTGAGTTGTGCCAGTCTGGCAGGTTGTTTAATCACCTGAGTTGCTGACCTGCTCGGCGGATGGATTCTGTATCGTGCTTCAATAGAAGAGGAGCAGCCTTGTAAACACAGAGGGATTTTTTATGCTTAACTGGAGAGTGAAGACTTCACTGGAGCTGAAACAGTCAGTCGATAACAAACAGACAAATATTAAATATTTTGATGAACATTTAGTCACAACGCCGCTCTAGTTTCAGCCTCTCAAATGTGAGGAATGTATTCTTCACTTTGTCTTATTTCATTGTAAACGGAGTTTCAAATTTGGACGGTTGGTCGAACCAACACAAGACATTTAAAGACTTCGCCTCCTGCTCTGGGAGGCTCCAGTGGACATTATTTAGCTGCATCAAAGCTTTTTGCAATTATTTGATCCATTGAATCCGCTCAAGCGTTTTTATGCTCAAAGATAAAAAATTGTTTTGAATAAAGATGAGCAGAACAGAAATGTATTGACTGACTGGAGGGACCTCTGCTCCTGACATCGAACTTCAGGCTTCCTCTCCAGTGCCACTCTTTGTGGGCCGTTTGGTCGCATCCTTTGTCAAGTCGCTGCCAGTGAACTAACGTGTGTACATAAAGTGTTATTCTCTGAATCTGCCCGCTAAGATAACAAAACCAGGCAGATTATTTCTGCCTGACGAGCAGCGTGTAGAACTAAAACTCCATCCTGCCGACCGTCACAGCCACAGCGTTGGCCCTTGCGCGCCTGCCTATGTGGCGGCCTGTGGCTCGGGCCTCTGGTGGGGCTCGGCTCCCACCGTGCTCATGGAGCTGTGGAGCACATCAAAGCAGCTTTAACTGGCTCGGCCCTTCAGCATCTGCCAACACTGGAGCTTTGGGCCTGAACGCTCGGCAGCGCATCACTGGGCACACTCCTTTAATGCCAACCCGTTTCTGCTGCTGTGAACCCCACGCTACAGTAGGTAACATAACCCCCCTTTGTCTGCTTTAATCTGTCTCTTCTTCTACTCTGACTTTCTTTCTTTCTTTGTTCCTCTGCTTTGGTAATGTGTGATCTCCCCGTCTGCTGGGTGGCTGTGTGTACACATGCATCAGTGTAGAAAGAAAACAGACAGACATCTCGGAGTCGGTCTGCAACTAAAGATTCTTTTCATTCATCGTTTAATCTTATTAAACCCAGTGACTTTTTAAGTGGTTAAAAACTTCCAAAGAGCCCGAGGTGACTTCTTCAAATGTCCAAAACCTGAAGGCGATGGTGGGATATTTACATTTCGAAATACTTGAGTCTACTTTCAGGAGTAAACAAAAGCAGCTTCTCATTTCTAGTTTGTTTTCATCAGTGTTGCTGTCTGAAATGACAACTGTCCCTGGAACATGAGCTAACGTTAGCTTCATTAGATGCTTATTTTTTCAATTAATCATATAAGCAATACCTTTAAGCAAAAACAAAATAAGATATCTAGTCTTCTCACAGCCCAAAGTGACAAAAATCAGCAAATCATCACATTTTGGGAAGCTGGAAGCTTGGAAACCCAAGTAGGTTTGTCCCAACTATTTTTTCTTGAACCTGAAAGACTAATTATCAAAACAGTCTCTGTCAATCAATTAATGGACTAATCATTTCAGCTATGAGAGCCCTGTCGGCACAATCTCTGCAGCCCATTCTGAGAGTCCAATCGCTTTCAGATGCTGTTTTTTTACCCCAAAGATGAAACGACTTTCCTTTAATAAAACAAACAAATAAATAAACGAACAAATAATATTCATGGATTTCAGCATCTACAGCACATCATCCTACACAGGGCTCACTGAGAGGTGATGTCAGTTACATTGTTTACAGTCTGGGAGTCATAAAAACCTGCAGCACAAAGAAGTGAAGTGTGAATCAGCTCTGCAGACACAAAGCACACATTACATGCATCCCAACGTGCAGCACAGGTGAAGTCAGGTAGAGCTGGAGAGCGTGCACGTGAGCATGGGAAGACATCATGAGCTTAGATGTAGGATGTGTAATCAATAAATGTATGAAAAGCAGATAACAGATGTAGCCGCTGGTGTGTACAGATGTGCAGCTGGGACACAATAGCCTGACAGCAGCTCTGTTGTTCTGCTCACTCAGTTTTTTGTGGCATGGCGCAGGTTTAACTTTTGAAACGTGTGTAATCATTTAAAATATGATTTACAGCTATAAATACAAAAAAAAAAAAAAAAACACACATACACACCTGTTTAAATGAGGATAATTAACGAGCCGGCTTGTAAACACAAAAGTCCTCCAGCTTTGCAACACAGCAGCACAAAGACACGCAGGACATGCAACCAGACATAAAGCACAGTCTGAATAAAAACACATTTTAAATACAAACTAGCGAATAATTAGCAGGTTTGGACCGGATGGGAAGCGATAAGACATCAGCTCTGATCTTACCTTTTAAAAATGTGCAGCATGCAGTATCTGTCAGTCCATCCAGACAACAGCCGGCTGTGAAGCTGGGAGACGAAATGCCGCAGATCCTTTGAGTTGTTTCTTCTTCACGGCTCAGAAACCTCCGCCGTCTGCACCGTCGCTGTCCGTCACAGTCTGCCCGCTGCTGCTCACCTCTGGAGCCGGTTTCTATTGTCTCCGCACTCCGCAGGCGGCCCCGCCCACCGCCGCTAACGTCCAATCACAGCGCAGAGCGGCGGTGCGCTCCTCTGCGGCGATGCTGCCTTCACATGATGTAGGAATTTACAAGCTCGACTATCAGACTATTGCAATAATGCAGTGTAGAAATACTGCTCACTGAGTGTTTACTAGCCTACTGTATATTGTCTATTAGATGTTAAGCATGTATAATATTGATCATGTTTACCACCTTAATTTAGCATATTAGCATTACTAACATTTAGTATGCTGACAAGCTACAGCTCAGGCTGATGGGAATGTCATTAGGGATTTTTAAAACCATACACAACTGACCTGATGGTGGTGCTACATGAAAACTAAGTGGAACAACAGTTAGATTCATCCTCTGGGGACCTTTTTGTAGCTACGCTTTTGTACTATACATATAGCATATATATGACAAGTATTTATTAATATATATTGGCAAAATATTCCAGCCTCAGCATTTGTGTTTAGTGCTAATTAACAAATGTTAGCATGCTAACACGCTAAACCAAGATGGTGAACATGGTAAAACATTGTACCTGCTAAACATCGGCATGTTAGCATTGTTACTGTGCACCTGTTAGCATGCTGACATTAGCATTTAGCGCAAGCACAATTTGGTTTTAGACCAAATATGTTTATATATATATAAATATATATATATATTTGTTTGCTGTAGCTGCGTTTGGATGTTGGATAAGTTGGCTTCATGTCAAATTAAATATAAGTTGCAGGTATTTTGCCACAGCATAGTATCAGAATCAACTGTATTACCAAGTAGGTTTACACATACAAGGAATTTGCTTTGGTGTCTTAGTGCATAAATATATAAACGAATAACAAATATTGTGTTTAAAATGGACCTTTGTGCAGCGAATATTTACATTGTGATATATACGAATATTTACATCTTGCAAAATATAGTCGTTTGCTTGACCTAACTGCTGATATTATAGGAATTTGCCCTGTAGCCTAATTTTCAAACCAGAAAGTAAATATATCCCCTGATTCCTACACCACCCCTGAATGCAGCATGAGGAAAGGCATAAAGCAAAGCACAGCATCTGAACCCTGTAGCTGTGAGTGACTCAGTTGCACATTTAAATCGATGGTTTACAATGAATGTCTGTTTGCAGCTGCAGCAGCAGCAGCAGTGAATGTAAAAAGGTGTCAGTAAAATCAGACGCTGTGATTTTTTATTGTCTCCTGTGGTGAATAACAAGTGGTGAAAGCTGCCTGGTTCGAGGAATTCAAAGAGACCTAAGTCTGCTTTTTAAAGAGTAATGAGTCCATGAGACTGCGGTTTGCTGTATTGATTGATGTCTGTGATGGGAAGCTTAATGATCTGGTGAATTATGGCCTCAGGTTGTGATGTTAGTTTGCAGTGTTTGGACTGTGTAATAATTAGGAGGGTAAATTATGACCCCCCCCCCCCCCCCCCCCCAAAAAAAAAGGGTTCGTTATTGTTTATTTCTATTCATTTAAAGCAGAGATAAATCTGAGGGGTCACTAGATCATTTAAGAAACTGACTTTTTGTGACTGTACAAATCGTTCAGATCAAACAATCTCTGAAGGAAAATCCAGATCACAAGTAGATAACTGCTTACTTTTAAGGCCAGACAAGCCAAAAGGGTCAGTACCACTAATTTAAAGGAACTTATCTACAAAGAAACAACATAATTTTGACCTTATGTAGTATTACTGTATCCCAACTGTGCTAATTTTAGCCCAGAATAAAGTAAGTAAAGGATGAAATGCCACAAGATTAACTACATTTTCAATAATAATACTTCCAGCAACACATCAGAAAACAAAAACACAAATTAATAATAAATCCCAAGGAAAACATGTTCTGTTTCTATTTTAGATATTTTTAGATTTTATGGTATTAAAGTTAATGCACAACTGGAATTATATCTCATTAGTGCAAAACATTACAGACCTCTTATACACACTGGTTCAGCTGTGCTTGAATGTAGGTCATATCTGTGCAATGTTAAGATACTAATTATTATTTATTGTATTGTTACTCATAGTGTCTAATACAACTGACAATTATGTGCACAACATAACTTCACACCCATCTACATATCAACCTCATGTACATAACATGACGTCATCATCATGTACAGTTTTTTTCCCAATTAGCCTATAAATTGGAATCTTTTCTAATGTTTTCTCAGTGGTATAATATTTAGCTTCGGCACCTTTGACCTCTGAGGCGCCAAAACTACTTGGTTAAAAGATCGATGGTCTGGGTTAAAATAAGAAAGTTAGTTACATAAGTTAAGTTACATATGTAAAGGTGCAGTAAGCACTTCTGGAGTAATCCAACTCCGTGACAAACATGATGTAGAGCGAACAACAACACGGCAAGTAACTAACGTTAGCTAAGTTGTGGGTTAGCAAACTGTCGCTACTGCGAAGATAACACGCAGAGAGGACCAGACGGTCCCACAGCCAGCACACCAGCACCACACAGCGATACACAACACAACTCTCCTGCTAATATAGCTAAAATCACAGCAACAGCGTGTCTCGGTGAACTAGAAAGTGTCCGTGGGCAAGTCATTTAACGTTACCTGACACACCAATCTTGGCTGGAATAGTGTTGTGTGGCTCGGTGTGAGGCACTTTGTTTGTTCCCCATTTACAGAGACAGGGCTACATGTGTACCATCACCATATTATTTTTCATCACACACACAGAACGCACAGCTAGCAGAGGAGATATTCACTGAAATTGACAAAAATATGTGCATTGGATTAAAATCACTTACCCTCCACATGTGACTTGGTTTGTCACATGACTTATGTAACAAAACTTATGAAAGCATGTAATTTAACTTGCATACGTAAGTTTAAATAAATCAATGTTGACTTTTGGTTTCTCGTGGGAGACAAAAAATTGTCTCCTGGTTATACTACCTCACCTGACTTCCTCAGTTGCTACCGTCATAACTACAGCCACTAGAGGTTCGCCGCCTAACAATAACTGTAAATATGGGTCATAATAAGATGCTTGCACAAACTATCTGTACTGCTCTATTTTTTCATGGTCTGACCAAATTAGGAATAACAAATGTGTCACTGCTGTGGTAATACAACCAAACATCAAGGCAATAGACACAACTACTGCAGCCACAACTAAATATCTCAACATCAGCTGCAAGTCTTGCTGAGGGTGCACCCACTCACGCCTTGGTCCCAAGCAGGTGCTGTAAGAAAAATATAATTATATTATTAATATTATTCATCCATGCTGTGTGCTGCTGTCAAAGCTCTGCTGTCCAATAAATCAGAAGAAACAAAACTTTAAATGCAAGTTAATACAAAATAAATTTACACCGTGACCTGTAAAATAAAATACACTGAAAAATACCGATGCAAAAAAAAGGAAACATTAAACATGTTTACAGAAAAAGCTTAAGAAAACATCATTTATTAACAGTTAAAATATGTCAATATAGTTTCTGGGTAAATGCAAGTTGGAAAGATTTTTACAGTTATAACCTATAATTCAGAATGAAATTGGGGACAAAACCACTTCATGCTGACTTTATTCCCCAATAATAACGTGCATGAACAAAAACTGAAATGTGATTGGGATAAAGATCGGGGCCTGTGTAGCGTGAAGGAAATGATATTTACTTTGTAATCAGCAGGTGTCAGAGAGACACCGCCCTCGGCATGTGGACATCAAAGCTTCAAGACGAATGTGAGCAGAATAAAGAGACATCTATCTGCAGCGGTTTGATTATTCTGCGAGCATCCTCACCTACAACGGCAGAAACATGATGTCAGCGGATCATTTCAAGTCATTGTGTCCTGAGTCATCGGTTGCGTCACCGGAGCAGATTGTTATTCTGTAGGCAAAGGTATTCGTCTTATGAGAGAGACAACTTGAGAGACATTGATTTCTTTTGATAGTTTTATTTTAACTCTGCAATCACTGCTGAATTCATCCAGAGTGGATTATTCTGTTTTCACCAACTCTGTTTCTGTTTGCTTGTCTTAACAGCCCACATCTTGAATTACACATATTTGATGCAGACAAATTGTAATTCCCTCCCTGGTTTAGCGCTTTGGGATGAATGCTCCTTTAAAAATTGACAAGCTGACAACACTTTAAATCAGACTGTGAGGCTAATCCCAGAAGAGGTGACTCTGGCATTTGTGTATTTCCCCGGGGGCAGGTGTGCACCTCAGGGTTAGTAATTATAAGGGAGAGTGCAGACAAAGAGAGAGACGTGGTGAAAAGAGTTATACCGCATACATTTTTTTTTTTATTTAACCCGATGTGTAAAACAGGGGGGAAACAGCTAGCCTGTCTCAGCTCAAAGGTAACAATACCAGCATCTCTGAAGCTCTGTAATTAACACATCTTGTTTGCTAAATCCATACAAAAATCTAACTAAAAAACAAAATTCCCCATTTTATGGAGGGTTGTGTGCGACAGTATGTCGTAACTGGGACCAGTAACTTCCTGGAGTCACCGCTGGTCCTGTCTCCATAGGGGGTTGCCATTTTTGTAGTTGTTTTGAGTATCTGGAAGTTGTATTTTGTTATGGTGGTAGTCAAAAGATTAGGCCCCTTTAGTTATAATCAATACTTTTATATGACCACGGTATCATTATAGGCCATGTGGAAGGCTAGTAGTGATGAACATACAAAGCCTACAGCTCTGCTCGTCTTTGTGGATAAGATCGACTGGTCAATCGAAAGCTTGGCCTTCTGGGTCAGCTCCTTCTTCACCACAATGGTCCGGTACAATATCTGCATTACTGTTGATGCTACACCCATCTGCCTGTTCATCTCACACTCCATTTTGCCTCAGAACTCGTGAACAAGATCCCAAGATACTTAAACTTCTTATCTCAGGGCAGCAACTTACTCCCAACCCGGAGGGAGCAGTCAGAACCTGTCAAACCATTTTAAAGGGGCTTCATGAAGTTTTTTGCTGAAATAAAAAAAAACTTTTTGTAACCCCACATAAAAATGAACACGCGCCTGCGTCCTTACTCCACGTAAGGATAAAAAACAACAAAAACGTTTTGTTTGCCCGTCAGTAAAAACGAGAATCAGATTGATGTCGGGGTAAAACATCACCATCTGAAAGGGGTTTGAGTCACGGACAGACCTCCGCTATGTTTTGGATATAAAAACCAAGTTGGCTTTCATCCTATTGGACAGGCAAACTAACATTACTGCAAAGCATGTGACACATATTGTCATTTTGTGTTAAAGTTAGATAACATTAGCTTGCTGCCAAACGCCGACCAGTTGCTAACGTTATCCGTTATTATTGCTAACTTCATCAGCTAACGCGACCCATATTACTATCCTGTGTACCATCGGTATTATATCGAACTGATCAATTTTAGCCTACAAGAAATTATGTAACCATACAAAACAAATGTGGATTATTTGTTTATACTTGCTTATAGTGATGTACGGATCTGCCACTATTTGCTTCGTAACGTTCAATTTTGATTTATTGTCATTTTACCAATTCTCAGGTACACAGCTTCTCCAGTCGCTGTAACTTACGTGACCCACATAATATACAATAATGCAACATAACGGGGCCATTCGTTACAGTAAAGTTACTTAACTGTTGTAAAGTGTGGCAACAATCTCATTAAAATATTCAGTCCAGCTCACTAACTGTTTCATTATCATCCAATACATTTTGCTATGCTGATCCTTTGATAAAAGACCTAATTAGTTATTGAAAAGCCGGCAGGCGAGCTAATGTAGACGTATCATGTCGGCAACGAGCATGGATTAGTTCAACCTCAAGCTGATAAAAATATTACTGTAAGGTGGCAGTGGGAGTTTACCTGAGTGGGATGCTGTCTCCGGTGTGTCGGTCTCTGTTTTAGCTAGCTTATTAGCACACAAAAAACTGCACATGGCCCCTTTAAAATCACAATCACAATCAGGTTTATTGCCAAGTAGGTTGTCAAAAGAAAGGAAATTACTTTGGTATTTTGGTGCATGACAATAAACATAGTTAAATAACACAAAAAGAAGCAAAAGTCATTATAAATATATATCTATGTTTTTAAAAAGAAAAGAACAGTGCAGCGTTTGAAACAGAGAGGATGGTGTGCAAATCTACACAGTATAAAGTATAAATAATAGATAACAATCCAAAACAGTGTGATTTAATGTGATTCATAATGTCAGATTTAAAACGGCTGGAGAGGAGTCTTGCCGTGCCGATTTAACTTTGTTTTAACAAAGGTAAAACTTTGCATTGTTAATGAGTTATTTGGTATCGTGTGCCACGCTGGTCTGTCTCGTATCTACTGGTCACGTAAACAGAGTAGCTGAGAGTGAAACACAAAGGGTCAGAGATAGGGAGACAGTTTTCCTATAGAGGTCTAAGAGCAGATGATTAGTTGGCTGTTGGCTCATTATTACAGCGTACAGAGTGTTGCCTGCATTGTTTGATCAATTCTCCTCCGGCAAGAATAATGAGATCCCAGGGATGAGAGAAATCACTGGGAGGACGTTACTGTACCTGCTGCTCTACATCACATGCTGCAGACGAAACAAACCTGAGAGCACTAGATTATGCTTTTCATGTAAAAGTGCAGCATTAGAGAGGGATTTGTTTCACAAATGGCCACACTTCTGTCCTCACTCGCACCCCCATTTGGTTTACCACCAGACCAAAAAACAACAACAACAAAAACAAATCCACTGAACAGCTGGGTCTCCTTCAATCAAGGTTATGGTGGCAATCTACCAGAATGCTACACAGCACCATGTATCCCCCCGTGGGCTGACATCCAGTGTTTTTAATCTCGCCAAGAGTCAGACGCAGGGGAGCCAGTTACTGTCCTGTCTGTTCGAGCGTCTCTGCAGATAACCAGACTCAATTTCCCAGCCTGATGAATATCTCTGTGAGCGCCGGCAGGCCGAAGCGGAGGGAAAGATCAGGTGAAAGATTGCTGCCGTTATGTAATCACGGTAAATGTTGCGTTTTTGCTTTGCAAAAGGAAGAACACGGTGGCTTCGTGCTGCAGCAGGGATTCATCCCGAGAATTAAGCTGCTGTCATGTAAAGAGGTTAACTAAAACAAACAGCCAACGTCGTTCATAACTAATCCAAGCTTTTGATATTGTGCTGATAAATGATCTGCTTTCATTTACTGTAATATATTGATCCCAAGAGTTAGAAAGACACTGTTTAATCACCAACCACAGGTACCATCCATTAGTGTTGGGGTCACATTTATAACGAACTGTCAGTATCTATAAAGGACATATTTAGTTATGCTAGCAGCTTGGCTCTATGCACGAGAATGTTGGCTTAATGTTTGGTCCACCACTTTGGTCGAGACTTCAATGTGAGACTTTCATGGTTACTAGGTGATGAATCCTACTGACTTTGGTGATCCCTTGATTTTTCCTACCAGCAGGTTCACATTTTCACATATGGGTGGCTGTGCTTCAGTAGGTAGAGCGGGTTGCCTGTTAATAGAAAGATCGGCGGTTCAAGCCTTCCTGCAATTGGTGTTTCCTTCTGCTGTTTCCTGTTGTCCCCATCCCGTTCTCTTGCAGATGTTTCCCTCTCTCTGTGCTGTCTGTTTGTGTGGTGTTTCTATCCCCCATCCCCGTGTCTGCCCCCCTCTCCGGCCTGGTGACAAATCAATTTAAATAAATAATAAAACAAACAAAGGAGCATATTAATACTCTCTGGCACAACATGGTATCCAGCTCCTCATACTCTATACCAGTCTGCTGGGCAGGACACGTTAAAAACAAAACGCATCCAAAAACAACACTAAAGGCAAGACAAGTTTATTTTTTATAGCACATTTCAACAACAAGGTAATTCAAAGTGCTTTACATAAAACATAAAAGCAACAGGGAAATATAAAAAAAGTTTAAAAGCAACATAGGAAAATTGAAAAGATACACATTAAAAAATAATAAAAGTTACAGTGCAGTGTAAAATATTTAATTAAAAGCAATGATAAAAAGCTAAAAACAAAGAAAAAGAAAACAATACAGTAAAAGTTACAGTTCAGTTTTAGTTATTAATCTACTAGTTAAAGACAGTGGTAAAAAAAGAAAAATCTTAAATATTTAATTAAAAGCAATGGTAAAAAGAAAAATCTTAATTTAAAAGAACTGACAGTTTCAGCAGACCTGCAGTTATCTGGGAGTTTGTTCCAGATATATGGAGAATAATAACTGAACGCTGCTTCTCCTTGTTTAGTTTTGACTCTGGGGACAGAAAGCAGACCTGCCCCAGACGACCTGAGAGGTCTGGATGGTTCATAACGAAGCAGAGGATCAGAAATGTATTTTGAAATCAATTCTTTGACATACAGGAAGCCAATGTAAAGACCTCAGAACTGGAGTGATGTGATCCACTTTTTGATCTTAGTGAGGACTCGAGCAGCAGCGTTCTGAATCAGCTGCAGCTGTCTGATGAATTTCTTAGGGAGTCTGTAAGGACACTGTTACAGTAGTCGAGTCGACTGAAGATAAATGCATGGATAAGTTTTTCCATGTCTTGCTGAGACATAAGTCCTTTAATCCGTGATATATTCTTCAGGTGATAGTAGGCTGACTTTGTAATTGTCTTAATGTGGCTAAAGGGGAACCCAGGGTGTCTTGTCCAAGATGATGTTAGTGTAGTATCCAATATTTATGCAGTGTCAAGTGGGGTTTCTTCTCAACACATCATCGCAGCATTATTGTTCAGACACCACATTAGCATTTAGCTTCTCTGTGTCAAAGACATTTTAATTTTGTCAATACACCTGAACTATTTGACTATTTCTTGGCCAGGAGCATAAACTTGGAGTCTACAGCTAGTTGCTTGGCGGCAGCTCCCAGCCAAGAAATAGTTTAGCACATAACCCCCCTTTATAAACAGCAAATTGTCTGTTTTTTGTACAGATTAACCTTTGAACCTGAACCACTTTCCCTCCGTTTCTAGTCTTTGTGCTAAGCTAAGCTAACCAGCTGCTAGCAGTTGCTTCATATTTATTTTACAGCCATGAGATCAGTATCAATCTTTTTATCTAATTCTCAGCAAGAAGGTGAATGTTGAACTCTTGCTTTATGGTCTAATTTTGGTTGTGCTGTAGCTTCACTGTCTCTGTTGCTGTGGCCTCTTAAACGACCGTGTCCTCTCCTGTTAGTAAATTCAAAGGGATTATGCAGCAAAGCCGAACTCTCCAAACTGGTCTTTCCTCCTGTCTCTCAGCCTCCTGGGTCAAATCATCCACTTTGCAAATCCCCCCTGCTGCTGTTGCACATGTACAGAGGACAGAACCAAAAACAGGTGAAGGATGTTTCTATCTGAACATCTGCCATGTCTCTTTTGACAGCAGAAAAAGCAGCCGCCCCCACAGCACTCCGACAAATAAGAGCTCCACGTGTAGACACAACACTGCGTGGACACGTGCACAGAGGGAAAATAAATTCCTCCCTGACACTGCTGCCGCTTGCTTGGTTCAGATTGTTTGTTTTTTCCCTGAGTACATCCTTGACAACAGCGCTGTAAAGAGAATATTTGTTTTCATCACCATCCCTTGTCTCCTTATTAATGCCATAAATATTCTCTTGCGTTACAATTTGAAGATGTGAACAATTTGAATGATTAAAGCCCTCTCTTGGCTGCAGTCTTAATCACAAGGACAGCAGACGGCAGATGACCCAGCGTCCTCTGTCTACAAACAGTGAATTAGAGCAGCATCACACGTTGAGGATGTAGCTGCAGACGGAAGGGATTGATTTAAGTAAATCTGCATCAAATGATGCATGAAATTTTGAGCTCTTGAGAGAACATACAAGTTTCTAAACGAGTGTTTTTGTCCCTTTGTGTCGGGACATAAGGGCTCAGATTAGGGGTGTGACAATACACGTAGCTCATGAGATGTGACGATGCTTAGTATCGAGATCATGAGAACAAAACAAGAAGATATTTCAACTATTTTGAAGAAATATTCAATGCTGAAATTGGGTTCTCCCCCAGAAAGAGCGGGTTACCCATTAATCGGAAGGTCGGCGGTTCAATCCCCAGCTCCTCCAGGCTGCATGTCGAAGTGTCCTTGGGCAAGATACTGAACCCCGAATTGCCCCTGGTTGCTGTTCCACCAGTGTGTGAATGCGAACAAAGCGCTTTGAGTGGCAACTAAAATCCTTTGTAAACTGACATCAATCAGCAAGAGTGTAAAATAGAGGCGTATTCTTTGCTGCAAAAAGGCAAAATGTACTGTTTATTTTGCAGATTAACATCTAACAATTGAGATTAAGTTCTGTTCAAAAGTATAATGTATATTTAAGCTCTTACTTCAAGTATTTAATATCTTTACTGGCTACTGGTGTTTTGTGTGAAGATGTCTTATGAGCTTATCGGGGATCATTGCCGCATTTTAAAGTTTGTCCTCCAGATGAGGCTTTCAGGTTGTGGACAGTTAGCCTATCCTATCCTGAACAGTTGTAAGTCGTTTCAGTCTGATTTTACTTCTTGTGGTCGTCTCAGGCAGCCGAGGGCACAGACACATCAGTCCATCGCTGCTCAGACAGTCATTATTTCTGGAAAGCATGTTTGCATGTTATGAAAATGTAGTCAATGTAAACATGATCTTGTTTTGTGATGTTATTAAACAATATTTATAATGAGCTGTAAAAGCATTTTAAACCTCTGTGTTCCTCATGTCACAGATGAGTATAATTCACTGTGTACAATGTGCCGTCTTTGTGCTGCAGAGTGTGTAGGCTAATTAATGAATGCGTGTGCTTCATCGCGCTCATGTATTTTTCCTCTTAAACACACAGAATCTTAGAGGTTTGGAAAATCAGGACGTTCACAGCAGAGATGTCAGCTCCTCCCAACCCGAAGGCTCACTGCTCAGAATATTAACGGTGACTATCAGCAGACTCAACGCTGAGATAGAGAGATTAGCTTGTTAAACACTCACTCACTGAAGAAGGTTGAAGTTTGATCCTTCTCCTTTTGTATCTATAGTCTGCGGATGCCTGCGGAGGACACAATTAATCCTGAGGGTCTTGTAGTTTTGGTGTTATCGTTGACAAAATTGCATTTATAACAGTAAAGTATCTGCTTTCACAATTTGATGCTGTTTTTTAAAAGAAAATCTTTTAAAACAAAAAGAAAAAAAACTAATATGATAGTGAGCTTTGGCTGTTGACAAAAACACACACAAAAAACAACAAATAAATACATATTTCACAACCTGCAAACATCACCTGAAAATGTACTCATGGCATTACGTTTATTCCTTAAAACTTACTAGTACTTATTTATTAGATACTAGAAACAATTCTTTGTTATTAGTAACTAATTGCACATTTTGCCATTGAAATCTATGGGGCTCTGCTATTCAGATATCACCTGTTCAGTAGTTACTAGTTACTAATTGAATAGTTACAGGTAAATATTTCCATTTTACTAGACACTATTATTTAGCTAGTAGTGCTTATTTTTTAGTTACTAGTAACTAACACCACCAAAAACATGTACTGGTAAAAAAGATAATGTCACTAGTATTATTTGGAATAGTTACTAGAAACTCATGAATAGATACTATAATCTAAATAAAAGATACTAGTAAAATGGAAACTTACTAGTAACTAATGAATAGGTGATTTCTTAACTGCAGATCTCCATAGATTTCAATGGTTAAAATGTGCAATTAGTTGCTAAGTACACTGTAACTACTAGTAACTAATAAAGAAGTACTAGTAGCTTTTAATTAGCGACTAGTAAGTTTTAAGGAATAAATATTAAAAGGACTTGCCATATGTACTACGTATAAAACATTTATAGTCCAAAAACGGTTCACTAACTTCACATGGGGCATGTCATCTACCTTAAAGTGTAACTTTCAGTTTTTTTAAACCTTTCCTATGTTTTTGTGTCTTAGTGACCAATCGGGACAACAAATATTTGAAATTGGTCCATTACTGAGCGAGCGCGTCAAGTGAAACCGGGTTGCAGTTGCACACCGTCAACATCCATTAAGCCCTTGTATTTGCCAGTGACAAGCTAATAAGTGTCTGACAACATTATGGAAAGGATCCCTACAGAGAGAGACCTGTTTTTAATGAGTAAACAAATTAGTTTAAAGTAAGCCCACTATAAATGTCCTGAGTTTGCCAAAAAACACATAGATGAAATGTAGACAACATATTTCAAACTCTGTGCACATAAACACATTTTTGGGGTATATGATATACACTTTTAAAACAGTTTGTCACGAATAAACTTCTATAAACAACAGGTAATTCTTTCAAGGCTTCCATCTAACCCTCCCTGAGGCAGCCAGCTGAGGTCAGGATGATTTCCATTAGCTGAGTAAATTCACAGCCCACAGTCAGACGCTGGATATCTCCTCCATCTTCAACGGCAGAATCAAAGCCAAAGGATTAAATAATATCCACAGAGAGAAAGACAGCATATAAAATTTCACTTTGAACTTACTTCTGAGAGATGATTTCATTGTGACACCTTTCGCATGATGGGAGATAATTATTAGTTAGCTGACTTCAGGTTCACCTGTCAGCGCTGAAAGAGCCGCTTTGTTATCCAGATGGAAGAACGGAAATTAATAGGGGCTAAAACAAAATGACTGTATGATTAATGAGTGGTGAAGATTTTAGTTACTGTGCATTGAGTCTCACACCCCTTGATACGTTCTCGCACTGCACACATGCAGTTATAACAACGGAGGATTCACCACTTGAAATTCTTAGTAATTTTCAAAACAGCTGGTCTTTGACTTCAAGCCAACAACTTTTGATTTTGCCATCTGAAATCCCAACTGCTGCCAGCAGATTTTGTCAGTGGTAGCTAAAGTTTTTTAACGTTTCCAGCTGACTTGTTTTCAAATAAGACTCTTGTATTTCCCAATTTAGGCTATGATTTCTGAGTTTGGCAAGGATGCTATTCACTGATCTGACCATGATTATTGACTTGGCTTTCCATTTATTTAAAATTGTAAATGTGGCTGCTGAGCTTTCAAAACTAAATTTACACATTTATATACATTTTTAATCTTTTGGGTAGCAAATCCTGTCATCACCTGCACATTCGCCTTTGTTCAAGGGGACAGATCCCTGATGACGTTGTTTTATAAATATTTTATTGAGTCCTTTTTACTTTTTCATGTATTTGCTGGCTTCTCTTCGTCTAAAACGGAAAAACACATTAGCAATGGTAAATTGCTAAGTTAACAGCAAAATAAAAACTAACTGAACTGTACAGCAAACATGTGCCTAAAAAGGCAGAATCTACCATGTCTGATAGTTCTCACCCCCTGCATGCAGAATTTAAGATGCTGCCTTCTGGTTCCTGCTTCAGTCAACCACCATATATCCCTCTGCTATCTCTCTGCTTAACTCTGTGAAGAATAGGTAGCGTCTGCACATAAGGCACACTTGAACTTACTTTGTTGGCACAAATTAAATTCTTGTGCCCATGGACGCTGATGGATACGACCAACAACAGTCACAAAAGCACTCTGTTTGGAAAAAGCAGCACCCACTAACATATAATCTTTCATGTCCCTTTGATAAAACAAGTGAGCTAAGTTTTTTGACACCAAACTAGAGGATTTCTGGCTATTAAAGAGGAAACTTTCCACGCAGCGACCTCTCCCTAACATTTAAAGCTGCCAAGCTGTGCACAGTTGCCAAAGCCTCTGACATTTTCCTCCAGTGAAGTTTAGAAGGAATAAAAATGTATGGATAGGAGTTATTGATCAACTTGATCACCAATCTGCAGGCGCTTCTGCAGTTCAAGCCTCAGTAAACAAACATCTAATCCATCTCTGCAAGTGAATTTAACTATATTGGATTTATATGGCAAGAAAAATACTGTCATTAGTTTCACTGTCAAGTATAATTCAGCCTTTTGTCTCGGTCCTGCTGCTCTACAGCTGCAGGCAGTAATTTATGCAGCAACATAATGGCCTGATGAAATAAACCTAAACAACACAGGGAACACATCTACATCAATTTACATCACTGGCAAAAAGGACCAAAGATATTCTGACAGGCGGTTTTTATTCTCTTACAGATTATTCTGGAGAGCAGCCGAATAATTGATTCATGCAGCATCATTTCTAACTAATCCCCCCAAGATGAATAGATGATGTACATATATTTGGTCAGTCACATCTTTCTGCAAAAGATAATGTAAACAACTAAAATGGGTAATGTGTAAATACGTCCCTCTTTATTCCTACTAACATTTTGTTGTAACACAGTGTGCTAACCAAAACATGTGGCTTTTGTTAGTTAGTTTTAATTTTCTTTGGTGCAAAGAGAATTATGAGATGGATTGCCAATAAATTTCATACAGACATTCATGTTGCCCAAACAATATGTGTACAATATCAATTTGCCACAGGTATCAGAGTTAATATTGGATTAGATGTAACAGTGATGGTGGATTTGCAACCACTTTGCCATGAACAGTATTTCCCACTCGGCTGCTGGTAATTTACGGTGAACGTAATTGAAGTACAGCCTCCCAGATCCGAAAGCATGGCTGTGGCCTCTTACCCCGGGTTCAGACTAATATCAGCCCGATAACAGCCCTGACAGATGTACGGCTTTGGGAACGAAAAATAGGTTGCATCTGGGATGCCTCACGGTGTCTCGACGAAAAGCTCGTGTCTGATTCTTCGGCCTTCCACGACAAATACTACAACGTGTTACTGACATTGACCAATAGGAGCACAGAGCCCTCTTCAACTGGAAATATGGCGAAGCGAAAGAGGAATGATGTTCTTGGTGGAAAGGTCTTATTATTCTGGGGTTTTTTAATCGTCTGGTGTGTGTGTGTAAAACCTTAAATATTGGTGTTGTGTTGGTGGTATCCTACGTTTTTAACACAGGTTAAGATGTAAAAATCCTCTAGTAGGCCTATGCACCCCGAGCAAGAATTTATGACTGATGATATTTTTGCCCAATCTGACACACTGACCCTCACTGGTATTGGTCTTGTAAATTGTTGTAGTGTTGAGTCTAAAACACTCTTGACTGATGAGCCTATTACTGTAATAGACAAAATAAATCAAGACTTATTATTATGATGTATTATGTTTTTGTTGAGCTCACAGTAATACAATTAAAAGAAAAAGAGAAAAGAAAGTAAGTGTGCTGGGGATAATGAGTCTGGCACAGGGTGGCAATGACAAAGGCCTTGACCGGCCTGCTCACCAGTCCAGCCACGCAGGGACAAGAGCTCCCACTGAGTCCAGAACCGCTCGGACAACATCCCTTCACTGAAGCTGCAGCAGAAACCTACAGGGGAGAAAAACTGAACACAGGAGGGGAATACAAATGAGAAGAAGTGAAGGGAGGGCTGGGATCTATTAGTAAACACTTCCTTGCAAGAATATGATTCACCTTAAAAAGCCATCTCAGTTTCAAATCATGTAGGTGTGTTTCCGGTCTCAATTTCATGTCATTAACATGCAGACAGTGTGCATATTTAAAGAATCCATCAAAGAGGAAATCGTATCATTGCAGCATGAAATCATTGTAATTAATACCAGGAAAAATAGCATAAGAAGGAAGGTAGTAAACAATTTAATTTTAATGTATTCATGGGAGTTATGTAAGGAAAAAGTAGGGTAATGGATTACAGCATCATTAGGCTGTGCAGAACAAGAACAAGATAAGAAGAAACTCTTACATAATATTAGGCTCTGCGGTTATACCAGAATATGCAAAAACATGACAGTAACACGATCTAGAAATAAAATATACATGTACTTAAGTTGTGTATGTCACACAACAGACTGACGTGTAAATATATAATATTAACAGCAAAACATAATATGATTGGACAGTGTCAGCCATGTATACATGTATTGTGCAATACCTCCTAGTATTTTTGAATATGTTTGTGTTTTTGAGTAACATAAAGGGAACTACAACTTGAGTTTTCTTTATATGCTACTTTCTACTTCAAATGCTGTACTTTTTACTTCACTACATCTGACAGCTTTAGTCACTAGTTACTTTAACGATTAAGATTTTTCCACACGAAACATTCAATAAGTTTATAAAATATGATGAAGTACAGCTGAAATGATTAGTCCATTAATTTGTTGATTGACAGCAAATTTATAATGTTTATAGAAGTAATTTTTTTTATGGTTTCAGCTTTTCAAATGTGAAGATTTGCTGCTTTTCTTTTAGATTATTTTAATTTATTTTTAATAATGTCAAGGTTTTGGGCTGTTGGTTGGACGGAACAAGCGTTGTGAAGGTGTTACTTTGGGCTCTGGGTAATTGTGACAGCATTTCTCACCATTTTCAGAAACCAATCAATCCATTAATGGAGAATATAATCCAGATTAATTCATAACAAAAATACTCATTACTTGTAGTCTAATATAAAATAGTTAAAAATGATCTCCATTTCAACAACTACAACAGTAAAATCCTGCTTTCATATATTATCATAACATATAACGGTGACAGGGAACATTTTTTCTCCATTGATTAGGTTGACGCGACTCTCAAATGAAGCCTCATAATGATCCACCGATCGATTATATTCTGGAAAAAAACAGTCTTGTTACATTATCAGAGGTCCTGACGGTCCAATCCAGTAAAAACATTTAGTCCAAAACACATTATTCCAGGAATAAATTCCCAGGGACTGCTGCTGCATCATCTACTGAATTTTCCTGATTATACTTACATGCTTTTACTGAAGTAACATTTTCAATGCAGGACTGTTATTTTTACAGTGTGGTATTAGTACCTTTACTTAAAATAAAGGATCTGAACACTTTATCCATCACTAGCCATAACAAATATATAGAATAAGCCTGTGATTACTCCCCCCTAGTAAACAGTTTACACGGCTTTTATTTTCAATGCTGAACTGTGACAACTTGGTTTTGTTTTGTTGCTGATGAGCTAAAACAAAACAAACCAAAAAAACAAACAAGCATCTGCAGTGAATCTTGAAACCCTTCCTGTTCGCTGGTCGGCCTTTCTAAAACAAATCACTGCATGATCAATTTGTGAAGGTCTCGTTCCCATGGCAACCGGTCAACACAGTGATTCAGCAGTGAGGAAACAAAAACCTCTCCGAGATTCAAGGATTGAACTTAAAAAAAAACGAAGAGGAGTTAAAGCCTGACTGAATGCAGATTAAATGTGAGTCATATGTTTGTGTCTCCTCACTTATACCGGACTTTAAATCAAATATCCAACATGGTGTGATGCAGCTGATTGATTATTAGAAATTGATTCAGAGCAGTAGAGGCTGAGGCTTTAGGATCAAAATTAAGTGATTTTGTTCCATAGAGAATAAATCTGGAGCAATTTCAAATTACGGGCAGGTGTTTTCTCACCCAATATTTTATTTACAAACAAACTGAGCTTCATACTTTCACCCAGCAGAGGGAGCTGTGACCAAACATTATGTGCTCATTGCGGCACTGATCTCAGAAGATCAAAATGACTGAAAGCTTTTGCAGTGATGAAGTATTCAGATACTAATAGATAAGTACAAATACCACACTGTGGTACAAGGTCAAGTATTGCGTTGAAAATGTAACTTAAGTAAAAGTATGTTAGTATAATCAGGAAAGTGTACTAAAAATATTAAAAGTGGCTGTAATACTATTATATTATATAATTAGAGTATTGCTACTGATGTATTAATGTAAAAGCATTATTTTGTATTTGACTGCAACTAATTATTATTTTAATTATGGATGCATACTGCTGATAATGTTCTCTATTAATTGATTGTTTTGTTTATGAAAAATGTCTCATATATTTTTGTGTAAATCTGCAGTAACTATCAGCAGTCAGGTAAATGAACTGGAGTAAAAAGTCAAATATTTCCCTCTGAGTTGTAAAGACGTAGAAGTGGCATGAAAAGAAGACTCAATTGAAGTACAAGTACCTTAAATTTATAAGTACAGAGCTTGAGGACATGTAGTCAGATACATTTCACTGTACTGATGTTTACTAAACACACACACACACACACACACAGATACTGTTGAGGCAAACCAGCTGATTCATTATTCTGACAGTGTTCAGGGACTGAAAACACCCAGAAGCTCTACATACTGCAGATATGACCTTTCTGTTAGAGCTGCTGGCAACATAAGCAGGGATTACACCTCATGTTGTAGGTTCACTACACAGTTATCTGCGGTCTTCCACATGTGCTGCCTTATTTTAATGTTTTACTGAAAGTGGTGGAAAGTAACTAATTACATTTACTCAAGTATTGTACTTAAACACAACTTTGAGCTATACTTGTGCTTAAGTATTTCCATTTCAAGCCACATTATACGGTGGTGGATGAAGTACTCAGATACTTCAGGCTACTTAAGTGAAAGTATGAATACAACAATGTAAAAATATTCTATTACTGTATTTAAAATGCCAGTTAAATTACAGCCCGTCCTCACCAGAAAAACGTCTGTATAGGTCGATTGTGCAGCAACTTATTACAACCCATACTTAGGTTTATTGAAAGGCCGCGACCTCCTGTATGACGCAGCAAATCAAGAAGTCAGGTTAAAAACGTGACTTTAACCTACTAGAGGGTTGAGTCCCGTGTTGAAACAAAGTCAATGTTGAGTTATTTAAAGTAAGTGACTTACAGCAAGAGTTAAGCCACGTCACGTGATACCCAAACCACGAACTTTTACTAAACCTAACCAGGTAGGTTTGTTGCCTAAACTCAACCAAACATTTCCCAGCGTTAACCACGTGTTTAACGTCACGTGACTGACGTAACATTGGCTTATTTGCATAACATACTGTGGCTGGACTGTATACGTCGTTTTGAGAGTCATTGACAATCAACCTATTTTGATGTTTAGGTATGAGGACGTGTTGTTAAGTTACAGTACATAAATATTAAAGTATCAAAAGTATTTCTTCTGCAGTAAAACGTCCATTGTGACTTATATTTTATTAGTGTTAATAAGGATACATCAATATTACAGTAGCATTTTAAGATTTTACTGTTGTAAGTGCTCAGGTCAAGTTAGTTTTAACTACTTTATATACAGTTACCAACTTTTAACTACTTTTCTAATCTTCCTCTGGTCCCAGCTTCACCTGTGTGAGATGTTACTGCTTTTCTCTGTTTTATATGATAGTTAACTAAATATCTTTGTTTTTGGTCTGTTGTTCAAACATCAACAACAACATACTTTGATACTTTTGTGTTTTCTGTAATTTTATTGCCTCAATAATTAACCATTTAATTATTATGGAGTATATTTACCGTGTGCTATTGCTGTTCACTGGAACTTTAAGAGTTCGATGAGAGTCCAAAATATATCAAATCCTGCATGACTGTCGGAAACTGTTCTTAAATTTCATGTTGCATGAGTGCACACTTTGGCTCTCAGCCTTGTCCGCAGACCCCTCCCCCCCTCACATACTAGCAGCACACCTGTGGTTCTCCATTTAAAGAAGAGCGGTTGGGAGAACCTGAAATCCTCTTTGAAGTGATCTGCCTGTTGTAAAGGCATAAATATGCATGAGAGGAAATATAAAAGAGGAAAGATGAAAGTTTCAGTTTGGTCCTCAGAGGGATTTAAGCAAATTACAGAAACTGAGAACAACTACAATCTGTATCAGTACAATATATACATCCAGTCTTCAGAAGTAGTATAAGTAAATGTAGGTACTACTTAGGGAGACTACTACTACAACTTTTCTCCACCACATTTCTGGGGAAATATTGTACATTTTACTCACTAACTATGATACAATATTGTAGATAAACTCTTTTATTTTAAGTATCAGTCTTGTATCCAGTGGTGCAGTTGTACTTTTACAAAACTCTTGTACAATTCGGAGGTACTTTTGCCTTTACTGGACTGGAGTATTTACATTTTTGTGTTACTTAATTCTTTTTCCCCATCACATTTCTGAGGGAATTACATTTTAATTATTATGTAATTATTGTAGATACAGTCAACTCAAAATATTAGTCTTGTCAGGTAAAACATTTGAACGATTACTGTACTTCCATTTTCTACAACTTTATACTTTGCATTTCAAGTATTGCTTTACTTTTTACCGCATTACACTGATTCAACAGCTACAGTTAACAGAGAAAGTTGCAGATTAAGGTTGAACATAAATATATTATAATAAATATAGTGCATTGTTTTGTTATAGGTTGATCTACCCATCAAGATATAAAGTAATGTAAACTAGAAACCTGTGATTTCTGTAGAGTAAGAGCTGAAAGTTGCTGCAATTTTAGTTAAAAGTTTCACCATTGCAGAGTAAGAGTTAGTTAGAGATAGTAACTAAATGTATTTTTCCATTGTGGCATCACTACGTTTACTTAAGGAAATGAGCGAATATTTCATTGCTGCTAGTAAATCAAACTGTCTGAGAGTCGGAGGCATCCTGACTGGCTCTCCTCCAAGTCAGGCTTCCCCGTACACCTTCGTCTCCAGACGGGATTTCCTGTCTGAGGGAGGGACCGGATCTCAGAAACCCCCCCAGCTCCCAGCACTGGTACTGGGATGTGTACTGGGACATGAACTGGGAATAGGGCTGAGGAAGCCAGGGACAGCAGAGAGCACACTCACCCTCATCATGGTCACCATTGCTTTGTTTCCTGTCTTCATTGTTTAACGGGACCAGGAAGGATGAGCCACTGCAAAATCGTCAGGCTATTCTTCTCCTATTTTGTCATTCTGTTGCTATAATGTGGTATCTGTTGGAGTTGAGCATGAGTAATCACTGAACTACACTGTAAAACATGTCTCTTCACATCCTAAAGTTCTTTGTGGTCTAGTCATAGGTCAGATCAGGTTTAGTAACAGAATACACATCTGATCTTCTAATAAACAGACCTTTCATACCTCAGTGATTCCCGCCCATGAGTACTTCAGCAGTTGCTTGGGGGTATAAAGATTGTGGAGTAGCTAAACAATAAAAACAAAACAAAAATAAATAAAAAATCCACATGTTGAGTCAGCTGTATACACCATGTGTTGACAGAGTGTGAAAACTAGTTAGCAAGAGACCAGAGAAGTTGTTACAGATAAAGTGCCAGATGAATAGTTGAAATAGATAAAATGAAACACAGTTTTAACAGCTATATAAAAGTAATGGTAAAACATCTGAAATAGTAAGCTAAAAGTAATGGACAATATTTGTAATATTTAAAAGTAATGGACAATATTTGTAATATTTAAAAGTAATGGACAATATTTGCAATATTTAAAAATAATGGACAATATTTGTAATATTTAAAAGTAATAGACAACATTTGAAATAGTTAGCTATAAGTAATGGACAACATTTGAAATATTTAAAAATAATGGACAATATTTGAAATAGTTAGCTAAAAGTAATGGACAACATTTTAAATATTTAAAAATAATAGACAACATTTGAAATACTTAAAAGTAATGGACAACATTTGAAATATTTAAAAATAATAGACAACATTTGAAATACTTAAAAGTAATGGACAACATTTGAAATAGTTAGCTAAAAGTAATGGACAACATTTGAAATATTTAAAAATAATGGACAACATTTGAAATACTTAAAAATAATGGACAACATTTGAAATAGTTAGCTAAAAATAATGGACAACATTTGAAATATTTAAAAATAATGGACAACATTTGAAATACTTAAAAATAATGGACAACATTTGAAATATTTAAAAATAATGGACAACATTTGAAATACTTAAAAGTAATGGACAACATTTGAAATATTTAAAAATAATGGACAACATTTGAAATACTTAAAAGTAATGGACAACATTTGAAATAGTTAGCTAAAAGTAATGGACAACATTTGAAATATTTAAAAATAATAGACAACATTTGAAATACTTAAAAATAATGGACAACATTTGAAATAGTTAGCTAAAAATAATGGACAACATTTGAAATAGTTAGCTAAAAATAATGGACAACATTTGAAATACTTAAAAATAATGGACAACATTTGAAATAGTTAGCTAAAAATAATGGACAACATTTGAAATACTTAAAAGTAATGGACAACATTTGAAATATTTAAAAATAATGGACAACATTTGAAATAGTTAGCTAAAAATAATGGACAACATTTGAAATATTTAAAAATAATGGACAACATTTGAAATACTTAAAAATAATGGACAACATTTGAAATAGTTAGCTAAAAATAATGGACAACATTTGAAATATTTAAAAATAATGGACAACATTTGAAATAGTTAGCTAAAAATAATGGACAACATTTGAAATACTTAAAAGTAATGGACAACATTTGAAATATTTAAAAATAATGGACAACATTTGAAATACTTAAAAGTAATGGACAACATTTGAAATATTTAAAAATAATGGACAACATTTGAAATAGTTAGCTAAAAATAATGGACAACATTTGAAATATTTAAAAATAATGGACAACATTTGAAATACTTAAAAATAATGGACAACATTTGAAATAGTTAGCTAAAAATAATGGACAACATTTGAAATATTTAAAAATAATGGACAACATTTGAAATAGTTAGCTAAAAATAATGGACAACATTTGAAATACTTAAAAGTAATGGACAACATTTGAAATATTTAAAAATAATGGACAACATTTGAAATACTTAAAAGTAATGGACAACATTTGAAATATTTAAAAATAATGGACAACATTTGAAATACTTAAAAGTAATGGACAACATTTGAAATACTTAAAAGTAATGGACAACATTTGAAATACTTAAAAGTAATAGACAACATTTGAAATACTTAAAAGTAATAGACAACATTTGAAATACTTAAAAGTAATGGACAACATTTGAAATACTTAAAAGTAATAGACAACATTTGAAATACTTAAAAGTAATGGACAACATTTGAAATACTTAAAAGTAATGGACAACATTTGAAATATTTAACTAAAAATAATGGACAACATTTAAAATACTTAAAAGTAATGAACAACATTTTAAATGGTTATCTAAAAATAATGGACAACAGTTGAAAAAGTAAAATTAAATTTAAACTAGTTAGCTAAAATGAACGGATTAACAATTGAAATAGTTAGCTAAAAGGAACTTGAAATATTTAGATTAAAGTAATGTGTAACATTTAAACTAGTTAGCAAAAATGAACGGATAAACAGTTGAATTATTTAGGTAAAAGTAAAGGAAAAACATCTGAAATAGCTAAAAATAACATGTATGCAGTTATATTTGCTATATAGGTAATTGTTGCAATAGCTAGCTAAAGTTAATAGACATTTGAAACTGTTAGCTAAATGTGTAAACAGTTGAAATAGTGAGGTAAAAGTGATGGACAGATGGTTGAAATAGATATATGAAAGTATTGGATAAAGAATAGTTAGCTAAATGTTAGATGCAGTTGAAATAGATAGCAAAGATGTATGGATAAACAGTTGAAGCTAAATAGTATTGGTGATAGGGTTTTTCTGACAGCTTGGCAGCCCTAGGTTTAGTCATGGTTTAGTCATGTTCAGTTAGAAATAGTCTGGCCTGGTTTATTTTCTTTGTTAAATGTCAAGCAACCTCACATTCAACTAGTGGTTTAAAGGTTTGTTTGAAGGTCAATAGAAAAATACATCTACCTCTATTATGAACACCAACATTTCATCTTCTCTTCCACAGGGATCACAGTGACTTAACTCCAACCTCATATCTTCTGTAAACACAGAGCTGAGAGCTGCTTCCTTCCTCGTCCTGGATAAGACGTTTCACATGTAGGAGGCCAACATGAAGAAAAAAAAGCAGCAGCCCAGAAAACTCACCAAAGAAAAGTATAAAAATGTGTGTAAAGTACGAACCAACAGTCAAACCAAATGACCATAAAAGGCTTCAGTGTATTATGACTCTTTTAGGAAGTAGTGTGTTAAATGTTTATAGTTAGTGACAGAAGGCCTGTAGTTGACCCTTAACACTTAATGGTTTGACATTTTAAGAAATACGCTTATTCACTTTCTTGCTGAGAGTTATGTAAGAAGGTCAAAACCACTGAACGGTAAATATGAAGCTACCAATAGCTACAGGTTAGCTTAGCTTAGCAGTTTGCCAGGAACTTGCTGTGACCCTAAATCTAGTTTAATTACTAACACGCTACTTGATATTATCAGAAGGCCTTATTATAAATTTACAAGATGTCAATCTTGTCCAAAGTGTTAAATTAACACTTTTGTAAAAAAAAAAAAGTATCACTGCATAAAAACACCTGTGCCGATACAAGCAAGTGCCTTTATCACGTTATTTAAGGTTTCCATGGACAAAGCCTCCCAGGCCTTCAGGTCCAACAGGCTGGAGTTTGAGAGCTTCCTGCATGAGATGATTCGGTGGTTTTCAGACCGTCAACAGGAGGTGGACGAGCTGTTCAGCCACAGTGACACAGACAGAAGTGGATCAGTCAACCTGAAGGATTTTGAGCTGGGTAATCCATCTTCTCTGCATCGTCATCTCCAGAGTCTGAACAAGCTGTGGGGAATGTGTTCCCCTGCCCTTCTTGTTCGTCTTTGGGAAACAATTATAGTATTTTCTGTGATTCCGCTTTTATTAGGCTAAAATCTGTGGAGGGCTTAAAAACTCTCACTTAAACTCTTTTTCCACGACAGTCTTCAGTGTCTGTTCCAGCTCCTGTGAATGTCAGATAAAGATAATCTTGAAGGAAAAAGAGATTAGAAAGAGATATGGGTCAGTATTAACCAAATGCCACAGTGTGGTTGTACTGAAGTATTTATGGAGGGTACTGTGAGTCAGACTTTTGATAATGCGAGCAGTGGCTCATTTCCTCTTATCCCCTCTCGCTGATAAGAGCAGCTGGCTCACGGAAACAAAACCAGGACAATGTTCCTTTTGTCTGTCAAACTTCAGACGCTCTGAGTAAACTAGACTTTTGTGCTGAAGACAGTTTTAGGAGCACCAAGAACTGCGAGCATGTAACTGAGATGCAGGCTGTGATTCATTTTGGAATCACCTCTTTTCAGTAGGCAAACAAACACAGACAGCAGGCAGTAAATTCCTGACTTTCTATTTGCCAGGTTTACCAAACTACACTGGGATACTCACACATAACTATTCAAGAAAAAATATAATTCTTATTCCCATTTAAATCAACATTTCTACTGTGCTGACTGCCCTTGGGGATGAAAACCACATTATAAGTAATATAATTAGACCGATAAAGCAGATGTTGAACCCCTGAATGCATGCTGGTGAAGGAGTAGCTGACTTGAAATTGGTCCAGTGTTAAATTGTGTGAAACAGGGCGGTAACGCCATCCTTACAGGCAATTGCCGTAAAAGTACGTCCACTAAGGTTCTTGATTTTGACTCTGACAGGCTCAGATTGTTATTATAAGTGACAGAATTACGGAAAGGATCCCTACAGCGAGAAACCTTGTTTTAAAGAGTAAGATCATTTTCGTTTAACCAGAAAAAGTCACTATAGCTCTCTCATCAAAGCCACCAGACTCCATTGATAAAAACGTTTATTTTACCTCGCAGAATATGGGAGTTGCTGGTCTATTGCTGCCATGGTTGTTTTTGTTTGTTTGTGTTATTGTGTGATTTTGTTGTTTGTTTTTGTTTGAGTTGTGTGATTTTTGGCGTTTTAAACGGTTAAAAACACCAAAATCACATAAATTAAAAAAGACAAATTAACCCATCAAGTCAGTGGTAGACAGAGAGGTAAAATTGCTATTTTTGTGTAGGGAGTCTGGTGGAGTTGTCTGGTGGGGTGGTGATGGCGCAATCGATAAGACACATCCCTTTGGTGTGAGAGACCCGGGTTCAAAGACACTTAATCTCTAACTGCTCCAGAGGCGTGCGTCCTCTGGCATGTATAGCAATCGTAAGTCGCTTTGGATAAATGTGTCAGCTAAATGAACAAATGTAATGTTGGACAAGAGAAATATAGTGTCAGTTCCTGGTTGAACAAAATGGATCTTACTGTTTAAAAAAATGTCTATTTCTATAGAGATCCTTTCCATAATGCTGTCAGACACATATTAATAATCAGAGCTTGTCAGTATCTGCTTTGAAGGCGTGCAAGGATAATGTTGTAGCCCTGTCGCAGCCTGCTAGTTCAATACTGGGCCAATTTAAGTTGAAAAAACAAAACAAATTAACCTTTTACTGTTGGAGGAATGTTTTGCTTATACGCTAATAAAATACATTTTCTGACAAAAATATGAAATAATAGTATGGTTATTACTATTTTTCTACATTTTCTGCTATCAAGAAAATGAGTCCTGAGTCCAACATTTGATGAACAGTCTACAACGACTGATATTGAGAAAAATACATTATCATTGATCCTTGTGTCTCCGGCTGCAGGTCTGATTAACTTGGACGTCCCTTGTCAGCAGTTTCAGCTCCACATGCTGAGTCAGCTGCTGAAGACCAACGACAACATGATCAGTTATCAAGACTTGAGCAGCCAAGTGCAGAGACGGAGGTAGAATCAACAGTATCCCTTTGTCTGAGCATTTTGTTTTTGTTTTTATTCATATTCTGTCTTTCTGTCATCACAGACTGAGTGACAGCACACAGATCGACCCTCAGATATCAGAGGACGTCTCTGGTTTGGAAAGAAGTGCTCGCCGTCAGCTGTTAAACCCTGACAAGGACAAGTACGTCATGTACATGTGAAGTTCTGGCTTCCTCAGCCCTATTCCACTTCAAAAACTGCCTCTAACTAAGATCATTTACTTAAGTACTAGACTTAAATACATTTTTGAGGTACTTTTTACTTATACTTTACTACATTTCATATGGACATATTGTACTTTTAAACTTGACTACATTAATCCAGTGGTGGAAGAAGTTCTCACATTTTTTTCTTAAGCAAAAGTACATACTGGAGTGTAAAATTACCCTCTTACAAGGAAGATTTCTGCATTTAAAATCTTACTTAAGTAAAAATACAAAAGTATCAGTATAAACATGTAAAAGTACCTCAAAAAGTGCGCTCATATGACTCCAATTCTTGCCTCATTGCACTGGCTTCCTGTTCGTTTTAGGATTGAGTTTAAGATTGTATTGTTTGTTTTTAAAGCTGTGAATGGACTGGCCCCAACATATATCTCGGACCTCATCCAAATTTATACGCCAGCGCGGTCACTGAGGTCAGAGGGCCAGCTCCAGCTTGTGGTCTCCAAGACAAGACTTAAAACTCGGGGGAACAGGGCCTTTTCTGTGCTTGGACCTAAACTCTGGAACGCTCTGCCCCTCCATGTACGAACAGCCCCTATTTTGTTTTTACAAAATTTTATATTAATTGTTTTGTATGTTTGAGTCTTCTGTGCAGCGCTTTGGTAACTTTGTGTTTGTAAAATGTGCTATAGAAATAAAGTGGATTGGATTGGATTATACAGAATGGACAATTTCAGAATAGTATATAAATATCACTGGGCTATAATTATTTACAAAATGTAAAATGTACATATTTGTATTTTCCTCCAAAATGTAGTTTAGTATAAGTAGTAAGTACAATATAAGTACGTCTTTAGTACATCTGCATTTATCTGACAGTTATGGTTACTAGTTACTTTTCAGATTAAGATTTTACGTTAAAAACTCAGCAGCTCGTCACAAACTTCAGGCTGAGTTGACCTTTACACTGTACCTCCATGTGTGAGCTTCAACATCAGAGTTATTTCGGAGCCTCAGCTATCAGCAGTAAATCAGATCCTGTAACTTCAGGAGACACGAAGAGTCAACAGCTACGTAAACAAAGGAGTCCTCACAGCGACCTTTAGACAAGTGTTTGTGTCTTTTTTGACCTGGTTGCCATAACTGTGTGTGTCAGTGTTGGACAGTAATTAAGTATATTACTCGGGTTCTGTAAGAACAATTTTGAGGTACTTGTAATTTACTCGAGTATTTCCATTTTATGCTAATCTACTACATTTGTCTGTAGCGATAATACAAACACATGATGATCTTGAAGAATATGATGAATTGCCGTAGATTAAACTACCTAACAGGATATTAAAGGAGTTAGAATTACCTCAACCTTAAACTTCTACTGCAGTAAAATACACATTAATGCAGAAGGAATATTCATTAATCTAAAAACATCAGATACATGTTTGATACTATAAGTAGGCCTACATTTTGCTGATAATACTTACATACTTTGACTTAAGCAAGGTTGAATGCAGGGCTTTTTCTTGAAGTGAAGTATTAGAGTGTGGTATTACTGTATAACTGTTCGTACTGAAGAGTCTGAATACTTCTTCTACCATTGATTATTATAGATAAAGTAAATACTTTACACCCATGGAGGGAGAGAGAGACAGAAAGAGAGAGAGAGAGAGAAAGCCATTCTGCATGAGTACTTGTACTTTTGTACTTTAAGTCTTTTAGATGCTAATGCTTTTGTACTTTTATTCATACACTGTGGTACTGCTACTTTTAGATATGAAATGTTTGCAGCTTATTAGAGTTTTACTAATTACTTATCACTTTCGCTCTTGGGTTTTTGTTTTTGGAAAGGTGATTATGCTCCAGACTCGTTATGTACAGAGTATCGCTCGTTCAAACATCCACACATGAAACGGATTCTGTGTGATCTAACGCTGGATTTTCGCCAACAGGTTCATCCGTCTGCGTGTCAGACTGATCCCCTTCGAATCAGCTGCTGCCCATCCAGGGAACTTTGTGGTGGTTTTGTCGAGCAGCAGCAGAGTTTTCGGCCTGATCAGGATGATCCAGGACCGGGTCGGGATCCAGACCTCCAGGCTGGAGGTTTTCCGGAGCAGAGTGCCCACAGAGGAGGCCCGCCTGCTACCAGAGTGCTCCCTGGAGGAGTGTGGCTTTAAAGGGGGGCCAGAGGAAACTCCTCCAGAGGACACTGTGTACTACGACTACAGACTGCCGTTTACAGACTGTCCCATCCTCAACTGTGACCAGTACTTCAGGTCAAAGCCAGACTCTGCTGCCGGTGTCCGTAAATGACATAACTGTCCAACTTTTTTTAGCCATGCATGTTAGCAGTGTGGATATAGAGATGTCGGTCGGCCTACTACTTTTAACTTGCCATCTTGGCAGTGCCTTGACTTGCCGGCTTCCTTCTAATCCAAAAAAATGGAGAGAGGTGGAGCTGAGGCGAGTTGCTGCAGCTAGCCACCTGTGATGGTACCCACCTGTCACTCAAAGCGGCCATGAATATAACTATGCATAACTTTTTTGTACCAGATTTAGCTACTAGCTCATTGCCATCTGCATTGACTAGATAAATAGCTAATGTTAGCATGCTAAGAGTAAATTGTCATATTTTTGTTGGGTCTAACTCTTTTTTTTTTTTTTTTATTAAATAGAGTTATTTTTTTGTATAACAATCTTTATGAAGTATATTAAATGATGTCTTGAGCTTGACTTAAAATCTTGAAGTGGTAGCTGTGGCCTCTCAAACCTCTTTACTCTGTCTTTCACAAATTACAAGCCATGTTTTCCTGGTTCTTTGTTTGTCAGCAGGTGTGATTGATTGTTTTCATGGTCAAACCATGCCTTCTTTTCAGGTTTAAAATTAGTTTTAGCTTGTGTACAACTGTCACCAGTGCAACTCACACTGGCCTAAGATCAGAACGGTCAACATAGTACTACTTTGGTTCAGGAAACAGGAGGGTTTTGGTTGAGGATAGTAAAAGATTATGGTGCCTTATGTTTCCCTAACCTCACCCAAACCCCACCTAACGTAACCATAAATAAATGTAATAATAAATAAATAAGCCCAACTTCTCGGAGACGGGGTGGAACTTCAACCATCTGAAAATGTAAATATGGCACAAAACTGTTAAAACTGAGTTTCAAATCATTCAAACCCCACAAAAGTTTTTTTTATAGCTGCCATATTTCATTAAGTACATAATTCTGGATGTTTCCTGTAATTAAACATTCAAAACCTTACTTAAGTAAAAGTATTATCAGCAAAATATACTTTTTTTGTATTATTAAAGTAAAAGTACCTGTTGGGCAGAATGGTCCCTTCTGCAAAGTAACATTATTATATCATATTATTGTAAAATTATTACTGATGCTACACGTAAGCAGTTAATGCTACAGCTGGTAGAGGTGGAGCACATTTTAACTACTTTTTCTAATGTTGGATAGTTTAATTTATAGCACAGTAAAACATTTTATTTATAGATTGAGCGTATGTCTTGTTTGTAGAGGGGTAAAACTGTACAGTATTCCCCTCTGAGATTTAGTGGAGAAGAAGTAGAAAGTAGCATACAATTGAAATACTCAAGTAAAGTGAAAGTACCTAAAAACTGAGCAGCTCTTCAGAACTGAGCAGTAAGCAGAATAAACATAAAGTTTAATCAGGAAAGTCTGGTCTTTAAAGAGGATTTATGTAAGTGAGCTGCAGGGGAGCCTCACACTCAGCACCTTGAGGCCTGTTTACACTTTAATTAAAGTCACATTAAGTAACAGTATACAAGATGTTAATATAAAATAGTGTTTTTTAATCGTGTCCTCAGGGGGCCACAGAGGCTGAACTGTGCTGCGTTGGAGTCAGTGGAAAGTGCTTTGCTAGTGGAAACCACAGAGCAGCTATAAACAGCTGCTGGTGGCGGCCACTAAAGCGCGACATGCAGCCGACACACCCAGCAGCTTCCCTGCTGCTCCACCCTGCCAGACTTTTACATTCCAGCTGCAAATGTAGTTCACTCCAAAAACCTGCTGCTGCTTTATTTGTTCCCCCACAAACACACACTCACACACACTACAGCAGATTTCTGCACGAAGACACAATAACATGAACGCAAGATTAACATTTTCAAAGTCAAAATAATATTTATTCCATAGTTTCAAAAATACTGCGCAATATAAATATTACAAAATTGAATACTTTGTGTGCGTCAATATACTTGTAGTTAAACACTGTTTACATTTGGGATGAAGACACAGGCTTCAGACGAGTGCTGCGGCAGCGTGTTGTCCTACAGTGTTAAACATATTTAAACACATCTGCTCTCCGATCAGTAACTTTCTATGTTTTATGATTTGGGCCCAAACCACTGACAGTAAGGCTTCAAAGCAAAAGTTCAACATTTTGGTAAAAAAACACTTATTTGTTTTCTTGTCGGCAGATAGATGAGAGGATTGACGCCACTCTCGTGTCAACACCCAGGAGCTGGTTAGTGTAGCACAAAGACGAGACATAACGTGTTAATAATGAGCTTTAGAGGTGGATTTTATTACCTTTGGACAGAGCCAGGCTAACTGTGTCTTTATGCTAAGCTAAGCTAACTGACTGCTAAAGAGAGCGGTATTAATCCTCTTATCTGACTCCCTAGTTACTTCACAAAATGCCAAGCTATTCCTTTAATTCAACTCCTGTACATATGCGTGTGCATGTAGATGTGAACGTACAGCCGATAAACTGAAGCAGAGGAAGTTATGACACTGCCTCATTTCCCACCTTTGAGAGTTATTTTAGTTGTAGCATATTTTTGGCTTATTTATCCAGAGGAGTATTTTTGAAGTTGAGTTTAAAACCTGTTTTTTGGCCAGCAGAAACAAGCTGTGAAAACAACACTGACATATTATCACCCTTTAAGTTGATATGCTGAACATGTTAGCAAACAGCTGCTTCTTTACTCACTCAGCAGCTACAGAGCAACATTAGCATTCAGTTTATGTTTGTGACCCCTTTAAATTTAAGTCAAATATTGACTCTCTTTTTGCTGTCCACCAACTCCTGAGGGGGATATCTGGCTCTTTAGCTGCTAAATGATAAACTATGTTCACCAGCTCGTCTTTAACTGTGTCTGTCTGCTGTTTGTTGCTGAGCAGGTAGTGTACAGGGGTTTTTTAGAGTTTTTTTTTTTGCCCACACCAGTGAACGAGAACCAAAATTTTGTGGTTCAGACAGCTGAAAATTTCTATAAAGCTCCGTAAAGCATGTATATGATAATCTAGCCTCTTCACTTTGAATCATACAATCCGTTGTTATGATAAAAATTTTAATTGCAGCTGCTTAAAAGAGGAGCAGGCAACCTTTCAACCTGAACGTTTATTGTTACCCGTCATTTTTACCTGTTGTTGTAAAAGACAGAATAGTCTTTCATGTGATGTGAAAGTGGAAATGTTACGATGGAAAGCTTTGTGCGATGCTCTAAAGGCCATGATGAAACAGACAAACTGCTAAAATGCAAAGATCATCTCGTCTTATGTCCAAATTCAAAACAAAATATCCCAGTAAGTTGGGATAATTCTGCTTAAGAAGACATGCTTTTATGACTCCCTACCAAATGACTGGGTAAGAGTTTTTTTGCAGCGTAAAATATGCGGCTTCACAGTTTTTAAAATAGCCATAATTATAAAAATGCATTTCAAAATAGTTCCAGTTAATGCCAGACATGAATCAGTTCTCGGTCCTGGAGAGCAGCTCGGTGGTGTTCCTCAGACAGAATACTGTGTGCTCAGACACAGTTATTTTCCTTGACCACTAAACCCTCATGGTTTATGAGTGTATGAGCAGAGTTTGTTTATAGGGCAGAAAGAAGCTGGGGCAGCAAAATGAGCGTTTAAAAACTAACCCAGCAGATGCCCACAGTCTGTGTCGGAGTCAGTCCTGCTGCTTGGGTCGATTGTCTCAATGCATATATAGTGAGTTGTTTTACACCGAAAACAACTCTATTTCACAACAAGCCTGAAATGAGAAGCAGGAAGTGTGTTTTCCTTTGGTTGGGGGTCTGTCCAGTGAGAAATACTGACTTTGGATGCCGCAAGAAGGGTGAACCAAACGTCCTCCAGTAATCCCAATTGCACTTTATCTTCCACCACAGCTCCTCCTTCAGCATTTAGTCGTAGCCGAGCTCTTGTTCCTCGTCTTTGAGTCGATCTTGGCCACCAGCAGTTTGAGACAGTCTCCCGACGATCGAATCAGTTCTCTACCACTGAAATGAAAACCCAGAGAAAGGACATAAGAAACTGTAAATACCCAATAACAGGGAGAAGAGACTAATCTCTGTAGATCTGTTCGTACTTTATACTTACATGGAATATTCCATCCCAACCAGGCTGATGCCGTTAACAGCCAGGATGCGATCGCCCGTTCTCAGTTTCTGACACAGAGCGGCAGGAGAGTCGGGAACCACTGACTTCACATAAATGCCGCTTATTCTCAGCTGTGTCTTCTATATAAGGAAAAAACAGGAAAAATAAAAGATTAATGACAGCAATGGACGCTTCAAAGTGACGTACAGCAGCGAGTGCGAGTGCTGAAATATTCCTTTTAGCCAGATTACTAAAGTCATGTAAGTCTGTCAGGCCAACTGGTAGTTCCAGAGTGAAATACCTAAAAGATGGATTGTCATGAAATTGTGCACAAACATTAACTGAGGATAAATGATATTGACAGTGTCATCTAATGTCATCAAGTCAAAACTAGAGTTTGTTTAATACTTTGGTTTGTCACCATGGAAATAATAATTGTATAAGTATATTTTTCATAGATATTATATTTTATGTATAATAAAACCCCTTGAAATATTCAGGTTACTATCATAGAAAAACAAACAAATAAATATTCATATCTGTGCTCAGAGGGTATAAAAGTTGTACTGCGTGGTACCATCATCAGGCTGTTGTTAATGATAACTAATGAGCTGTTAAAACACGTATCGCTGTATCACGGCTGGACTGCAGAGCGTCTGTCAGTAAGAACATTTAGAGTGATTAGATGTGTACTTTCAGCCCGTTGAGTTAAAATCCCTGCAGTCTGATCGGATTAGTCCTCTTCATCTGAGGTGTTTCTGCTTCTGGACTGATTTGTGTGAAAACAAAAAACCTCGATTTGAAACAATGCGAGTAAGAAATATGTTTTACACAACTGAAACTGTAAATGCAATTAAATTGATATGTTAAGTTATGAAGTAGAGGTACGCTGGATAAAAAAAAGGTCGTCGTACCGTTCCATCCACGAGTGCCAGTCCGAGACCATGAGGTCCTCTGTGAAGCTCCACCGTGAACACTTCCTCTTTGTCGTCGTCTTCTTCTTCCACATTCTCTGTCTTCCACTTGGCATATCCACTGGCTGAACAAACAAACAGAGAAACACATGAGTGCTGGTACTCACTCAAGTACCCTGACAGGTCCTGCTGGATCTGGGACCAGCTGAGTGTAGGACCACTTCCTTTCACAGCCCCCAAACCATGTTAGCAACTATTAAAACTACACGTTACAGAAAATCAAGAGTTCTGTGAATGAAACGAGAATTCCTCCAGTTTCTCCACCACCAACCACCAGGAGATCCATGTCCTATCTAGAAAGGGGTCTAATCTCCGAAGTCTTTCTCTATCGCTATCCTCAATAAATACACACTTTCACCATATTGACCTGATTTAACAGTTTGTCTTATTTTCTTTTTGGCAGGACAGCATGCGAAACTTTCATTATTTTCATTCGATTAAGAGTTTAAATCCTTAATAATAATAAAAACAATTAAAAATAATTATAACAACAATAATGCATTATATTTACATAGCGCTATGTCTTAGATAGTCAATCAGATCTGTCTGGGGTCTGTTCATACCGACGTTCATGGTTTCCAGACGATAAATCCTACAGCGATGAGCTTCTAAATATTCCTATATCGCTACCATGTGTTTAACATTTCTGTATTCAGTGAAATATCTCAGCAAATATAGGATGGACTGCTGTGACATTCGGTTCAGACATTCATGTTTCCCTCTGGACGAACTGTAATAACTTTACTGATCCTCTGTCTTCTCAACATGTCCAATGCTTTTGTCTGTGACCACTTCCAGCTAAATTAATATTCCCATGAGCCCCACACTAAAAAAATATGGTCAACATGTTAAACAATATACCGTTAAACAAAAGCATGTCAGCATATCTACATGCAATGTAGATATGTAAATGTTATCATGATAAAAATCTATTATTATCACGATAAACAAAATAAATATCTTAATAGTAAATTTGATTCCTACATGATTTAAATAAATTAAATCGAACATTTATTGAATTAATTGAATTATTTGTTATATTTATACCGAGGCATAGTGTCTATTTGAATTGTCTATATCTGTTTATTAATATTTTATATCAATAAAACTATGCCTTTGGTGTGAGAGACCCAGGTTTGAATCCACTGACCAAGACACTTAACCCCTAGTTGCTCCAGAAGCGTGCGACCTCTGACATATATAGCAGTTGCAAATGTAAAATATTTGCTTCTTTACACTGAGGATGTTAGCATTGTTACATTAGGTGGTTGCTGAGTCGTCTTGTTTAAAATGATTGTACCAGTGGTGGCAGAACAGCACACTAAACATTATTCCTCCAAACAGAGAGCACATCTTTGATGCAAAGTAAGTGTTTAAACTCTTAAATCATCCGCTGAGCTGCCTGAAATCAGAGCTGTTAGCCTGAGCAGTGGGGACTGAATGTGGACAGGTTAGCACGTTGCGGTGCTGTAACAGGGACTTCCTGTCTTTCTCATGTGGGCCGCCTGTCACAACAACAGCGCAGCAGCAACAGTAGCATTCCCAAAAAAATCTGTTCCCACCCCTGCAGCTCCTGACCCCCCACCTCCACTTTTCCCAACATGCAGCCTGTCTGCCCCCCACGCAGGACCTACCCTGAACAATGCCTCTCCCGATTAAGATTCCACGCACCAACCCAACTGTAAATTCCCATGACGGATCGGCCACTGCTCTTTTCTCTCCTGACATCACCACCTCTCTGTAATTCTTGGGGTCAGATTAAAGGATTACCAAACTTTCAAAATAACATTAGCCGTTTGCCAAAACCACAAATATACTGGAGACCAAGGTGCCGGCTCTGCACGGAGTTCCCATCAGGGTGTAAAAACAAAACAGAAAGCAAAAAAGTTTAATCTTAAAAAATTACATTTCATACATCATTCAGACTCATCAAATATTGGTTAAAACGTTTTTATTCCAGAAAATCAATGACAAGTGTGGAATCTCAGATATGAACCAAGTGGTTATTTTATTTATTATAGTGATTTAATTTCTTTTACTACAGTGTTTTATCTTCTTGACTGAGTGTCATCCTGTCAGGGCAGCAACTAACTAGTAACTACTATTTATTATCAATGTGTTGAGTCTTTTCCTGATTAATCAATTGATAGTTTAGTCTTTTAACCATTGGCTATCAGGGGGAAATGCCATCATCATGTCCAAAACCCAAATATATTAAATTTACTATGATATAGACATGGAACATGAAAAAGAACTGAAAATGCAAACTATTAAATATGCTACCAGTTTGGACAGATGTACACGCAGATGGTGCCAGATGGCTTTGTTCCAATGTAATCCTCAAACTCTTTAAGCAAATTACTTTTATTAAAGGCACTAACAGAGAGAAAACATAATACAACAAGTAACCGATGAGTAAATCTGCTTAAGATCAACAAAATCCTTCAGCTTAAACCCTTTCTGTAACAGCCCACAGCCACAGTGGGGAGCGCATTAACACGGGTTGAACCTCTCACACTCAAACACAGTCACATACGACCAAAAGAGTTTCTGAAGGTTCAGATCTTAGACCAGCCAGCCTCCTCTTTCCTGATTCCACCACACAACAGAGACAGACCACACACTACACATCCTTAAAGATTGTTTTTACTTCCGTACTTATTAGGGCAAATTTTTCATGACCTAAAAAAAGAACATTTAATCTGTTTTCTCCACCGGGCTTGAATTTTTGGCTCAGAGTGACCATGTCGGCACTGCATTTTAACTCTGTTACACTTATTCTGGTGAAATTAAACAGTAAATGAACACAGTTTTCTCTATAATTGATAAGTAGGCAGATGGTGCTCTCCTTCTGAGGCTGTTACGTTCAAGACATCCTCCAGGTTAATGTTAATGACTTGTTTATCTGATTTAAGTATAGGACACTCAACTAGCAGGAATCAGTACTAGAATTGGCAAGCTAGGCTAGCTAAGCTTCAACTTTCTGAGTGAAATACAAACTTGATAGCATGATGGGTACAAAACAGGACACATTTGCCCACGCTGTTGCATGGATGCCATATTGTACAAGTAGTTACAAGTTGCTATTAACGTCCTCATCATTCAGTCTTTAAAACGAGTGAAAGGCACCATATTTAGATAAAAGATATTTACAGCTGTAATCACAATGATTCAGCTCTTTATTTTATAAAAAATAACTTTTTGTCATATTTGCTGAAACTTTCACTACATCCTGACAGTAGTACATGAGACCGGTTCTAAACGACCAATCAGAGCCAGGAAGAGTCTCTAAGTCTCTCTCTTTCAGAAGCCAACAACGGCATTGACTGGTGGCAAAGAGGCACGATGACAAACAGTGGGGACTAACTTTTGAGGGGAGACGGTGGTGTACTAGCCTCTCATCCCGCTGTTAGACGCTGTCGCAAAGCATCAGAGGAGCGTCTTTGAAAAGACGACTCAAAGCGAGATGGACCTGGGTCTTGGCGAGGCTCTTGCCGGGGGACAGCGAGCCCTACGCAGGATGAAGTTTCGCAAGGCAACTGTTCCTTCTTGTGGGTTTGGTGGTAGGGGCTTAGCGGAGTGATGCAAGCAGTAGAGAGAAATGTGGAAAGTTTTGCATTGTGTGTTCAATTGTTGCCGACTGCTGCTTTAACCTGCAAGACATTCTGTGTGTCAAATTGATGGACGGAAATGGCCACTCAAGGACATTCCAGGAATGGTTATTAGTCCAAGAGAGAGGCCTCAAGGCCTTTTGACTAACTGCTGGAAATTGTATTAATCTTCAGTACTTACTTACTATCAGTAAGCACTATTCAGTACTATTCACCAAGGCCTTAGTTGACATGTTTTCATTACATTTGTATTCACATCACTGGAATGGCTTGCAGGTTAAGTGGGTTGAAGAATTTTGATTGCAACTGCAGATATATTTACACATTCATTCTGCTGCGCTTCTGTTGAAATGAAAAGGTATTTGGCATTTCCCTCAATTCCTTTTAAGACTAAATAACAATCAAGTGTCATCAGAAAATGTACAATGGTATATTAGGGCCAGTGAAAATATATATTTGACAGCTGCATAACCTGCTTTTAATGCTTATAATGACACAAGTACATCTGCAATTTAGCATTTGTCTGATTTTTTTCTAAGTGTTTTTCTTGGAAATGTCTGAGTTTTTTTCTCATAAATTTATCACTTTAACCTTTCAGTTTTTTCTCAAGAATATTACCCCACTCTCCCAGCTCCTTAAACAGTGTTTTCTACCTATACAATGGCACTAATACGCCGTTGTAGAAAATTATACTAATTATACCTAATTTATTGTTTCAGGCACTCCGCCTTTCTTTCACCTGTTTTAAAGACTGAATCACATAAATACATTAACATCTACTTACAAACTAATATCCATGCAATAGCGGTCACAAAATATGGTGTAACACTGGCTCTCAGGTGTCAAACACTTGGCTTGAAGCTTAGACCACAGATGTGTTTAGTTTATATTTTCTTACACAAAAAGTGTGGAGAATTAAAATTTCAGTTTAAAGCTGAAGAAGTCGGCTCTCACGCTGACTCCCTCACGCTGACTCCCTCACGCTGACTCCCTCTCGCTCCTGGAGATGACCTCATGACGGAGGCTTTCAAAAACAATAGGGGTGGGAGAGGAAATTCTCTTTCCTTTGCACCGCGATCCCACCCTCCACAGCCTTCCACTTGAAATTCCTGACCTTCTGAGTAAGTTAAAAGATGAAGGGAGTACTGTGAAGGCGCTCCACCTCCTTTATGTCAGGGGCACCTTCATGTGGACCTGGAACCGCCGAGCTCAAATATGCAGCGGGTCCTCGAGGTCAAGTCACTAAATACCTTCGCTAATAGTCAGTCAGAAGAGGCAAATGAGGTTTTAAGAGGTGACCTCAATCTAGACGTTACTAACAGGACAGGGTTTAAAGCAAAGTGGTCATATTCTCAGTGACAGAGCTGTGTGTCATTCGAATCAAAACCTGCTGTGTGTAAGAGAAGCCATGAAAGGGCCTTTTGAGATGCAGTCGGTTCGTCATCATGAGCGGTTTACGCTTTGTTTCATGGTTTCTTTGCTCTTAACTCTGAGCTATCGTCTTCTGTTGTCAGGTTTCAGTTAACGTGTTTCAGCTGTTTGTGACTTTAAAAGACAACTTTAATGGATCTGTGACGCCATGTTTATTTAAAAAATGTATATTCTTTCACTCAGTATGTTTTTAATATTATACACTGTATACTGTATCTAACAACTGTTTCATTCTTGATTTACCTGATGATTTCTAGCCCTGCTAGCTGTGATGGACAGCAATGTTTGTTTATCTCTCAGTTGATCAACCACATTGGTCCCGACTAAAACATCACAACTATAGGATGGATTGCCATAAATTATCAAATAACATGATATTCGTGGTCCCTGGAGCAGAGATTTTCAAAGTGGGAGGCCGGCCTAACCAAGTGAAAATATATTACATTTCAGTTATCGAAAAGAGACTATTTAGGGGTGGTGATGGTACAGTGGAAAAGATACATGCCTTTGATATGAGAGACCTGGGTTCAATTCCCCACTGTGACACATCAACCAATGTGTCACTGAGCAAGATCCTTTACACCGAGTTGCTCCAGAGGCGTGTGACCTCTGACACAGATAGCAATTGTAAGTCACTTTGGATAAAAACATCAGCTAAATGTAGAAAAGCCAAAATGTGTTTAATTTGGTTAAAGAGAGATATAATAGTAGTTTTGGGAAGCCCACAGTCTTTCCCATTTCAACAGAGCCAGAAACTAATAAATGCCTTAGGACAGACCTTTTTTTATGTATTTAGTGTAGCCTGAAGTTGTGTCAAACAGACTGTCTTGGGTCAATTGTTGGGTGTCAATGGGATCAAATAATATTATCATGATCCCATAGGCATCCAAGAACTGAGCAAAACTAAGCAGATAAACTAAGGGGGTTGGGGGGTACCCTTTTCCTTTTCCACAGTCTCAGACTTTGAAAACTCTGAACTAGAAGATACTTAATCACTTTGGTAATCCATCATCAGGTTAAAATTTAAGTTTGTCCAATAGATTGGTTTGCTACCAAATACCTGCAAGACTAAGACATTCCCATCAGCCTCAACCGTACTTTGTTTTAAGTGCTAATTAGAAAATGTTAGTATACAAACAAGCTAATCAAAGAGGGTGAACATGGTAAATATTACCTGCTGAACATGTTAACTTGTTAGCATTATCATTTTGAGTATGTTAGCATGGGATTTAAGCATTTAGCTCAAATCACCTCTGTGTTGTTTTTGATTAATCATTTAGTTTGGAAATGCTTCTTTTTTTTCCCAACCAACAGTCCAAAACTTAAACATATTCACTTTACAATGGTACTGTATGTATGGACTGTAAAATACTCTAATCTAATGGGAGGGGGGAGATCAAAAGAACAATCGCCTTTGGTTTTATGTTTGGCTAGCGGTACAACCAACAGGTTTTGGTTGGAAGACCTTAGCGGCCCCTTAATGTTCTAAGGGCTTTGTAACTTGGAAATGCCTTATAAGTGATTAAAATAATTTTTAAATCAATCCTTACCCTGAAATACAGTGTAATACCTTTGGCCTTATTGGCAACACCTCATATTCACTAAAAAGAGGATGTGACCACCATAGTGGTGGTCACATCCTCTTTCGTCTCACCTGAGAGTTGTCTGTTAGCAGCATGTCTCTGCCTGTTCAGGAGAAAACATCAATAACATCCTTCTGAGGAGAGAGACATCTCACGGATTCAATTTGGATTGTTTATAGCTGGAACAACCTATTTTTGATGATGAGTATGATTAACATCTTCTTTTACAGATTTTTGTCTCACCAAGAATATGTTGATAGATCCCTATCTTTTCTTTCTTTAGTTTTTCCCTGCCATAAAATGTAAAATGCCCATTTTATTTTGTTTACCATTAGTAGTTTCTATGATGATTGTTTCCTCTTTGGATAGTTATGTCATTCATTTATTACATTTTCTTTGTGATAGATCTAATATTTCAGTTTAATTTTGTTTTGGCCCTGTCCATAAAGGCATGTTTTGTCCCCTATATGGGAACATGACTGTTATCCAGCTCTGTATTTATGTGACATGTGCTGTCGTGTTTATGTGACAATGCCTGACGAAGACCTCTGTTAAATTTAATTTACTGGGAGCTTTCAGTAAAGTTCTGTTACCTTTCTTTTGTTGGCGGGCGCCCTCTTGCAGATCCGCCTCCAGCTCAGCCAGCTCCATACCCTGTGGGGTGTTGGGTGGTGTCAGCAGGCAGGACGGGTCCAGTGCCAGGCTCTTGTGGCAGCCCAGGTCGGCCTGTCCTGGGAGGGTGTTCTGCAGCTCCAGGCTCTTCAGCTTCTGGGTCAGGACTGCCTCACAGCTGCTCAGGTCACCATGAGATCCCAGGGCCTGAGTTGGCTCTGTGGTGAAGGTACGGTCCAGGTCTGCCTTAGGGGATGTGCTGTTAACCGGGTTAGAGACCACCTGACGGGCAGGATCCTGGAACACTCTGATGGAGGGTGAGGTTGTAGACTGGCTGTCTGTGGTCGTCCCCTTGAGGACCCGAGTCTGAGAAACATAAAGTCAATCAACAACAGATGTAGAAACATCAAGGTGTCTCGTTTCCTACTCTGGGGTCAGAGAGCTCGTTACCTGTTTCTCCACATCAGGCTCTTGGGTTTCACTGCGGGGGAGCTGGCGTATGAACTCCTGTAGACGACTGAGCTGTTCAAACAGAGCAGGCTCCACGATAGGTTTACCCAGCTCCAGGTGAAAGGTGCTGCTTGGCAGGATGAGCGGCGGGTGGTTGTCGAAGCTCTCCAGGATAGCGGCTGCAGGAAGAGAGAAAGGCCTGCCGTCATCCATCACATTACAGCTTTCTAATGAAATTCAATCCTGTACCTTTAAATAACGCCGCTGTATTTGGGTTAAAACCTAATTAAAAGCCGTAAATAAAGTACAGGACTGATGCAACTGTTGCTGCATCAGTTGATGGTGCTTAACACAGCAGGGTGCTGTCAATCTGACAAAATAGATGAGAGCGAGGTGGCGGAGGTCCTGCTAATTGAGGTGGATTTGAGGAGTACCTGTGGGCTGAAGCTGATTGGTGGAGACAGACTAACAGGATGGGATTACTGTGGAGGAAAACACCAACTGAGATGAAGACTCCTACTTCTAAATGCCTTTAAGTGTTAGTGTAATGGTATGCTTCTAATTATAATTAAAAATACGATAAGATTTTTTAAAAAGACGTAAATGGAAGTAAGAAAGAACAAGAAGGGGATTTTATCCTCATCTGCACGAAGCTCAAATATATAATATATATATATTTAAATACAAAATACCAATAAAGAGAGAATGTAACAAAAATAAGACATGCTAATTCGACTGCAGGAGACTCAATGATTAAAAACTGAGAATGTGTATATAATAAGTATAATAAGTTAATTAAAAGGTGGAGCACATCCTAGACTACATTCAGTCAGAGCTATCAGAAGTTAAGTTAAATACGCTGTTATTTTCAGTCTTGTGCAGTCAAGCATGCCTACTGTCAAGTTCAAACATGCAAGCTACACAATAGATTGTTCTTATTCCTGCTGAAAGAGGAGTTACTTCAGTTTACAGTAAACAGGTTCGCCTCGCAGAAAGGAGGTTCAAAATAAAATTTTAGAATCCCTGCATATACACCTATAAGACCTATTACATCCTGAACTGATTATGACTAACCATTTATTTTCCATATAAGTCTATATATATTTTCAGCTAATCAATTATCCGTACACTGACCAGGAGTCTGCACAGGGTGTTTTATTTTGAAAATTGACGCGATTCTGTTCTGTGTCTGACTTCCTGCCCTGTTCATCTGGGCTAAGTTCAGCGCAGACAAAACGTAGCAAAACGTTTTATTTAACAGAAAAGGTGGTTCCCTGAACACCCTGCCGTGTACGCAAGGGCACTGAATTTTCCTGCCTCTTAACGCCATTGTGTTTACACACTTTTCACAGCTGATTGGGTAACACCTGAGACACGCACACCAAACAGGAGAAAACATACCTCGAAGTCCGTTGCAGAACGTTGCAAGGAAACATGTCGTTCAATCTGAAAATGTTGCCAACCGGTGCAAAATGTTTTGAGATTGAACTCACCCCTACTCTGTGCTACTTGTCACGGCTTGGCAGTGAATATTGAACTTTTAAAAAATAATAATCGGAAATCGAATCGTAATCGCAAAAAATCGCAATTAGATTTTTTACCCAAATCGTTCAGCCCTATCACTCACCTGTCCTGACAGTGTCCTCCACATCTTCCGGTGATGGGGTCCATCCGGTGGGACAGGCTTTCCCAGAGTTGTACTCCCTCAGCATGTGGTGAAGCTGAGCAGGGTTCAGGGCAGCAAACTCAGTCCTGAGAGAAGCCCAGGACGCCTGGACAGACATGAAACAACAAAGAAAAACACAGAACACTGAGAGACATGAACCAAAAAAGACCTCAAAAACTAATAAATCCATCAATTGTTTAAACTTAACGACTCACAAAAGCTCTTTGTAGTAATTGTGAGAGTGACAGTGTGGGAGTATTTTTTCCATCATGTTTGTTTCCATATAAGGAAACGAAGTCATTGCTACTTTCATTTGCATGCAAAGTATTTTAAACCAATTATATGATCTTGTAAATTGTTTTTTTTTCTCTCTGTAACAAGGCCTTTTGGGTAAATATGTCTCTGTCTGAATGTAACACAGTAGAACTTCAAGTTGTCTCTTTTCAGTGCAGCTTTCCTTCAAGGCTCCATTCCTGTGTTTATTCTGCACTCCAATAAAAAAGGTGAGTGCATTATAATTAACACATCATCCTTGTTCTGTGCAGTGTGAGAAGTTTAAACGCTCCACCTCTCAGGTTGCTGGGAAAGTCCTTATCATGTAATATAAGACAATATTTGATCTTTTGATGACTGCAGAAAGTAGCTCAAGGATAAGGAAGCAGGTGAGCGACTCATGTGATTATTACAAGACAAAGATTACAAACGTTACATAGTTCATTCAGTCTGTTTGCAGTTGAATTGGTGGAAGTGAGACTTTGCCTAGACATGCCGGGGCCACAATAGCAACCACAAGTTAAATGTTGTTGTGTCCCTGCCCTTCTCTAATAACACAGACGCCACACTGAGCTCAGAAGAAGGTAAAGTTTAAATGCTGCTTATAAACAGCAGAAATATAAAAATGTCTCTGTTTGGTATGTCTGAGATTTAATGTTTGGTGGCTATATTCTCCAGAAAATAACTCCTCAGATGTTGTGTACTCCATAACTGCTGACAAAACAAACGTTGCCACATCCCTCCAGTATAATTTACCAGCGAGCCACTTCGGTTCTCAAAAGCCCAGAACTCCAGATGGAAAACTAAAAATCTGTTGAGGGTGTGTGCTCTGTTGCAGCAGCCACAACGTGACCTCATGTCAGGGCAGGGATACATAGTACCACTAGCTTCCTAGCAACCGTCCAATCCCACGACCAGACGAGACACAGCCTTCAACAGCTGTGTCACGGGTGGGCTGGTGCTGTTTCGTGCCTCGGAGATATTTCAGTCAGGTACCACAACTGCGAGTCATACAGTGAAAACAGGTGTCAACCACGGAGTGTAAAAATACCTCAGGCTTAACCCAGGTTTTCAAAATAAGACCAGGATCATGTCAGCTTTAAATTAGTTCTGTGGTCAACTCAACTGTCTTAAATTACATTATATTAAATATGATAGAGACCATTACCTTTGTTCTGTATCACTGATTCACTAACAGGGGTATTTGTACATCAGGGTGTACCTATGCAGTTGTCAGAGTGTACGTGGAAAGCTCAACAAATTAACTCAACTGAACCACAAAATAGGGCTGCACGATTAATCTAATCGCAATTGCAATCATGATGTCATCCTGTGCAATTACCTAACCGCAAAAGGGTGAAATTGTATTTAACAAAAAAGCGCGCTGTGTGTGGGTGACACTAGTCTCTGTGTGCACTGCAGCCCACAAAGGACTCCACAGAGTGACCATTTCACTTGCATATGACCCTAAAAACAGATATGTACAAATTAGAAAAAATGTTTATAGGCTGTGTGCAAGCAAAGACTGTAAACCTACCATGAACAGCTTTAATTTGTTAGCTAAAAGCAAAGGATACATAGTTGAAACTGATAGTTAAAGGTAATGGATAGTAGCTGAAATTGCTAGTTAAGAATAAATAGGTGAAACTGTTAACGGTCATGGATAAACAGTTGAAATTGTTAGCTAAAAGTAATAGATAACATTAAACAGTCATGGATAAACAGTATAAATAGCTTGTCATGGATAAATAGTTACATGTTGGTTATATCATAACTATCTATGTATACAAGATACATAGATAGTTATGGGGTTATATACAGTGTATACGGTATACGTGACCATTTATATGTATAGCCTTTCTATTTAAAGCAACAGTAGCACATGGCTACTTCAGCACAAAAACATTCAGAAGGTTCATCATCTTTCCAATGAACCTGTGAATCATTGCAAGGTTTGTAGTTTGTTATCATTCTGCATAACCTTTGCCCCTCGTGTGTCATACCTGGGTATGTAATAATGGGTTATGTGTTGGTTTCTCTTAATAACTTTAATTACCTCAGTGTTTAATAACCAGCCAAGTGAGAGCTCAGCTTCCTTCTGTGGTATAAAGTGTAATGAATGGGTAACTAAGAGAGCACTGTGGTTAAGGAAGGGTTTCATGTTCAGTTGGCAAGCTAGGTTAAACACAGGTAAAAGCAAATATGAAGTTGTTGTACGGTAGTGTTTAAGTGACGCCGTGTGTTATTCCTAAGCATACACTGACATAGAGGGTATAAAAGGCTTTAAAATGCCTTTACTCTAATGTGTTTCTGTGTCATTAAAATGCCATTTGAGCTCTTAGCCACATGTTTCCACTGAGCTTACGGCAGAGTAAATAGAATTTAAACTGATAACATAACACACACATACTCTGGCTAACAGGATGTACAAGAGGATGTAATTTCAACTTAGATAAGTGATGGCCACACCTTTGTGGGCACTATGAGATCATGAGTTGATCAGTTTAGTGTATTTACACTTACTCTGCTGCTGCGGGCCATTTCCTCAAATCTCATCACTGAGAGTGGCACCATGGGAGTTTAAGTACATATGTTCTTGAGACCACTATAACCATAAACCAATAACATTCCAGTGACTTACACAGACTTGACAGCATTTATGGCATTTTTATTCATGCTGGGGAAACAAAAAGAAACTGTAGAAAAGAGTGGGAGCTGATGCTGCAGTGGTAAACGTTGCAGCTAATACACAAACACACATAACTAATGTTGTACTGACACCTTTAAGAAAATGAAAACATTCAGGCTGACGCAGTCATGACTCAACTCTCGAGGCTACTCCCGCCCGTGAACAGACAAACAGGAAAAGAGAAACGGATGTCCTCTGACCTGCAGGAGGGTTTCTTTGGGTGTGGCCAGCAGATTGACAGCAGCAGAAAGCTTCTGGAAGAACTCAGTGGCCAGATCGCCTAGACCGATGCTCTGGATCCAGTCCATCAGCAGGTCCAAGTTGGCTCGGATCTGAACACCTCGGGACCACTGGTAGAACCCTGCATCAGATCCTGAAGAAGATTACAGAATTGTATTACACTGATATTGATGTGCAACCTACGTAATGCTCAACTGTCTTAGGTTTTACATTCAGTAACAGAGCAGGCATGTAATTAAAGAAGGTATAAAGGCATATTAGCAGTTACAGTAGTAGTATATAAAAATATAGTTTATTAGCAAATGCAATCCAACATATCGTTATCTATTTCAGCACGTTTGAGATTAATATAATGGATGTCGTGCAAATACATAATATACTTCAAACACTAGCAGTTTTGAGGTGCTCACAATGAAAATGCTGACATGTTGATGTTTAGCAGCTATACTGTTTACCATGTTCACCTAGTTTAGCGTATTAGCACTAAGCACAAAGTTCTGATGATGCCGATAGGATTGTAATTAGTTTTTCAGGTATTCATAAATTAACATCATGCAAATGGTAATTTTGAACTGATAGGTGCGCTACATTAAATGTAAAGGGATCACCAAAGTGATTATAGTTAATCCTGAGGGGAACATGAATGTGTATCATGGTAATCTCTCCAAATTTCTTTATAGAAACAATTCACAACCACAAATGTTAACCCCACGGTAGTGCCACCGGCAAAGTCAGAGGATCACCAACATCATTTAGTTCATCCTCTTGGGACCATAGATGTTATGCTGAGATATTTCAGTCTGGACCAAAGCGGTGGACCAACATTGCCGGCCATATAGCACAACTAAAAGTTCAAACAGGTCTAACGGGTTTCTTAATAAGTGAGCTTATGTCTTACCTCTCTCCATGAGGGTGTTGAACAGCGACGCGTTGATGAAGAAGAACAGGTAGGCACAGAGTTGTAATGAGATGTCTGGATGGACCTGGAAGGCTGTGAGAAGCTTCAGTGCCTCTTTCAGCACCTCCAGGATGCCGCTGAGCCCGTCAGGCACCCGCAGCTGACCGCTCTCTGAAAACGGGTTCCCATCCAGCAGACCAGGCAAGGCTGAATACATACTCTGTGGAGAGAGGTGCTGACATTTTACATCTCTGCTGTAAAGACCAGCTGGATGCTGAACTGCAAGCTGTACAAAGTACTGGATAATATGAACCTCTTGACTGGAAGACACCCTCTTCTACAATTACCATTGCTAATGGGAATCATCAGTGACAAGGCTGATACTGAGTATCATTGCTCACACACTACATGTTGTACGTAGACACAACTTATGTTTGCCTTCACCCGATTCCTGATTTAAAATACTGTGCAATAACCTTTGTTGGAAAATAATGTACTTTTCTTGTCTTGTGCTGCTATATACAGAACAGAATGACGTAAACAGAGGAAGGCATTCACAGAGCGTACAGGAAACCTTGCGGGAAAGCTTGTTTCGCAAAACAAAGGGCAGCTGTAGGGAAATGAAAAACACTATCCTTCTCTTATACTGCAATTTGAGTCTTTTTACACGTTTAGAACCGCACGTACATCCCAAGACAAGGATTAAAACAGAAAACTGATAATTAGAATGAAACATCCTGGCGCCTTAAATGTGTCCTTTAACATGAACAAATCATTAACTTGTCAATTTTAAGACATACGTAGATTTAAGAACAAACAAATTAAATTAAAGTTTATCATCGCGGGTAAATGTACAACTGCCATGTTTGATTTGACACAACACCACACACTACCAAAGTAAGTACAAAGTGTACACAGCTACAGGGAAGTGTAGGGAAGTATCCCAAATGAAACGCAGTGTTAGTGTTTAATGCCAGTTAGCATATTTTAGCATGCTAACACGCTAAACTAAGACAATAAACATGGTAAACAGTATACCTGCTTTACATTAGCACGTTAGCATGCCGACTTAATTTCAGCATTTAGCTCAAAGCACCACTACATACAGCCAAACAGAGCAGTTAGCATCATGGCTTTAGATTCTTAGTCTTGTTAATTCTCAAATGGTTAACTCTGCAATCATACGTCCGCCTTGTGTTGCTGTGATGCTCACAGGTTGTAAACATGGGAAGCTTTCCCATCTATTCCACATGCTTGAAAGAGTGCTGCTTTGTGTGTAGGCAATAATTTAGAGAGCGTAAAAACCGACAATATAAAGCTCTTTAACAGTTCACAGCTCCCTAGTGCTCCAAAATAATATGAATAAATAAATTATATATATATATATAAAGAGGAACAAGAGAGTTCTGCAAATCCTGCAGAACCTCCCTTTTTTTTAAACCATCACGTCATTTTGAGTCTTCAAAGAGATCCAACTCTTATCACTACTCCTTCTTTTGACACAGCCACTGTTTCTCACGCATGACATCACCTGGTAATTACACAAACACACATACACACTCTCCCTCACACACCATGACCTCAGACAAACTGAAAGAGGTCATAAAGACAACAATAACCCTACATGCCTGAGGCAACAGGTCAGCTGATCTTAGTGAGGCCAGTAAATATGCAGGTGCTGATCGTTTATCACGGAGACAGACTATAAAGAGACAGAGGACGGGTGAGGATTTTTACTTAAAGACTATAAATACTGTAGTTTTAAAAACACATCTGCATGGTTGAACATTTTTTCCTTCTTTTTGTTCTATTCAGCACTCTTGCGTTGGAGTTAACAGCTGCCTTAATGCCATTTTGCAGTGTTATTTATATTGTTTGTTTTTTTTGCCAGAAAAAAAGAAGAAGTGAAATAATGATGTCTGTATCTTATGAACATTCAGTCATGTTTAACAGGAAATTAACAGGAAAACCTTTTTCCCCTCCTCACTTCCTTTCCCCTGTTGGGTGTTTCTCCGATGACAGTTTGTCTTCCTCTCCAGGAAACGGACTGCTCTTCATAGCTAGCTTATCCTGCCTTTACCAGGCAACACTTAAATAAAGTTTAGAGAGAAACTGCAATGTTGCCACAGTACACTTAACAAGCCTCACAAGTGACTAAAACACCTGATGAAAAACTGCCTCTGACTAACTCCTCAGCAAAGAGTTTCTTTAGTCTGAAAATCACATACCGTAAAGTGAAAGGTCTGTTTTTCAGTAGGGGCTGTTGTGCATCAATAGAAATATGTTTGAGTATTTAAAACAATGGCACAGACTGTTACTGCTTCCTCAAACAGTCCCTGCTGCTATGATGTGTCTATGAAGTGTGTGTGCTCGACTGGATCCTGCAGACAGCAGCTTAAACATGGGAAAGTTACATAAATCTAGCCAGGGAGTGTCCTGCTGTGTCACAAAAGAAATCCAGACACACACTAAGATGCATTTTCCACACTTGTTTTTCCAGAGTTTGCGTCCATATTTAAGGCCTTAGAGTTGTATAAACTGTATCTACAAATATAACAGATCATTTTTGTATTTAACGTTTGCTGTGGTGTACCCCACGGCTCCATCTTAGGCCCTATTTTATTGTCCTCATGTACACTTCGGCTGGGATTTTTTAGAAAATGTAACATCATTGCTAAGCTGACAACACCACAGCTGTACTTCCCCTCAAAATCAAATTAAACACATCATCTTGAGGACGCCAGACGCTGAGTGGCCAACAGTTTGCTCCAGTTAAATGAGAGTCAGACAGTAGATGTGAAAATAAAACGCTTTCTTTCTTTTGGAGATCAGGAGACCGTCTTACATGCTTTTATTATCTTAAATCTTGACTAATGCAACTCCTTTTATGTGGGAGTCAATCGCGAGACTCCTCTCTGGTCCCAAGAAAAGACCACAACTCCCCTGTACAAGCATAACCTTACTGCGTCCCAGTGAAACATTGAATTAATTTTAAGACTATTTTCTTCCAGATTGTGGAATAGTTTGCCCCCCACCTTTCTACAAGTGTGTTTGCGTTCCTTTAACTAATTTAACAATGACATAGTTTTAATTTTGTCTGTTAGAATTATTCACCATTTTCTTTTTGTTTTAATCGTTTAATTGTACTATCTACAAATTTCTTTGTAAAGCACTTTGTTGATTGTTTTTAAATGTGCTCTATAAATAAACAATTCCTTAATGCAACTGCAAGACTAAAAAAGGCCTTTAGATGTTCATATAGTGGTTCTCACCAAATCCGGCATTCTGGTTTTGTTATTCAAAGAAATGTGAAAACCTGGGAGACAAGATTGTCTTCTTGTTTATATTTGAGTCAGTGGAAAAGACTCTCTGCTCACTATCTCACAGGCCTTTCCTGGCTGAGAGTGCCAGACAAAGTTGGTGTTTCCATTCTGTTATTGTGTTTTCTGTCTGGAATAGACTCAATGAAAACAGAATATGGTGTTTACACAGTCCAATTTCCTGCTTCACATGTGACCGACACTCAGATTTTACAGGTCAAAACAGTGTGAAACATGTTGGTATCGGTAAATGAGTGTGTGGTTTACTCTGTGAACATAGTATATAATGTGTGGCAGCCAACCTTTGTTAGATAGTAGACGGACTGCTGGAAGGTGAACATGATGCCTTCCTCCAGGACTGTCATGGCTTCCTCACAGGCTATCCGAGTGGACGACATCTCAGAGTCCAGCAGACCTGATAACACACACGAACAAACTTTAAAAACACATACACAACACACTACAGTTGGAACAGCTGTGAGCACAACAGATGTAATAAAGTTAAAGGTGTGTTTTTGTCCACCTTCGTCCTCCTGGTTCTTCCTCCAGGGCAGCAGCTGAGGGACTTCATGCTGGATGAAGTGCAGCAGCTCGATGGAGTTGGCCATCCACAGCACCAGAGGCTGCAGACCTGGGATCAGCTCCTCCATGCTGAGCAGCTGAAGATAGTCAGGCTTCCCGTCACTGCTGCTCCTAAAGGAAAAATACAGAGATTCCTGCTGAAACAAATCTAAAAAAGTTATAGTTTGACTAACTATAAATATGGGAAATCTTATCTTTCTTAGCAGTGACTCGATCATCTTTTTTACTCTTTAATACACAACCGTTTTATGCAACTCAGAGGCTGAATGCACTTCACGTCTCTGGCTGACCCATCAACAAGAGGTCTTACAAGATTTAAGATGTGTGATCATATAACATCTGTTGTCTTTGCAAGGGATGATTTCAAAATCCTCCTTCTGACTTACAAGAATTTATATGGATTGGCCCCTTCCTACATCTCCAGTCTTTTTACTTATAACTCATACACCCCATCACATCCTTTACTTCCTCTTCATGCCTTTGCCTTCTTTGGTACAATTCGGGAGGCACGCTATTTGGACACTTTCGAATCTAGGCTTAAAACCAATTTTAAACTGATTTTTACTTTAGAAACTAGTTGCCTCAATCCTGTTTTTATAGAAGCATTCTTACCTTTATGTTTGGGAAGCAGGTAAGACCTTATAGTTGTGTGTCTGACATTACATTTTAACCTTAAAATAATCTGATGTTGAAGTTAATGATGATGCATTTGGCAGATTAAAAAGAAACCTAAATTACAACAACATTCATTAATGAAATGTCCTGGCATTACTGTTCCTTAGCTGTCACCACGTCTAAATACATAATTAAAATTGTTTTTGTGCAGACTGTTCATGAACAATATAACCCTCCCAATGTTTTTCTTTAGAATTCAGTTAGTCTAACCTCAGAATTCTTGTTAATATTTGTACAATTTGCTGTATAAGAACTATCACAAAAGGGGACCTATTTTGATTTCACTTCCTCTAATATTTCTGCAAATCAGCAACATTTTATGTGCAGTTAAACAAGAGTTACAGCATATTTCCACTCCTCCTTATGAAGCAATTGTCAACGTTATTGCTTTTCCTAATCTAACAAGTCAAAAGTTGTTTATTAAGAGAAGATTTTCTTTTTGCTTTTGCATGTTTATAAACTTAATACCTTACTTACCGCACTGTTACTTGGACAAAACAAAGATCTCATGTGCATTTTTTCAATATTTGTTTTATATTTCATGACAAAATAATAATCAAATAATAACTGATTGTCATGGTTGGCTGTGCCCTCAGCTCCCAGTGTTTCTGCTGTGTATCCCTCCCTTGTGTTTCTTGTCTGTCTTCTCTTTGTGTGTGTGTGTGTGTGTTATTTGGTCATGGCACTCTGGTCTCCCTCTTTGGATGGCCAATTACCTACACACCTGTGACTCGCCTGGGCCTAGTTCAGCCCCAACAAAATGTAACAAAGTGTTTATTTCAATGGAAGCGATGGTGCCTTGAACACCTTGTAGTGTATGCAAGCATGTACCTTAAAGCTGTTGCACACCGTTTCCAGGAAACATGTTGTTTAATCCAGACAGGGTAGCAAACCGACGCAAAAATGTTTTGAGATAAACTTGCCCATGTTAACCGGAGACTAATCCAGCAATCAAAGATCTGCAGTAAATGAACCCCGGCTCTCCACTCCATTGTTCAACATCTGAATCTCGTCCAATGTTTTGCTCATGTTGCCTGACGTTTGGCCTGACTCTGGTTTGTCTTGGTTTTGTCCCCTGTGAGAGATCGTCAGATCGTCACCAGTTTTTTACCTCTGCCTGCCTGTTCGCAAGTCTGCAAACAGGAAACCTCTGCGGCACATTCTTGTGAAGCTGTAAATACATCTGTGAATTTCCTTTTACACCTTGTATGTGAACTGCTAATAGGACACACTTTATTAAACTCTCAAAAATATTAATTTTGCATAATCCAAATAATCATAACAGGTCTCCTTATTCACGTTTACTGACGCCTGCAAAATTAACTTTGATTCAGAGTTTGTTAAACTTTGTTAACTTTGCTCAGCTCCTGAGACAGACATGGTTTAATCTGTTGACACATGATGATAAAGCAAGTCAACACTGGGCTCCTGAGAAAACTCTCAGCTGCTTCTACTTTCGTAGAGAAGCGACTGTGGGAAATTCTCTCTTTGCACAACCTGCATTTAAAAAAAATGCTTGTGTCCTGAAGGAGCACATAGTTGTAAAATCTGACTTTAACTCCTCTTTTATTCCGACAGTAAAACTCAAAGGTGTCAGGCGTCATATATCATCGCAGGCAGCAGCTGCTGCTCTTCTCTCTTTGGCAGGTCATTGTCATGTATTTCTGGGGCATTTCTGGAAACGCTTGTGTTTTGTCTACTCACGTTTCTGTCTGGATTGCTGCAAGTTCCTTTGTCTTCTCCTAAGAGGGAGAGCACATAAAGAAAATATCACATACACACAACTCTGATGGCACATTTGATTACATTACATTCTCTGTCACACTCAGGTGACTATAGTGCTGAATACACACTCTATTAACACTTCTGGCACAAAAGGTGAATTATCTGATGTCAGTAACAAAGAGCAGGGTTTCATTCTTACCCACATAACAAGCTGGATCTGGCTGGCTATCCGGAGCAGCAGCTGTCTGAAGTGTGTCAACTGGAACGTGGAGGCTGAGTGCTGGATGCAGAGGCTCAGCAGGAAAGCAGGCGTCAGCTTTGGTTCATTTCCACTGGGGTCCAACATATCCAAAATCTCCTGCAGGACCCTCTCCTCCTGCTCCAGCTCATAGTTTACCAAAGCCTCTGTGCCTTCCAGGTCCCTCCAACGAGGCGGTAAAGGCTTCCTCTGGAACCTTTTCATGGCGATAGAGGATCCACATGATAAACAAGAGGGTGAGGGCTTTGTATCAGAGTTTGGGCAGAGTCTGGTCATCCAAGGAGGAGTCTGGAGGGATCCTGATGTGCTGGTAGGATCCTTAAACAAGAACAGGTAGTGTTTGCCCAAGCCCACCAAGTCCCCTGGGTTCAGTTCCACCTCCTCTTTAAGGATGAAACCATTTCTGGTCACAGAAGCACCATGGAGGGGCTTCAGCATTGTCAATGACTTTCTGTGCTCCCCTGTGGATGTTGGGATGTTAGAGTCCAGGCGTCTGACACAGCAGTGCTGGGGCAACACGTCAGGAGCGAAGAGAAGGATGTCGACCTTTAATCTGTCCTCATCGTCCCCGTTGCAGTGTTCCCTGCAGCAGCCAAAGATGGTGGTGGTCCCGCTCATCAGGTAGATCACAAAGTCCTGTAATTAAAGTGTTTTTTTTAAGTTTAGGGATAAACTCACAATTAGTATTAATTAATCTGCCACTGATTTTTCAGATTAATCCATAAATCATCTAGTCTAGAAAATGTTGAAATGTAATGGGTAAAAGACGCCCATCATAATATCTTTCTATGTTTTGTGTGTTCAACTAGTCCAAAACACATTTATTCAGTTTACTGTTACATAATACAATAGAAACACACACCAAACCCTCACTGAGAAGCTGGAAATACTGCAGGTCATTTTTGACGCTTGAAACAAAAGAAATTACATAAATTACAAAAAAAATTTATAATTTGGTATTTAAATGTTAGAAAACACTAAAAAGTGCCCATGGGACGTCTTCAAATGTCTTGTTTTGTTGAACCAGTCCATAAGACAAGATCATCAACCAATTCTCACAATGGAGAAGCTGGAACCATCAAATGTTTACAAGTGTTGCATGAAAAATTACTTAAACAATAGTTGCTGAGAAATTTGACTAATTGACAAATCTAGCTTAATCCCTCTTGATGCAAAACTTTGTTTCCAAATGAAAGTCAGTGTGTAGGATGGGATTGTGTAACATTTTGGAAGTGAACCAGCAGCATAATGTGCGTGTGAACAGCAGCGCGATCAGCTGATGTAAGAACAGCCTGCACTGGCAGCATGACGCGAGACAGGAATGGAAAGGCTTTACGAGTGAGACATCACTGATGTCCGTGACCCGAGGGTTACCACATTAAGACGGTTAGTCAGGCGATGATACACCATCGTCTGTGCTGGTAAGAGGCAAACGGAAGTGAAAAGGCTTGTGCGAGCAAGGAGGCCGACAAACCTAACTTAGTTACACCAGCAATAACTCCAGCAGCTTACTGTGAGAAGCTTGTGGAAGGATACCCTAAACATTTGGTGGAGCTATTTAACAGAGTTTCAGGAGCAGGACCCGACCTCAACCATGCCACTTCCAGAATTTCTATAAATGCCAAAATAACCCATCCCCTCTTCTTCCATCTCGTATTCTGCACCCCACACCATGTTTGCTTATTCCCTTCTTCCTCTCAGTAGGGTTATAAGGGAGTTTGTCATGTCCGGGTGCTACAGCGGATTTGCCTATCGTAGCTTCCCCACAACTCTTTAGAAATATAGCAATCCAGCAAGTGCAGGCCTCTCACATCTTTCTGTTTTGTACATCAATAAATTATTTAAATTTATCTGTTGATGGTGTGATTCTCAAGTTAAACTATTTAAAGGCAATGCTACCAAATACTAACTCGGTGCATGCAAACATCTGACCCGCTGGGAACGTGATGAAAGAAATAAAAGCTGACAAAAATCCTTCTCGCCCCTGTTATTCTGACATTTCATATTCTTTAAATAAAGTTGTGATCCTAACTGACTTAAGACAGGAATGTTTACTAGGATTAACTGAGTTTAAATTTATTTGGCTAAGTTGTTTTTCAACTGTATCACCAGTTGTTTATAGAATATTTAAAAAATGTCCAAATTACAAACACAAATAAATATATTGGACATTATGTGGCTGTACTGAATACATATAATTGTAATAACAGCATAAAAAAAAGTAATTAGCAGATGAACCAGTTGCAGCGATTTACTTCCACCACTCAAACTCTGAGGACACAGTTTCAATAACAAACTTTAATGGTCTAAATGGCCACACAATGGCTTTTAGTTCCTGTGATATGACCACTGATATGCCTCGTTTCTTTGCTTTGGCTCTCGGTTGACCTATTGTTGCAGAGTAAGATTAGGCTTGCTGCGGCGCTGCCAGCATCCTGCACAGTCAGCGATCTCCACCAGCATGGGAGCGAGAGCTTCATGTTCCTGGGAATGACTCTCTGGTTTACTGTGAAAAAATTAGCTGCGTAAACAAGTGATTCAAACTGCATCACACATCAACTGGGACGTGCGTTGGACGTGCTATATTTGACTTGAAAATACTGGCATGTAGATTACAGCACACCAAGTGTCCTCCTCCTACTGTGTTTATTTAAATACTCTAAGAATAGCTTCTGTGTAGTTTATCCTTGTCTACAGGGTACATTTTAATCAGTGTTATCTCCTTGTTTTAAATGTTCTGAGCAAGGTTTCTTCTAACACTCCTTCCTTGTCCTTTCATTGGTACATGATGACAGACTGCTCGTCCTGTGTGAACGTCAGCTTCAAGCAAGAAGTCAATTCTGTTTCCCTCTGAGCCTATAAAGGACAACACACCTCTGTAGTCCCCTTAATGAGTCGACCTGAGTCCATTCTGATAAATCCACAGTGAAGCAGTCGCTGACCTTTTATAACCAAAGCCCTACTCTCTCGGATTTTCTCCTTGAGGTTCTTAACGTAAGATGTTCAATCTTGTGTGCTTGTTTACAACATGTTGTTTCTTTTAAGCTTGTGTTTGCCCCACCTGCCCACACAATACCAGGAGACTCTCGAGGAGTCAAATCTTCAATGAGCTTATTACAGTCCTCCCTTACTCTAGAACAAACTTTCCACTAGACAACAATTTAATTGAATAATTCACTTAGAAGTTCTGTGTCTCATGCAATTACAATGTTATTAATATCATTACGGCTGTCATTAATTAAACATCTTCTTAGACAGGGACTGCTCCTTCAAGTCATTCATTAGTTGACTTACTTAAATTGCTCTTCGGCTAATAGATGAATTAAAGCAGAAGGATATATTAAACACTCAAATCTACTGCTGTTTGGAGACCAATTGATATTTGTAAATATTATAGTGGTGAAAGTGCAATCTTCATCGTTTTCCAGTAACAACTATTTACTGCGACCTTATTTTACAAGACCAAAAAGACAATTTAACTATAAATTTCCTAGTCAAACAAATCTTAAACATCCGATTGCACAACTCAAGAACACGTTAACCAGGAGTCACTCTCAATCTGCTGCTCTGTGGTGCAGATAAAATCAATAATTTCTGATTATGGCATCTTATGACCAAGTCAACATAAAAATAATTAATAACATAAAAGACCAAAATCGGCTTTCTAAAGTTTATGCACTCTTTTTGGAAAGGCTTCTTTTTGGTCTGAACGGAAAAATATGCATGTTTAAATTTAAGACCACTGGTGCATAACATGGCAGTATCTAGATGTCCAAACACTGCTGTAACATTGAAAACAGAAGGAAAAAACAAGAAAATAATAATCAGATGAATGATATATAATGAATATAATCATTACTTGCAGCGTTACTTGTCTGTTATAAGTGATAAAGCCGAGGTTTATCAATTAATTTGACAATTATACATCAACATTAATATAAAATAATTGGGCAGCACCTCCCTTCCTCTCTCACTCACCTGTCTGTGGCTATAGCCCTGCAGCAGGAGGAAGTACGGGAAGTCGAAGGGCGGGTGAATGGAGTACTGGGTGGTGTTGTCGTCGCTGCTCTCCGTCTCCTCCTTCTCCATGCCGAGCCGCAGGACCTCCTTGTCAGCCTCAGCCTCGGGATCCTCCCTGAGCGCGCTCTGCCGGGCTCGGCTGGCCTCCTTCTCCATCGCGGACAGATCCATCTCACTCAAACTTCTCCAGATGCCGAGTCCGTCCACATCCTCCCCGCTGCCATCCACAAACAGCGAGGTCACTCTGGAGCGGCTCTTCTGCAGCTTACGAGCCTGAGCATTGATGCCTGGATTGACAGGATGACAGTGTGTTTAGGAAATAACTGAGTAGTGTCTGTAACAAACCTGAACTGTACATGTGATTATTACAATATGAAAGACAAACTGTTGCATCATAATAAAGTGTACAACTGAAGCAAAAAAAACACACGAGAAAGACCTCTTAGAGTCAAATATGTAGACCAAATATACATTTCTGTGGATTCCCACTTTAATTACTTAATTTTGCTTTATTGTCAATAAATCACACCTTATCTTTCACACGTTAAGAGACACAAAATCTAAGAAAAAAGATGAACAAATGTAGCCTAGAAAGTAATCTATTAATTTATCATCATCCTCCACATTTAGATAAAAAATAACTGTGCTTAACATCAGATAAGTTCTCAAAGGAAAATCTTCCAAGTACAGAGGAAAAAAAAAATAGCTGGGGTGGTGATGGTTCAGACCCGGGTTCAAATCCACGGTGAGACACCCTGAGCAAGACACTTAACCCCTCATTGCTCCAGAGGCGTGCGACCTCTGACATATATAGCAATTGTAAGTTGCTTTAGATAAAAGCGCCAGCTAAATGAATAAATATAAAAAACACATATTGTCTCTGGAGTGAATTTCTCGAATGCTATAAATGATCGTGGAATAACTTAAATTTCAGATAACAAAACATATTTCTTTACAAAGTAATTCAGTAGTATCTTATATTTTCTGTTATCTATACAAAGATTCAGATAATATCTAACATTGATTCAGTGAAATAAGTGCTTCAGTAAGATACAGTTTATGAATACATTTATAATAAGCCTCTTTGATTTTGTTACTACTAAATAAAAATGAACTGATTTTCAGGACCATGTTTTGTCAAGTGAATCCTACGTAGCTAATAGCATTGCCAAACCCCCTCCCAGCACTGGCCCCAGATCAACTGAAACATAACCAGAGGAAAGAGAGGAAATGTGCGGGGGAAAGTGAGATGTGACCACCTCTATCTGATGCCAACAGCCGCTCTGTCGGCCTGACGTAACACAAACACTATTGAGCTTGTGTGGAGCCATTAAGCACCGTGGAATGTCCACAGCGTCCCAGCTTCACACCCGCAGCTCTGCCGCTCTTATCAGCTGTGGAAATGGGTGTTTTCCACATTGTTCAGCACCAGGGTGACAGACTGGGCTCAGTGCCCAAAAAGCTCCTACTGTAGCGGTACAGGGCAGCCCCCCACCCCCCGGTCGGTGATAGAGGAGGACCATGAGAACTAGGGTTTGACTGATATTGGCCAATGTTGATATCATGGTGGGAAACCCTTTGAAATATCATTAAGACCATAATTGGACACTAAAACTGAAACCCAGAGTGATAACATCATAAAAAGTACCAATTTGGGAAAATACGTTTACTCGCTTAGAAGAGTTAGATGAGAAGATGGACACCACTCTCATATCTGTACAGTAAAAAATAAACTACTGAAAGCAGCCAGTTAACTTAGCTTAGCAAAAAGCCTGAAAAAAGGGGGAAACAGCTAGCCTGGCTCTGTCCAACGGTAACCAAATCAAGCTACCAGCACCTCTAAAGATCACTAATTTACATGTTATATAACTCGTTTGTTTAATCCAAACAAAAATAAACAATTCAAGGAATACACTGTACATGTGCCAACTCGTCTAAGCAAATACCAATAAACATATTTCCCAAAATGTCAAAACTATTCCTTTAAAACTGTCACATCTAAACCACAACTAATTTAAGTGCTTTGGTTGAGCCATGCCACCTACTGTATTTAAAAACCATTGGGATACATTAGGTGTCTTTTTCTTCTACATTTCTTTAATTTCAAACATTTTAAATAATGTTTCTTAACTACAAAACACAATTAAAACCAATCAACTGAACATACTGAATGTTCAGCAGGTAAATCACAGATACAGATAGATTTCAGCCATCTGTTTAAGCATGTACAGTAGGTAAACCAACACTCTACTCCTAGTGTAAATGCAGAATGAACTCTAAAAAAAATACATTTAATTTAAGAAAGCAAAATATTCAACAACAAAATGTTGATATTGTTTTTATAAGGCTGCGATTAGCGGGAATCTCCACCACCTCAGTAGGAATAATAAGACTAATTAAAAAGGCAGTGTCAACGTAGCAGTACATTGGTCTAACGCAGGGTGAACCACAGCAAACTTGTGCCAAAGTCAACAGGCCTGCACAGTCCTCAGTGAGCAGGAAGTGACCTCTAACAGAAACAATAACACAGCAGTGAGTGGCCACATTCTGGCAGCTACAGGCTGAGTGGGAAGAGCTGCCCGGTGCCTCGATGTTTCAGAGGGCCCTAATGGGCCCTTACAGAAGATAAGAGTGGGGCCGCACTGACCTCCTCTATCCCTAACTGCAGCTTTTGTTTCCTCCTGACCTCACTCACTTGCCGCCATCTCCCCTGTTCTAGCTGGTGATAAGCTGGACAATGAAGGCTGTTAGCCTGCAATAAGAGACAAGGATAAAGGCTCCCCATGCCACCACAACAGAGACGGAGTGATTGATTAACCAGGCGTAAGGATGTTGGGGTCACTGAGCTGTAACTAAAAAAATAAGATGTGTGCCTTTTAAAGACAGTAGGCACAACCCTTGGTCTCTGAAGAAAACTAAACGTGTGAAAGCATAGGCCGACGTGTATACCTGCTGTGACTGTGTCTCTGTCCTTTAAACTTTGCTCTTCAACGCTCGCTCTCAGCTGGATTTCAAAACGCCTGGAGAAGCCTTCCTTTGGTTTCCAAAGTGACTGCAGCATGAGGGGCTTCTCGTTGTCCCCCACCACCCGGAAACACTCCCTCTTCCACTGGTTATCTGTGCCTGTCTGGCCAATCACATCACAGAGCACATAATCGTTGGGGTCTTCTTTTTCCAGGCAGTACCTGAGCAACAGAGTAGGAAATTAGGGCCACAGTGTTAGTAATGTTAAACCCGCTAGAACTGAGTCAACCCACAGTTTTTATGCCAGTATAACTATTGATACAACGACCTGGAGGCCATATTTTACTTTTGTTAGCCATGCTAGCAGCGTGACTCTAGGGACGGTGATCCCTTAACTTTTCATTCTAGCACCATCAAGTCAAAGTTTTAATTTGTTTAATACTTTCTGTAATTACATTAGCTGCAGCTGTTCTTTGTGTTTAGTGCTAATTAGCAAATATTAGCATGCTAATGTGCTAAACTAAGATGGTAAACATTAGCATGCTGACATTAGCATTTAGCTCAAAGTACAGCTTCACAGAGCCGCTAGCATGGCATTGGACTCTTAGTCTTGTTTTTTGATTGAGTCATTAATAAAGTGATGTCCAAACAACAATCTTTTATGTTCACTTCATATTAAACAGAGAATAGCAGCAAAGCCTCAGGTGGGAACATATTTTGGGCATTTTATTTTCATAAATGGCTTCAACGATTCCCGTTTTAACACTGCTTGTTTAAACACTACACCACTGGTCCTGTAAATATCTAATAAGGAGCATCATAAAAAAGTAAAATAGTCTCAAAAGTCTTGTTCTTAATACATTTGAGGTAAGAAATAGGACATGCAGTTACAGAAGCATGCATAATTTTCATGTAAAACTTTAGTTTTAAAAGTTGTTTACATGGTTCTGGAGATTTGAGAGGCATCAATCATACATACAACATATCTGGTGAGGTTCACGTGATCCTAAGTAGAGTTTTTCCACACTTAAATAGCTAAAACTGTGGCTGTAGGGCGTGGTCTGACAAACATGTTTGATCTAAAATCTATAATATGACACACATGCCAGTTTAAGGAAACCCCTCACCTCTCCAAGGCCTCCTTTACCAGTTCCTTCGCACTGGACTGTGTGGTGGCCAGTACACTCTTATAGTTGGTCCCCTGACAGATGTCGCTGCCGAAGATCTTAAGGATGCCTGGGATAGACATTTGACTGGACAGCTCTGCTGGGTCGTCTGCAGCCTGGAGGTTACCGCTGCCCAACGCCTGGCCGCGGCGTCCACCGTCCCGCAGGTTGGGGCTGTGGTTGAAAGCAGTTGAAAGCCTGTTATTGTGGCGGCGGATTTTGCTCTTGGCCGGCTGCCGGACACCCACGCTCTCTGTGCAGCGGACGGTGCTGTCAGAGTTGTTGGACCTGAGAGGGAACAGAGGAGAGGACAGTACGCTGTTTAATGGCAAGCGCTAAATATACTCGCTGTAATATACAGCCGTTCTGCATATGTACCAGTAAGTGGCTTTTTGTTTCTATCCAATCAAGTCTTCTAAAAATAGTCAATCACAGTGTCTGACTGTACACAGTGATTGATGAGTGAATAATAAGACCTCCAATCGGATCATCACAAGGTATCACGCATCTACAGACACAGATATTACACAGAAGTTACATTAAAGGTGGTCAAAAAACTAAATTTTCCATATGTGATGTTTTGCTTTTGGAGCTTCTGAAAACATCACTTAAATAATCTACATAACTTATAAGCATTTAATAAAAGGGTCTTTCAACACTATAATGTAGTAAGCAGATATAAGTGTATATTACTGTATTTATCAACAACTTTAACTCCTACTGTATTTCGCTCATAAGGGCATGCTGGTGTATAAACAGATACTAATTGGCATTATAGAGCAAAACACACTTTATACACCAGCATCCACTTATGGGTGACTTATAGGAGGAAAAAGACACAGTTGTAAAAATTTTAGTGATGTTGAAGTCATGGGAGAGGTTATAACTACTGACAAATATTGTAATTTAATAAATACTTATAATGTCTGCATATTGAGAAAATTTAGATTACAGTTAATGTTAATGTTTATATAGTGGATATAAATGCTAAATCGGAGGATTATATATACCATTTGCTGTGATGCAAAGTAACAAAGTACATTTCCTTTTCCACTCTGGTACTTTTACTGGAATTGTGTTTATACATCCATTTTACTAGATGTCAGGGGGAGGGAGATATACTACATTTATCTGGGAGATTCTGTTGTTAGCTACTTTACAGCTTAAATGTTTATAAACAAAAAGCTGTGATCAATTAATAAAAATCTGACACAGTGCTATAAAGTAAGCTATACAACAGTATATAATGGAGTTAAAATGTGCTCCACCCTCTACCAGATTTAACATTAAAATGCTGCTTAGGTGTTAAAGCATTTAGTAATAATATTCCAATACTATATAATATTAATATAACTCGCTGAAAAAGACCATTCTGTCCAACAGGTACTTTTACTTTTATACTTTAAGCACATTTTGCTGTTAGTACTTTTTTACTTTTCAAGTGAGTGAGATAATGAATGTAGAACATAGTATTTTTTTTTTTTTACATAAGAGCATAGCTACTTTAGTAAATGATGAGTACTTCTGCCACCACTGCAGTACAATTATAAGGTATATAAAGTCTTACTGGACAGATCCATTGCTGGGTTTCCTCCCCAGTTTGGCGAGGCGCTTCTTTGGAGAGCGGATCAGTAAACCCACAGGGAAGTTTAGGGCTTGTTTATTTACGTGGCTGCTTCTCTCCTCCGAAATCATTGTTGTTTTCAATTCACGTAAACAAAACAACACAACTAGAGCAGTTGAAATGATCAGAAAATAGCATTCTTCGCAGCTAGCTAACTGTTAAAAATTAAAAATGTGTCGGGACGAGAATAGTATCACTTCCAGCTCCAAAAAATAAAAATAACAAACCCTTAAAAATCACAAAAAGGTGTGTAAATACCCCAGCAGTATCTCTGCATCCATTAGACAACAGCTGTGAACGTTATTTAAAAATGTTAGCTTGATAATGAGATGAACTAACGTTATATTCCCAATCACACACACACACGTTAGCTTTCAAACTTCCAGCTCAGTTTTCTTCAAGATAAAATCCAAACCGACGTGAATGTCGAGCAGAAAAGAAAAGAAAATGAAGAAGTGGAGACATTTTCACACATCGTTTGTCCGTTTCTGGCTGGAAACAGTTGGGGGAAAGCGAGCGGAGGGACAGCCCGGTCCATGATAACAACCGTAGGATCCGCTAACTGCGTCTGGGAGTTTGGAGCGGACTGAAGCGAGGACCTGCTGCTGCGCGAGGCACGAGCCACTACAGGTGACGTCACTGCAGCGTCACACGCATGGTCCGCGAGGAGGCGGGACTCAAATCCTTTTCACACACACACACACACACACACACACACGAGCACCAACGGAGGACTGAAGTCTTTGCTTTGGTTTCCTCCAAAAAGATATAATACGTAACTTTACTGCATAAAAACGACTAGATATATTTTATGTATTATTTTATAAATATTTTTTTGAGTCAATTTGAACTTTTATTGCATATCTTAATATGGGAATCTCACGGTGCAAAACACAAGTCTTAACTTTGACAGGTTAGTGCAGCGGTGTTCATGAGAGAGAGCTAGAGAGAGAAAGAGGAGGTGCTGCATGCGTAATACAGCTCCTTAATTAAATAACTAATTAACTAATATCATAGTCATAGCAGCAGAGAGTGTTTTGTTTTTTTTTTACAAAACATATAGGCTTAAAGTTTCTTAACGCAACCTGCTGAAATAAAAAACAGTCTAGCAAGTAAATCCCGACTTTTGATATAGCCCTACTGTTTTTTCTGCACATGTAGCCTATTTATAAGAGCAGTATTCAGTATAACTTAAAGCCACTCTCTCCCTACAAGTCCAAGCATCAGTGACAGCAGCTGCCGGAGTTTCTTTCTGTAAGTTTCACATTGCTGTGCTGCTTCAGCAGATGCTTCAATAAATCAGATGTAGAATTGTTCGCTGTTGGAAGCTTGCTTCAGACTTTACAATAGATGACAAAGTTCTTTGCATCTTAGACTGTGACACAGCAATGGTAGTAACTATGTACAGCTGAAGAACACTTCTCTCCCTCCTCCATTTTCCTGTAGTTTTTGCTAAATCTGCACTGAGCTTGAGCTGATGACACTGCTCAGAAGCACCTATAGTGGTGAGGCTACCATCTCTATACAAATAGATGGTGTATGTTCGGCTGTTTTGTTTTGTTTATGTTTTGTCCCATGTCTCAGTATGTTTCCTTGTTTTGTGTTTTTTATTTTTAGCCATAGGCCTACAGCAAATCGGATTTCCCCTAGCTTTCTGAGTAGGCGACTGCAATTGCTTTTCTCTGGCTGCACCAAACTGGAACCATCTTTTGCCTGATCAGATCAATCATTGTTCTAAGAGTAAGCTCATTCACTACAGAATGTGTCCAACTTGATGCCAGTATTTTTATACCACACCCCTGCAGTTGCCTGCAGCTCATGTTTGACTCTCAAGTTAGCGGAAGTCGCACTCATCTTGATTGCACCTATTGAGCCATTGAGCCCTCAGTGCCTGCTACGTATGTAGCGTTGGCGTAATAAGAAGAATATAAGAAGCAAAAAGTAGGCTATGTAATTTAAGTACTTTGGAAGAAGCTAGCTCGGTATTCTCAGTATGGATATTATGGCAGAGGTTGTGAAGAGACTGAAGAAGACGTCTACAGAGGAAGCCGGGAAGAGAAAAACAGAGAGTGAGCAAGAAACTGGGTTGCAAGATAGCCAACAAAGCTATCAGCAACCAACGCAAGAGCCGTTACAGTAGCTAACATTACCAATGTCCGAGTGTGCTATCTAGTAAGTTTGCTAACATCAACTCCAGATTTATAGCTAGTGGCAGCTGGTGGAGAGTGCCACCAGAGTCAAGCCGGGCGAGCAGCCAACATAGCTCAGCTGCCTCTATGGACGTAACGTTAGCTAAATGCAGACGCAAAGAGACAAAAGAGGTTCGTTGAGGGAGGAAGTTGAAGAGAAAAAGAGAGCGACCAAACAAGAGGTTTCTGGACTTTGGCGAGAGTTCAATAAAATAATAAGTTGCAAGACAGACACCGAGCTGGCTTTCTTTCTGTTGGACTAGTAAGTAATGTTGTCTTGTGTTGTCACGCTTGCTTGATGTTTGGCTGTGTTAGCTAAGTTGCCGACTTCTTAGTTTATAAACTTCGGTAATGTAATCATAACAAATGCACATGTACAGCTGTCCTTATTTATGACAGCGGTGAATCACACTCTGAAACAGACACAGCATGCTACTTCATGACGCCATCAAACTATGTCTTCATTGATTTGATGATCACATACTGTGCGTTTAAGTGAAATATGAACATATATGAAGTTGAATAAATATGTCCATCAGTGTGAAGCTGTATTCATCAATATCTGACCACTTGGGGCCAAAAAAGTGTGCTGTGATGAGTTGAAATAGGCTAAAAAAAAAAGCTCCATAATGATAATTTTCTTCAGGTTTGTCACTGCAAACATATTGAATTAAAAATGTCAAATGTTTATAGTTAGGAAAACTGTGGAGGGTTAACACCTGAGGCTGCATATCACAATGTCATCTTGGCCTTCACTGGAGGATGAGTGAGAAGGCTTAGGTGAGGATTAGTTCAGCTCTTTTGTGTTAACAAAAAATTCATATAATAAATCCTGGTGATTACTGGAGGCACACTGGACGCTCGAAACAAAACATGGACAATGGAAATAATGATGGATGAATCCAGACATCAGTTTTCTTGTGGTTGTATCCTTGTTCTTCATTATCATAGAATAAGTTATTATTATTAATAAAATAGTAGAAGAGGTCAAGCAACAGCAGTGCTAGCTGTAGAAGTATTTTGGTAGAAGTATTAAAAGCATGAAGTAGTAGTATTATTAATTATGTATAATTAGCATGCAGCAGAAACAGCTCCAACTGGCTGCTTCCCATGTATTATAAATAAAACATATAGGGGATGGTGCTTTGTTAACTTTATTAACTCTGCTAAGGGGTTTTTGTTTGTTGGTCCTGGTTGTTAGTTAGCAGTTTGTCTAATTTTAATGAATTTTAGTGACAAGCAACAGATGTTACATATTAATGATATTTAAAAATGATTTCTAATTGTGAGTTAGGCATAGACTACTTCAGTTAGAAGAGAAAAAAAAGAAACGTTGCACACTTTTTAAAAGAAAGATCAAGATGCATTTCTCTATATTTATTATTATTGAATTAAAAAATAATCTACAGAACTGTGAAATCTTGGCAGAACTATGGAAAAGTGTGGTATAAATGTGTAGTTGTATTCATTTAGTTTATTTGTAGTTTGTTGTTCTTTAGTTGTTTTAATGTTTTATCTGCCTTTTGTCAAAATGAGATAAGTCTACTGAAATAGTTGCAGGCACAGTGGATATCCATCCATCCATCCATCCATCCATCGTCAACCGCTTATCGTGCGTACAGGGTCGCGGGGGGAACAGTGGATAACAGAATGAGATTTCACAAAGTGAAGAAGATAAAGAAAAAATAAATAAAATTATAAATCACAATCAAAGATAATATTGCTTGTAAATGGTAAGTTGATACCTTTTTATATACAGTCTATGGTTGATGCACAGTATTGTTCAATACAACCCTGTAATAGACAGTAAATCCTGAAGCTTCAAGTCCTCCAGCTGAGGCCAATCTGTGCATCAAAAGCTCCATCTAGTGTTAGAACTGTCACACAGCACCACAATGTCTCATTGCAGTAACAGGAACACTGTTTCCCTCCAGTGAATCATGCACACCAACATCTATGCAGCATCAAATGTGAATTACTGATCTCTTGTTTCATTTAAAAGATTTTTTTGCTGAAGAATTATAGTTTACGCTACCCAGAAGAAGGTAAAGGCAGTGTCTGGACCATGTTCATACTCACAGTGGTGGAAGAAGTACTCTTACTTTACTTAAGTAAAAGTAGCAGTACCACAGTGTAAATACACAGTGTTACAGGTAAAAGTTGTATATATTGTCACTTGTACATCTCTTAGTGTATTGATACTTTTTTGATGCTTGTATAATGTTCCTCAAATATAAGTCGCTTTGGATTAAAAGCATCTGCCAAATGTATATGTCAGTCCTACAGTCAAAATCTTACTTTATGTATATATATATATATATATATATATATATATATATATATATATATATATATATATATAAAATTACAAGTATTACCATTAAAATATACTAAAAGTACCAAAGGTAAAAGTACCTATTATGCAGAATGGCCATTTCATTTGAACACTTTTATACCACTTTTAAATACATAGTATACCCTTATACCTTATCACCATACTGCATGTATCTGACCTATTGTATATTCATACATATACTACTGCCTATACTATATATCTGATTTATAGTGTGTTCACATGTATAGTACTGAAGACAGTACCTTCAGCTGTTTATTCTGTCTATAATGTCAACTTTTAGCATTATACTTACACCTGCACTGCTCATACTGTATATATAATAGCTTATTAGTTTAATTTATACTGTTAATACTGTATATATTTTAGTATATTCATATCTTATTTACTGTAAAAATACTGTACTTTAAAGATTTGTAGTTTACTCTGCACTCCTGGTTAGATGCTAAACTATATTTTGTTGTCTCAGTACCTGTACTCAGTGCAATGACAATAAAGTTTAATCTAATCCAATCTAATCTTGATAAGCGTATAAATTGTTGGCCACAACTAACACCTGTACTACTTTTTTATAAATCTACTCTCTGTCTGTCTCTGACACACACCTACATACACACTCAGCCTCTGTAAGTTTTGTTTGTGGTATTGAGTAACAGGGTTAGAAGCGGATGTGAGTTAACTCCATCTGCAGCTGCTGTGCGCAGCGAGCGGTTTGGAGTCGACGAAGATTCAGGTCAGACACTCATCTTTACACTTTTCTGAAAATGGCCTGCTCTGACTCTGCTGACACCATGCTGACTGCACTTCTGCATCCATTCAGTCTGGATATCTACCTGCAGACGGAACAGTTTCTCTTTTCCCTGTCTGATCATGTTTATTAATGCTACAGACTTTTTAGGAATGAATGGAATCGTTCTTATTGAAGAAAAAAATAAATATATAATTGAGGACTGCATTTTGTATTTTTGATTACTTTAATGCAATTTTTGTCAGTGTGGTATCAAAATTAACAACAGCACAAAATTCTACGTCAGGACATACAAGGCATTTTGGTGTTTATTTGGGATGAAAATGACATCAGGCCAGACACATGGGACATACTTTAATACGGTTACACACAATTAACCTTAAGTAACTCCTGCTCAGACCAAACAACATAAACCTTAACACTTCTTTTGGCAAGGTTGTTTAACGTCTACAGTTTTAACAACATTTTATCATCAAACATTTTCTTTCTGACTTTCCTCACTTTGGGGAATTGGTATTCACATGTAGACAAGTTGATTATAGCGGAGTGACGCAAGATTGATTGACGTAAACAACATTTCCACGAAGCAACAAAGCAGTCAAAGTAATCAGATTTTCTGTCATGCACAGTAACACTCGAGATAAGGTTCATTGGGTAGTGGCAAAATGTCAACACTGCCATGTGTGATGATACCACTGCTGCAATTTAAGGGTGTAAAAGATATAAAAACAATAATAGCAATAAACAATGTGTCCCAGGTGGTAATACAGATAAATATACAGATATGTGCCTCCTATTGAGCTTTTATCATTTTAGTTTATACATTACTTGTGTGGTGCAATTAATTAAATATCCACATAGTGATCCTGGTGCTTTAGGGGTCCCTGATGGTCTAGGTCCCCTGGATGGTTGCCCACTTTGCTCAGTTGGTTGGCTCAGTTTATAGTGATTTATGAATAATCTTGTTGAATTGTGTTTTTACTATCCAGGCAGCATTTCAAATCGAATGTATGATAAAACAGACTTTTCAGTTACATACGTGGTTATCATAAAACTATAGTGTAACTTTCACAGAAATAGAGCACACGCGGATTTCAACATGCATCATTTACTATAAATAAGTGTGCACCTACTTCCCTTACATGATGTAACAGCATCCTCTATGTTCAGCAAAGATGTTTTCTCTCTACAAGCCTCATCAAACTCCTTGTCTGATTAATAAACAGGCCATTACACGTTTGTTCTTTTCAGCTTTAAATGGGTTTATTGTTTCTTCAATAGGCTACAAATCTCAAACAAGTTTAAAATCTCTACAAGGTGATTTTCAAGCAGCCCTGAAGCCTTTAAAGACTAATACAGAAATAAATAGGTTAATTAATAGAGTTAAGAGTAATTTGCACTTGTTAATGTACTTAGCTTATACACAAAAAAATAGAGAAAAGATCATTTAAAAAGGGAAACAAGGTCGCAGTAAAAAGCTGAATTAGACTGAAGCATGATAAATGTACTTTATGCAGTTTGACTGTTTTTAAACATCATAACATAAGAAGACAGTCAAGGTCAATACTTGATACTAAAACTCATAACTTTGAGGATTGACATTTGTAAGATTTTATTGTGTTGGGGTGGAAAATCTCCCACCTATTAATCAAAACTTGTACAGGACATTTATAACAGTATAAATCAGTAATAATATCCAAATATTACGATTAGTGAAGATGTTTCATAGGTCTGGTTAATGATTTTTGTGCATGTGTGTTTTCTTGTCCCCATGTGTAAATAAAACACTGTTGCAGAACAACAGTATTAGCCTATACTTGTGAGCCTGCACTGATAAAGCCTTGAAACGAGGAATGATAGTGGTGATAAAACGAGAAAAGGAAGGAGAAGCTATGTCAGATTAACCAAAGAGAAATAGAATGATACTGCCTGATTATAATGATAAACCAATGGGCTTTTATAGCAATGTTCACCCAATGTTTGGTACATTTTAATGTATGTATTGATAAATTAAATGCTTTGAGCACCACAAACTAAATCGCATTCACCTGTGTTGAGTTAAAAAAAGAAGCAGAAATCTCCTATGTCCCAGAACCATCTGTATGGCATTAGAGGAAAAGGAGAAAATAGTTTTTTGGGTCATCTGGGTGAACTAATCCTTCGCTTAATAACTGATAGCCTACTTAGCCAGCAAATGATGTATGTGTTGTTTAAAAATGTTAACATTATTTAAATAAAATGTCTAAAAATTAAAAAGGACACATATAACTGTATTATAATTTACCAGTCTACTAGACACAACAATAATTTCATGCTCATGTTTTTATTCTAAAGATCCTTTCCGGTCCTTTTTAAGACATATAGTACAAATACTCTGCTTGTAATAAGTTCACTAACTTTTTCCACCAAAACGTTTGATTATCTAGCTAAAAATGATTTACTCTACAATGGCCCTCGGCCCTCACTGAAAAATCCAGAACGTATTAATATGCACATGTTGTGAATTTCAAATATTGTGAATTTCAACTGCAACATTTCTCAAGAAAATTCTCCCAGCAGCAATTTGAAAGACCAACAATTTAGTGTTTTTTTTAACCCAAAACCAACATTTTTTGTTGGAATAGGACACCAGGAAGTTACTGGTCCAAGCCAAGATCTGACACATTAACACCACCCTGTGAAAAAGCAATTTGTTGATTTTGAACAAAAAATATACAGTGTGTTAATTTGTTGTGCTGGTAGGCATATTTTATTATTCTGGACGAGCCAGGGTAAGTTTTCAGCTTTACACAGATGTCATTATGCTAAGCTAAGCTAACCGGCTGCTCGCTGTAGCTTCATATTTAAACAGACAAACATGAGAGTGGTATCAGTCTCATGAAACTATCGGCAAGAAAGCAAATAAGCGGATTTTTGAAAACATAATCAGACTTGTGAGTTTGAAAAATTCTGCAACAAGTGGAGTTTTATTCTGAAAATAAGGACGGAAGTTGCGGCACTTTGAAGAGAGGCGGGTCTCGGCGAGCAGCTGCGGCAGAGCTTCAGAGCGACGACCGCAGAGAGCAGAGACCCGCGGAGCTCGTAAATCTTCTGTCTTTACTCGAGTTCAAGCAGTCAACAGAGCGGGAACACATTCTTCACACAAACCAGGATTTGTATTTGTTTTATGTAAACATTTTTTTGGGCCTAAATATGCTGCTGTGTTCACACTTCGGAAGGAGAAGAGGCCAGCCTTAGAATAAACTCACCACAAGTTGAAGACCTCTCCTCAGACGAGGAAACAAGGGTAAGATAAACCATGTTGATCAAATATCAGAAAACCTGGTAAGAATCAAACACCATACTTCCTTGTAAAAAAAAAAAAAAAATCATTTTAGTTACAGCTCAGTCCTCTTCCTCTTTCTCCTTCTGTATTTCTCTCTTTTTCGTTCATCTCCACCTTTCATGAATTTTTTTTTTTACCGCAATCTTTACAATATGCCTTTTTCTTTATTGAATGAAGCCCTTATTGAAATCTCTGCTGTATCTACAGTATAACATTCATCACCACATTAAACATAATATTTGACACTAACTAACCTATTATATGGGCACCTACAGGGGGCTGCGTTGCAATCACGCAGTTATACTGCAGGTTAGATCTTAATGTCTAATTTCTCTTTTCTTTATTGTTAGATTACTAACTTTAACTATTTTATCTATCTTGTTTGGAGACCAGTTGCATGTTTTTACTCCCCTCACATTGGGGAACTGGAATTAAAAGCTATTGTTGGTGTGAGACAGACAGTTAATGGAGGTCAAAACTGATAAAATATCATTCACAGTTTCATCAGTTCAGAAACATATGTTTAATATCTGTGTAAATCAGTTGGGATCCCTGCATTCCTGTCACCAGAGAGGTCAGACATTGAGTAGAGGTCAATGCCCTTTTTGATCTCTGATGCCAAAGTTGTGTGAGGACCTCAAGTCAAGACATCCTCCGCTGCAAACATGGTACACACCCTTCTCCACTCTGTGGTGAAAGAAAACACAAGAGTCAGCTCATTAACAATACTGAGGGATGAGTTGACTGACATCAGCCACAAAGTCATAGGGCTGCAGCTAATGATTATTTTCAGTAGCGATTATTAATCTGCCAATTGTTTTCTCATATAACCATTTTGTTATTAACATGTCAGAAAATAGTTGCCCATTAAGATTTCCAACAGCCAAAAGGTATGTATTTCAAAATTACGGTCGATTAATGAATTAATCACATAGATAGATAGATAGATAATAGAATGGACAGTGCAGATAATCAAATTAATCGTTAAGGAAAATTGATTTTTAGTTAGATTCAGCCCTACAAAAAGCAGTGTCTGGTTGAGGCTTCTTGTCACATATGTCTGATATCATATGTCAGATGTCTACGAGTTGTTATGTTAAGTTCCACCAAAGAGGCATTTCCTATCCAAACCTCTCACATGGTTTCATTTAAGTAACTGTTCAGATGATCCAATATTTCAATAAAAAAAGCAAAGATTAGAAAATATCCTCAAAACTGAAAAAAGATTTGTGTATCAGAACTTATTTTTTTCTTTATTTCTCCCATTAATGGTCTCTCAACCCTCAGATTTATATGGTTATATTTTAGAGGGGCCCGACCTCTGGGTTGGGAACCACTGGACTGAACTATCTAACTGTACATAAAGTAGTAAAAATGTGTTAATTAACTGTGTATAGAGTAGTTCAATTAGCTAACTGTACATAAAGTAGTTAAATTAGCTAACTGTACATAAAGTAGGTAAACTAGCTAACTGTACATAAAGTAGTTAAATTAGCTAACTGTACATAAAGTAGGTAAACTAGCTAACTGTACATAAAGTAGTTAAACTACCTAAACGTACATAAAGTTGTTAAATTAGCTAACTGTACATAAAGTTGGTAAACTAGTTAACTGTACATAAAGTATTTAAACTAGCTAAACGTACATAAAGTAGTTAAATTAGCTAACTGTACATAAAGTTGGTAAACTAGTTAACTGTACATAAAGTATTTAAACTAGCTAAACGTACATAAAGTAGTTAAACTAGCTAACTGTACATAAAGTAGTTAAACTAGCTAACTGTACATAAAGTAGTTAAATTAGCTAACTGTACATAAAGTAGTTAAACTAGCTAACTGTACATAAAGTAGTTAAACTACCTAAACGTACATAAAGTTGTTAAATTAGCTAACTGTACATAAAGTTGGTAAACTAGTTAACTGTACATAAAGTATTTAAACTAGCTAAACGTACATAAAGTAGTTAAATTAGCTAACTGTACATAAAGTAGTTAAACTAGCTAACTGTTCATAAAGCAGTTAAACTAGCTAACTGTACATAAAGTAGTTAAACCAGCTAATTGTAGATAAAGTAGGTAAACTAGCTAAACGTACATAAAGTTGTTAAATTAGCTAACTGTACATAAAGTAGTTAAATTAGCTAACTGTACATAAAGTAGTTAAACTAGCTAACTGTTCATAAAGCAGTTAAACTAGCTAACTGTACATAAAGTAGTTAAACCAGCTAATTGTAGATAAAGTAGGTAAACTAGCTAAACGTACATAAAGTTGTTAAATTAGCTAACTGTACATAAAGTAGTTAAACTAGCTAACTGTACATAAAGTAGTTAAACTAGCTAACTGTTCATAAAGCAGTTAAATTAGCTAACTGTACATAAAGTAGTTAAATTAGCTAACTGTACATAAAGTAGTTAAACTAGCTAACTGTTCATAAAGTAGTTAAACCAGCTAATTGTAGATAAAGTAGTTAAACTAGGTAACTGTATATAAAGTAATTAAAACTAGGTAACTGTACATAAAGTAGTTAAACTACCTAACTGTACATAAAGTAGGTAAACTAGGTGAGTGTATATGAAGTAATTATAACTACCTAACAGTACGTAAAGTAGTTAAAACTAGCTCTTGAGCAACAGTAACATGCTGCTCTCACATTGATGCATCATGATTAACAATCTAAAAATGTGATGTATAATAATTTATCAGTCGCAGGAGACATTTTACTGCAGAATGAGTACTTTGACCTCCAGCTGTTTGTTATGTTTGTTCTGGCTCAGTGTGATTCCTGAAATGTAAATGTTTTGAAGAGAGGTGTGCCAGTTCTGCAATGGTGACCGTGATGTACTTGGATGTTTATTGGGATGCTTTGCCTAATTTCGCCTGACTGTCTGCTGTTCCTGTTGTAACTTTAAAAATTACCTGTAGTAGTCGTGTACAGTGGTGGAAAGTAACTAAGTACATTTACTCAAGTACTTGTACATTTTACGCTGCTTTATACTTCTACTTCACCATGTGTCAGAGGGAAATATTGTACTTTTTACTATGACTCCATCGTCACAGACATTTTTACTCTACTACATTTTTTTGAAAACACATGATGATCTTGTAAAAGGAAGTATAGTATAACACGCACATGGACTTTTCTGAATTCTGAGTACTTTTACTTAAGTTAAATATCTGACTTCTTCTGCACTCCTGGTAAAAAAAACTTGTTTTATAGATGGAGAACAGTCTGATAGCTCCAGACAAACAGTTTTTGCTGCTTCCCTTCTCTGATAAAAAAAACAATTTGCATCTGCATGGGAGTCTGCACACAGACCGTTCAGTTTATAATGCAGGTGCAAACTGAGAAAGAAACCCCCCCGTAGTTAGTACAGTGAAACTTAATGCAACACTGCAAGCAACACTTCTCACAACTGAAACTATTAATTGCAGTTGGTTGTTATTATTATTGAAAAAATGCTCCCTGATGATATAGTCTATCAACAAAACATATCCTTGAAATCTATTAAATACACTCAAAAAGACACTGAACAACATCCTTACATCCCCAGTGTACAGAACACATTAATCACTATCAATTAAAAAAAAAGTTTTACTCGTTCCAGCTTCACAAATGTTAATATTTGCCTAGCCGTGTGATAGTAAATTGAAGATCTTTGAGTTTTTGGCAGTTGGTCAGGCAAAACAAAACATTTGAAGATTATTTCTAGACATTTTTTCATCTAAAAAAATACAAATAGACACTATAATTAGCACATTAATCAGTAATGAAAATAACTGTTAGTTGCTGCCCTTGTGTAAAGTACATTGTCAAGATGTAGCATCTCCTATTTCTCTGTAAATTAACATTTCAAATACATGTCAAGCATAATAAAGATGACTCTAAAAGTAGGCTACATGTGCAGGAGAACCACGTGCACGAGTTGTGAAATGCTGACCAGCTCACTTTCAGCACTTTTGTGGTTTGATCCTGCACTGACACATGCCAACAAGTGCAACTAGAATTGCAAATATGCCCATATGCTAACTTAAACAAAGTCAAAATAGTCTTTTTCTTCTTGACATGGCAGCCTTTAATGAGTGAACACTATTACAAGACACGGTATCAGATAAAAAAATGTTAAATAAATAAATAATTAAACAGTACATAGAGAAGTGAAAGACCTAGACCACAATTGAATGAAAAGAAAACAACATCCACAGCAAGAGTTGCTTGAAAACTAAACAGGTTGAAAGTCTAGTCCAAAGTCGAAGTCCAAAAAAGCTCATCTGAACTATATTTTAATCTGGTGAGCATGGACTCATAAGATCCAATTGGTACCATTGCATTCATTTAAAATCTGGAGCTTTAGCTATTATCTGGAGGCTGTAATGATACCCACCCTAATAACTTCACATTTTCATAAAATTGGTATTTGAATTTGTCTCCTAATAGACAGAAAGTGAAGGAATTAAAGGGATTGCTGGCATTTTGCACTTCCAATACATAACAAATACAAACCTAATTTTATGGGAGAACAACTTTTCAGTTGTTACTGTTACAAGATACACGGTGTGGAAGTTGATAAGACCTTGCAACATCAATCATGAAATGTAGACATAAGCAGGCGAGGTGTAAGTTAGATATTAGAGATGAGATAACAGAAATCCCCTGAAGTCATGCAGAAACAGCTTGGCGTACTAAAAGTGTACTTTATTTCCCCTTTATTTATTTCTGCATTTTAACACATAGTCAGCAGTTCAGTCTTTTTTTAAAATTTTCAGGGACCATCTAAACTTTAACCCTTCTTTTCACACCGAGATTAAGGTGAAACATGTCTTGAAGAAGTGACCAAATTATTTAACTCTGTTTACGTCGTTTAGTCAAATTTGCATTTGTAGTGTGAAGATGCATGTTTCAAGCATTTAATATTACTTTGTGCTAACTTTTTCAACCATTTATCCATTACATTTAGCTTACAGTTTCAACTGTTTATTTAGTACTTTTAGCTAACTGTTTAACTGTTTATCCTTCACTTTTAGCTGTTTCACCTGTTTATCTATCACTTTTAGCTAACTCTTTCAATTGTTTATCCATCCCTTTCAGATATCTCTTTCAACTGTTTATCCGTCACTTTTAGCTGTTTCAATCCTTTATCCATTACATTTAGCTTACAGTTTCAACTGTTTATTTAGTACTTTTAGCTGTCTAACTATTTATCCTTCACTTTTAGCTGTTTCACCTGTTTATCTATCACTTTTAGATATCTCTTACAATTGTTTATCCATCACTTTTAGCTGTTTCAATCCTTTATCCATTTCATTTAGCTAACAGTTTCACCTGTTTATCTGTCACTTTTAGCTAACTCTTTCAACTTTTTATCCATCACTTAGCTGTTTCAATCATTTATCCATTTAATTTAGTTAACTCTTACAATTGTTGATCCATCACTTTTAGCTAACTCTTTCAATTGTTTATCCATCCCTTTTAGATATCTCTTTCAACTGTTTATCGATCACTTTTAGCTGTTTCAATCCTTTATCCATTTCATTTAGCTAACAGTTTCACCTGTTTATCTATCACTTTTAGCTAACTCTTTCAACTGTTTATCCATCACTTAGCTGTTTCAATCCTTTATCCATTACATTTAGCTAACTCTTTCAACTGTTTATCCATCACTTTTAGCTGTTTCAATCCTTTATCCATTACATTTAGCTAACAGTTTCACCTGTTTATCTGTCACTTTTAGCTAACTCTTTCAACTGTTTATCCATCACTTAGCTGTTTCAATCCTTTATCCATTACATTTAGCTAACTCTTTCAACTGTTTATCCATCACTTTTAGCTGTTTCAATCCTTTATCCATTACATTTAGCTAACAGTTTCACCTGTTTATCTGTCACTTTTAGCTAACTCTTTCAACTGTTTATCCATCACTTTTAGCTGTTTCAATCCTTTATCCATTACATTTAGCTAACAGTTTCACCTGTTTATCTGTCACTTTTAGCTAACTCTTTCAACTGTTTATCCATCACTTAGCTGTTTCAATCCTTTATCCATTACATTTAGCTAACTCTTACAATTGTTGATCCATCACTTTTAGCTAACTCTTTCAATTGTTTATCCATCCCTTTTAGATATCTCTTTCAACTGTTTATCGATCACTTTTAGCTGTTTCAATCCTTTATCCATTTCATTTAGCTAACAGTTTCACCTGTTTATCTGTCACTTTTAGCTATCTCTTTCAACTGTTTATCCATCACTTTTAGCTGTTTCAATCCTTTATCCATTTCATTTAGCTAACTGTTTCACCTGTTTATCCATCACTTTTAGCTAACTCTTTCAACTGTTTGTTCATCACTTTTAGCTGTTAACTGTTTATCCATCACTTTTAGCTAACAGTTTCAATCATTTATCCGTCACATTTAGCTAACTGTTTCAACCATTTAGCCATTACTTTTAGCCGTTTCAGTCATTTATCCATTATATTTAGCTAACTGATTCATTCATTTAGCAATTACTTTTAGCCGTTTCAATCATTTATCCATCACTTGCAGCTGTTTCAACCATTTAGCCACTACTTTTAGTCATTTCAATCGTTTATCCATTACATTTAACTTACAGTTTCAACAGTTTATCAATTACTTTTAGCTGTTTCAACTGTTAATCCATTATGTATAGCTAACTGTTTAAACTATTTAGCCATTACTTTTAGCCGTTTCAATCGTTTATCCATTACATTTAGCTAACAGTTTCAACTGTTTATCCATTACGTTTAGCTGATAAATCGTTAATCCATTATGTATAGCTTACTGTTTCAACCATTTAGCCATTACTTTTAACTTTTTTACTTTGTATCCAGTACTTTTAGCTAACTGTTCTATCTATTACATGTTTTTTTCACATACCCTATCAGTCCTGTCAGATACATTTAAGTATCCCTTCATTAACACTACATCTCATGTTCCAAATGTGTTCATTTGAATTTAATTCATAGCTAACTAAGTAGTCTTTTCACATACCCCCTGGCGACTGCCAATTTTACCACTCAATGAATTTGAGGTATGTTTAAGGGATCTTCTACCCTCAAAAAGATAAACATGAGGACTAACATTCAGGAATTTAAGGTAATCTTAAGAGCTGTGTACATAGAAATATGACGAATCTCTTGATCAAGGGATGTTTGTTAGGCCCATGGGAAAAGGGAATTTAGTGGGTATTTTACAGCACTATATCTACTCCTATGGTACTTGAGTTCAAAGAAGAAATGTGTAAACTTGCAAAGCGCTCTACAGCTGCATGAGTAAACTGAAGATAGAGTCAGGTTTTTTGTCACGATATCTCACCACATCCTTCACTTTGTAACCACAAAGAGAGGGAAGGTTTTTATTCTTCACGTCTGTGGGAAAATAACCAAATGTAACACCCAAGATACAGTAACTGCTATCATGGGATTCAAATCCTGACTGTAGCCTAAATTCAACATTTGATCAAACTCTTTAATTGGAGAATTTAATTTTCACTAATGATGTGTTGACCTCTGCATTCATGTCCTGTTTGTGTATCTGGAGGCAAACAGTAAATGAGGAAGTGGCCTTTGTCACTCTACATGATTTAAAAATAGATTACAAATATTTTTTTTCCAATTCCTTTACTCTCTACATGTCATTTCATGTCCTTCATTTATGTCAAGAGCTCGCAGCCTGATAGCTGTGTCACACATGATCACAGAAGTAACAGGAACTATTAAACAATCAAACAATGCAGAATAACGTACGCTGTTGGTGTTTTTAGTGTTTATATGCAGTCAACATCTTGTTCCCTGTTATCATACCCCTAAAAACCAAACAGGAGTCTGAAAAATTAAGACTATTGTGTAAGAAATGTTCAAAATCAACTCTATATCGTGAAGTCTTACATGCAGATGCACCTTGTTAACTAAAATTAAAATAATTAAATGTGCTCTTTTACATGTATTTCATGATTTAAATGCATTTGACCTTTATCATTTTTATTAAACCTAATGTTACCCATACGTAATGAAGAGTTATATGAGAGTTTTATGAGAATTTTATGTCTCTATATTCTTGTTCTTGCCAAAGAATAGTTTGACATTTTGGGAAATACATTTATTCATTTCTTGGAGAGATGTTATGTTCTGAAATAGTCCATCGCACAACCCCCCATGAAACTGCAATGCGTCATTGCAGTTTCATTGATTATTCTGAGACTACAAGCTGCAAAAACACTTTTAATCAAAAGATTGGAAATATGATAAATTCAGTCAAACTACAAACTGTAACAAACTGTTCATACTACACTTTGAACAGTTTTAAAATCATCTTGTGACTTCTGAAAGACAGTCTTGTGACCCTGACAAAACCACAGCTGGTAAGTATTAGTCTAAAAACAGTGACATCTCACCAGCATGTTGACACTTCAGAGAGAGAAGTGTCTCTCTGCAGAGATCAGATTCTGGTGTAACGTGCACTTTGAAGCTCCATATATAGACACAACTGATTTTAACTGTGTAACTTTATGCTGAAAAGCTGATATTAGTCATTTTAAAATTAAGGTAATGCATTTTTCTTTCTCCCTGCACAGAAACACTCGGCATTGAATCTCTGATCCCCCCTTATTCTTCATTTGTTAAATCTTTCCGACACTTCAGCCAGTCGTGATGGAAGCCAGAGGAAAGTATGATTTTTCTGCAACAGCAGAAGACGAGCTCAGCTTCAGAAAGGGCGATATACTTAAGGTCAGTGTTTGTTGATTGGAAGATGAACTCAACGTGGCTTCAAAATGTTTTATTAACTTTGTATGACGTCTCGTGTCTTTATTTTTTCTGATCAGATTTTAAGCCCACAGGACGATTGGTATAAAGCTGAGATGCACGGACAGGAAGGATTTGTACCGCAAAACTACATCGAGATGCAGAATCCGAGGTGAGAGCTATCAAAGCAGCAGTGGACCTGGAAAGCAGTTTTTACTTTATTTAAGAGGGCATTCAGTTTAATCCTCACTCAACTTCTGCAAAACTAAAGGCACAAATCCTCCGGATTCTACCTGTGCAAACCATTTCAAGGTCCCAATATCACAGTGACAACAGTGGCTAATTTTGCAGCAGGACTGCACATAAAACACAGCAAGAAGATAAAAAAAAAGTTTGTGCCTCTGCCATTCTTTGGTTCATTGTAACTTGGACTAATTCTGACTTCCTGATAAACTCCAAAAAGTTCCCTTTCACAACGACAAGGAACAGGACTATAATCAAAAAGAACTAAAAGATTATTATGGGTCATTTTGGGGCTTGTGGACAAAAAAGCCGTACTTTTTAAGCAAAAATAATAACAGGTTATGTGACACTGACTGTTCAGTGTGTGTGTGTGGTTTACACCAGATGAACAGCAGCATTATATCGTGTGTGTTTGTGTCCAGATGGTTTCAGGAAAACGCCACTCGCAGCGCTGCAGAGGATCTCCTGAGGCACAAAGATGTGGGAGACTTTGTGATCCGAGGCTGCCAGAGCTCCCCTGGAGACTTCTCCATCTCTGTCAAGTGAGTGAGGACCTCAGAAAGTGCACTTTAACGGCCTCTGGTCCTGGCTCTGTCTTGAAGTCTTCTCTGGTGTTGACCTATTTCATGTCTCACTCTAAATTTGGCTAATTTGCTAAACCCCCTCCCCTAATATATTAAATCATAGCTTAGCTTCACAGCACTGTAGTACAAGAGATACTAAATATGTTTCTATGGCGCTTCATTTTTTAACCCTCTCGTAAATAAAAAATACAATAGAGAAATTGTAAAGAATAGATGAAACAGTGTGTTTATCTACTCTTGCGTAAAGTTAACATGTCCGGCTAACTGGCTTACCTACATAAAGTAGTAACACAGCTTTACCATAGGTGTGTATGTTTTGATGTTGTAGTGAGAATATTATATATTTATTGTTCAGCGTACAGTTGAGGTGGATGGTGGGTTAAATTACACAATGCTGTCTCATAAAGGCTGTTGTGGTGATCAGTTCAGTACCAATTTAAAGTGGATTTCTTTGATCAGGCTTCGCTGAAACCCTAACCCACCAGAAAGATGAATTAGTTCATGTTAATCTGTAACTAGCCAGTATGCTACTTGTTAGCAGTGTGGTTATCATATGTGTTCACAGCAAGACAGTAATGTTTCTGATCAGATACTGTGGGAGAAGATATAAAAAGCTGATGTCTAAACAGAAAAACAATCAGATTTATTAGGGATGTCAGAAACAATCTTGTGGTTGTTTATTGTCATTTATCCACACACCAAGTATACAAATGAACAAAATGCCGTTTCTCACGGTGCTGAAAATAAAATCACATTAAACAACTAACAAGACAAGATACCATGCAACACAGTAACTAAAAATAGACGAGACAAGAGAGCAGATCTGTATCTGTAAAGCAGAGTGAACATGGAGTTGCTTGTCCATAATAAAGTGCGTAGAATGACCCAAATCTGAATCAAGCATCAGAAGCAACAGAAGTGAAAAGTAACAGCAACAGAAGTGCACGCCGCTTTAGGTAGATGTCCTGGATCCAGGGGAGGTAGACCCCAATGATCCTCTCGGCTGTCTCATTATGCGCTGCGTGGTCTTCAGCTCTGACGCTCTGCAGGTTCCTACAGGCGATACAGCTGTTCAGGATGCTCTCCACAGTGCTACTGTAGAAGGTGGTGGGGATAGGCGGGGGGAGGCTGTCTATGCAGGAAGTGGAGGCGCTGTTGGGACTTCTTAACTGCGGAGGTGGTGTGGAGGAACCAGTTGAGGTCATCAGCATTGTGCACCCCAAGGAAATACTGAGCCATTGATGAGCAGAGGGGAGTGGTCGGCTGGTTTCCTCCTATCCATGACTTTGAGGTTGTTGCAGGGATTTTTTTTTTGTTCCATTACAATTTAACAACATACCCACATATTAAAGTTGTATTATTAATAATCTAGCTGTGTGAATGAAATCTGTTAAAAGGTCAGTGACACTTAGTGGCCTGACTTAATCGTCTGAAAACCAATATTTCACCTCTAGCCCATCAAAGGAGTAAACTCTGACTCATCAGTTGACCCTTGTAGTGCTTCGCTAATGTGCTGCAAACTCTGCAGGGCTTCACATAGTAGTTGTAGAGTAAACATGGCAGAAACAGAGTGCAGCAGCCCTCCAATGTGAGTTTCAGTTAGTTTATCTCTGCAGCCGTTAAGACCACTCATCCAAAAACCGCAACCTGAACAGTGGGTCAAGCTTTCTTTAACTCTGTTCTCTGCTCTTATTTGTTAAAGTGTTTAACATGTTATGTGCTGATAACCTCTTTATGGCCACCAGGATGGGAGTTACTCTTTCCTAATAACAAATCCGAGAAAACAGAGAATAAAATTCCTCCAGTGCAAATGATCTGGTCTTCTATTAGTTGTGACTTAATTGAAAAAAAAGGCATGGAGAATATCAGACAAATATTGTAATTATAATAATTAATAATAAAAATAATTTAAAAAAATGAAAGCGCTGATATTTTACGTTTTACATAATATATCCTGTAAAGCATGTTTAAACTGAGCATTAATTATTCTGAAAAGAGAAGATGTTCCTTTAGTGATTCCCCTTAGGGGAAATTTAAAAATCCCCAGCATCACAGGGATTGTAAAAAGACAGAACAAAATACAATAAGAGTAGAATTATTGAACATCAGAATCAAGTATGTAAAATATATACGCACTATATACACAATCCAAAATATTTTGTATTGATATCCAAAACTTTCTGTGTAGAAAAACAGGTTAAATGGTCGTGCTTTATGGGAGTGTTTAGTTTAGTTTAGGGATATTATTTTTTTTTTCTGTACTTGGAATGGGCGGGGAAAACCAGACGCTGTAAATTTAAGCCTTGATCAGAAGTTGCTGAATTAGAAAACTGAACAGCCTCAAATAAATATTTTTGTTCACAAAAGTAAGAGAACTATTTATAGAGCAAGTTTTAAAAAAAAGTTAATGTATTTATTGTTTATAAGGGGTGGTGTTGGCGCATAGATAAGATGCTTGCCTTTGGTGTGGGAGACCTGCGTTCGATTCCCACTGTCAGACATCCACCATTGTGTCCCTGAACAAGACACTTAACCCTAGTTGCTCCAGAGGCGTGTGACCTCTGACATGTATAGCAGTTTTAAGTCGCTTTGGATAAAAGCTTCAGCTAAATGTAATAAGAAATTGGATATTGACACATCTTACTCTGATGATACTCATTAAAAGTACATTATCTGTACATGATACTCGTTTCAGCCGAGTACTTGCTCAACCCTAGTAGTAATTTAATGTTAGCTTTTTAATCAACTGTTTATTATAATTTTTGGTAAATTCCATAATGATAAAATTAAATGGACCAATAGAAAACGTTACTTTACTTTATTTCTAAGTGACATGATCTATCTATCTATAACCCTCTAGTCAAGCTGAAAAAGGGGTGGTGATGGCACAGTGGGTAAGACACATGCCTTTGGTGTGAGAGACCTGGGTTCAATTCGCCACTGTGACACATCCATCAATGTGTCCCTGAGCAAGACACTTAACCCCTGGTTGCTCCAGAGGCGTGCGACCTCTGAGATATATAGCAATTGTAAGTCGCTTCGGAGAAAAGTGTCAGCTAAATGAATAAATGTAAAAATAAAAAGACTGAAACAATATTTGAAACATTAATTTATTTATACTCCTCCTAAATATTTAGTTTTTACTGAATGTAAAAAAGCTTCTTGCACGTTTCTCTTGTAGTTTTGTACACTGACCAGCAGAGGACAATCCAGCAGAGGAAACAGCTGAACCTCTGGACTTATGGAGCTCAGGGAGTCATCATGTCTTCAATTCCAGCTAATATAACACTTTAACACCGTCGTGTTTTATCTTCCCTCAGACACGAAAGTGACGTTCAGCACTTCAAAGTGATGAAAGACAACAAAGGCCAGTACTTCCTGTGGTCTGAGAAGTTCACCTCCCTAAACAAGCTGGTGGAGTTCTACAAGAACACGTCCATCTCTAAAACCAGGGAGATCTACCTCAGGGATGGCAGCCCAGACTGTAAGAGCTCCCCCATGACCCAGTCGGTAAGTGCATACCTTTGATTTTTCAAACTAGACTTCTTTAACGTCACCAAAAGGCCACAGTAACCTGCTAAGGTGGGTTACTTGTTAAAAATGTATCTGGTTTTCTCTGTGGTTCAGAAACAGACTGTGCATGTGCAACCACAGTCTTTGCATCAAGAAGTCTGCTTACAGATAGTAGTTAGGCTGTAATTAACTAATCTACCAGGTGTTCTTCGATTCATTGTTACCCAGCGTCCAAGGTAACGTCCAACCAACAGTCCAAAACCCGTAAAGAAAGAAATTATTCAGTTTATTATCATAGAAGACAAAGAAAACCAGAAAATATTCACAATGAAGAAGCTGGAAAGTGAGTTTATTGGCATTTGTGCTTGAAAAAAAGAGACTCAAACAATAATCAAAATTGTTGCAGATTATATTTCTGTGGAACGATTAACTTTCTAGATATGTTGCATTTGCATATAGTAGGGTTGAGCGTTAAGGGGGCAGGGCTTGTTGATATTGTCAGATATCCACTATGTGTTTTAAAAACAGGCATGAAAATGTTTTAATAACGGAAATAGCAAGAGCACAATATATTTTATATTTTAGAAAATACACTATCTGTATGTTGTGTAACACCTTAGTGCAGCAGCAGTGTGTAGAAATGAATGCCGAAGCCTTGTTTTACATCGGTTCGAAGAGGCAGAGTCGCCGACTATATGCGCTTCGGTGATCGTGTAAAGGACAAGCTCCTGAAAAGGAAATGAAACCAAAGAAGTTTCGAAGGAGAGACAGAGACAGAAAACAAGAACGAGTGAGCTGAGGAGGGACAGGAGAGATGTTTCTATGAGAAAATAAAAGCATCCAGTTAAAAAGTCTGAGCTTGATCCACGTCTGTTCAAGCTGAAAACTGTAAAGTCCCTGTGCAGTTTTAAGAACCATAATGATCAGAATGAACTGTAACATCTTTTACTCTCTGAAGACTGTTATTATGATGTTTCAGCAGACAAACGTTAAAAATAAAATCATCACTACAGTTTGTATTCCATATAGCTTGGTTGGTTTGATCCGTTCATTCATGTTCTTTACTTTAAAATAATTAAATCTTTCTTTACAGTTGTTTTAACTAATCAGTAGTTCTGTTAAAAACACTGTGATGACAACCTACTGACTCAGATATTCAATTAATGAATGTAAAATAGAGAAAATAAAGCAATTGAAGAAGCTGTAACCATTATATATAGTTATAGTAATATTTCTTATATAAAACTAAATGATTAAACGAAATTTTCATTAAGGCATGGTTGTCAATCTATTAATTAATTCACAAACTTCTCACTTAAGCTCCAGTTATTCATTATTGCAACGTTAATGTGTGTCTTGGTCAAATTTGTACACCAGTTTCTCAGTTTCAGTGTATTTTGTGAAAGTTAAATGAATGCTTGCATTTTTCGTCATATAGAAAGTTAAATGAGGAAGCCTGAAAGCTAACTGCCTGTTAATTAGACTGAAATGTCTTGGCTATTTTTACATGAACGTTTTTGATATATTTTTACTTACTTCTCTATAAAAACCAGCTGTGGTTCACAAGGCTTACACGTCTTTATGCACATCAGATGAAAAACAACAGAAATGAAAACTGCCTTGTTTATTTTTAATAATCTACTGTAGTTCCTCATGTACCTAGTTTGATTCAGAGTGCGCTGCTATCTATTTCCTGTGTGTTTCCGTCCTATAGGTGAAGAGGGGAAGTTTGCCTGAACAGCGTAATGCAGCTGCTGTCGCTGCTTTACCCCGCAGGCCTTCAGACCAGCCTCCCAACCAGCTGGTATGCACTTTCTAGCTCTGCTTAACAACTTTTGTAGAAAACCACAGATCCAATGTGACCATTTTGACATGTTTGTATGCCTTAGTTTCATGTTAGACAAACCTTGGTTTTTGTGACCATGAGCATATGCAATTGTTTGTAAGTAACCAACCTGTTAATATCCAGTTTGAGCTTGGCTGAGATTTAGTTGGAGACAACAGCTGCGATACTGTATGACTGTAGTCTCCCACCCAAGCTATTATAAGTAGTCACTGTCACCAGCATCATTTAGCAATCTGTTGATTATTTTCTCGATTATTCATAGTTTTCAGTCATGTGACATAGCGGCTCACACTGTGAGTCCCCCGTAGAGACGGCGCAAAAGCAGTCAAATTTAATTTTTTTATCACCTTTCAACTTAAGAAACAGAAAGATATGAAAACAAACTGCATGTTTTGGGCTTATCCGATCCATATAACGTTACAGCATCCGCTGCAGCATTTCTACCGTTGAAAAACAGCCAGGTCACTGCCACCACTCGACTGGGGTAATGTTTACGTTTACCTTGTGGGGAAAACCTCACCTTTACACAGCCCAGGCTTGTCTCCTCCTCGATTAGTGCATCCGAAAGCACAACAACCATCCAGCATTTCCAGCAACTCAAAGTAACAGTGTATCACTTGCTTATTGGTTGGCAGGTAGCCGAAAATAACGTCTTCTTTGCCCTCCAAGGGAGCGTTTTCCTTCGAATGTGACGTCACGTGAAAACTATGAATAGATTGGTTGGTTGTTTTTAATATGTCAGAAAATAGTGAAACGTGCATCAGTGTTTCCCAAAGTGCAAGAGGACGTCCTCAAATGTCTTGTTTTGTCCACAACCCAAAGAAACCAGAAAAACAAAATCACCTTGAAATCAAAATATTTTCTAACAGATAAATAGTTGGCCATTAATTTAATAGTCAACAACTGATTGATGAACTGTTGCAGCTCTATTTACCACACTGACAGTGATAGTCTTTTGTCTTATATGCCTGACATCATCCTAAGCCTTGGCTATTAATACGTTTGCTTTAAGTAGATCATTCATATTCGTTGTCAGAGATTTGTATCTTCATTTGTTTTCACAGCCTGCTACACAACAGCTTTTCAGCATCCAGTTTCTCTCGTTTCCGTTTGATGACACGATGGTCTATTATTCTGATGCACCGCTCCACTGGCACCTCTCGCCATGTTCATTTTGATTTATTTAACTATTTTTACACTGTCAACTAGCTATATATGAACTGATATTGTCAGAAGAATTTTACACAATTGAGCTGTCAAGTTTGCATTTGTTATACCACCTGGAGCAGCAGAAGTGTCGACCACTGATCCATCACTTTTAGCTATCTGAAAAGACTGCTCGCTTGCTAACTAGTTTTCACAGACTCTCAATCACAACACAAAGTGTCCAGGTGTTACAACTGACTCGATATGTGGATACATACTTTTTCAAATAAGTTAAAATACTCCTTCAAGCCACTGCAGAAGTAATCCCTGGGGAACAAGTGGCCCTGTTTGGGAATCTACCATTGTGACTGGTAATATTTGGCTATCCTTAATTGTTTTTCCTTCTCTTCCAGGCTAAGAGAGTGGGTCTGGAGGAGCGAGCTCACACCATCGGTCACACAGGGAGAAGCAGCCCCATCAGCTCTGCTTATCCTCCCCGTCGCACGTCTGAAACCATGCCTCTCCCTCAGGTCAGCCTACCGTCCTCCCTCCTGTGCTGAGAAAAAAAACATGCCTCACGTAGTAGTCCAGGCTACAAGTCATGTTTATTTTCACCAATTATTAATTTGTAAAAAGAAAAACAAAGCTGTGAAACAATTCCCAGATAGTTAATATATACTAATATCAAAGAGAGAAAAACATATCCTCTAATTTGATAATGAAACTGGATTTTTTTCTTGACGACTGACAAACAATTCAGTGATTATTAACCTTCATAACTGATTTACTTTCTGTCCCTTGACTCGTTTCATAATTTCTACAGTAAGCCAAATGTATTGTAAATCCTCCAGTTAGTACTTTATGTACTCAAATTCCAATGTATTCAATCAAACTAACATACCATTTTGGTTCCCTAAATTCTGTAATCTGTAATTCTGTATTTAATATTACTATATAATACTACTATATATCCTGTTACGTCCCACCCTTTGGTGGCAACATGGGACGAACAACATCCCAACACTGACCCAAACTCAACACAAATAAACACCTTTAAAACAACCAAATCAAGTGAATTTATTAACATAACTAGACAATTAAGAACACCAAAAACACAATACAAAAATGCCCCAGCTGGGAAGCAGCAAGGCTAGCAGTACCAAATCAAGAAGGGTCCCCTCCTGACACGGTAATTAGCTGGAGCACTCCCAGAACAGAACTGAAAGACAGAAAACATGGACACAGCACAGGGAAATACATACAGCCGTAACACCCCCACCCTTAAAACAAAATAACTTTGTTGTCACACAATCACATGTACAACATCAACATGGACCAAATATAGCTCACAAGTGTTCACTGTGACAAGTTATTCTTAGGAATGCACTGGACCGAACTGAGGTATGACTTACCAAGGCTGTATGTTTAGGTAAACCCAAGTAAATTTACAAAAATAAATCCACGAGACAACACCTCACAGGTGCACTAATCCAGGTTTGCACTCAAGTAGGCACATACAATGTTGCTGAGAGCACCCACATGGCAACTCTTCAAGCCTCAAAATGCAGCAAACTCTAGACAATTAAAATCAACCAAACTGGTATTACTGCAGCTTACTAAAGAAAAAAGTGAACGTGGGTCAAATGTGGAACATACCTAATCCCACATGCAAGGGATAACTAAGTTGGCACTGGATTTAAGAACCGCAACCACACTTGTAGCCAAATCAGCTGGTGCCACTTCCACAAATTGGCCACTATCGTGAGGTGAAAAGACCACAAAACCAGACACAAGTTACTGCATTTACCTATATCCCTGTAACACTGGTGACCCGCACAAAAGTGGAGCACAACAGCCACACACCAAAAGGGTCAATACAAGTAGACCAACTACAAGGTAGCTGCCATACACAAACAGCAACACACCACGACCCAACAAAAGTGAACTGTCGCAACACAATATGGGCACCATGTGGTCATCAACCACCTACACTGGTTACTCGAGGATTTAGGAAACCAGCAACACAACCAAACCTGACGAACTGGGAGTGTACCCCCACCACTTTAAATCCAAAGGTCTGTGGTGTTAGCACATCCCAAACGCACAAAAAAACTAAAATTAATGTTCTGTAACTAAATACACAACCGCAATAACCCACGTGTGACCACACCAGAAGGTGGACTGCAACAACCACAACACAAAATGGTCACATTGTAGTAAACTACACACAAATGTTGCCAACTTACACCCAAGAAGCAACCGACGAGTGACCTACCAAATGTGGAGTACAGTTACCACTAAACAATGGGTCACGATCCACAAGTTATTGCAAACAAGAGTATTTCACAGCTGGAAGAGAAGTGACCAAACAAAGTGGTCATCTCAAACAAATAGCTAAAGCTGTTGTGCATAGTGCTAGGGACAACAAGCTGCATAGAGACACCCCAACCTACCTACCTACCAAGATGGCTAAACTAATCTAGCTAGTCTTCAGTGGCTTGCCGAGCTCGAGGCAACTTTAAACGCTGAACTCAGTGCATCACCGAAGGCCACAGATGTAGCCATCTGCGATCCACTGAAGCGTGCCCCCACTCAGAATTGCCACCAAAAATAAGAAAGGCAAAAAAACAAAGTGGCAAGTTCTTTAAACCTGCCCGGTGGCTACCTAGTTAGAGTGCTCAACAGCAAAAACTCCCAAGCTACTGAGTTACCCCAGTCAAAAGCACAACATGTAGCCACAACTTACAGATATTCTAACAAAAGAGACAACCACTACACTCAAGGCCATCAGATGCACATCTTTATCTCACCTCATGGTTGTTCTATCCCGGACGAGCCCCCATTTGTTACTTCCCACCCTTTGGTGGCAACATGGGACGAACAACATCCCAACACTGACCCAAACTCAACACAAATAAACACCTTTAAAACAACCAAATCAAGTGAATTTATTAATATTTATTAATATAATAGAACAGAACTGAAAGACAGAAAACATGGACACAGCACAGGGAAATACATACAGCCGTAACAATCCTGCCAAAGCCCTTCACTTCAAACTCATGACTCAGTATGCAGAGGAACGAAATTGAAATGGAAACAACAATAACATGATAAACAACAGATACAATAAAAAACTGAAAACTAAGAGTGAAATTAATGCTTGCCGCACACTAGAGGATCATAGGGACGATTTTGTCTGAAGTTGCGTTTGATTGCGCAAGTTTCTGGGAGATCCCAAGTCACAGTCAGAAATTGTTTAGGATAAATTATTATATATATTATATAGTATTCATTAGAGGGAAAATCAAAAATGAGTAATTAGAGATATTTGTAGTTTGAGGGCAAACATTTCTGTTTAAATGTTTTTTATCATCATAAATAATGGTGAACAGAAACATTGAACTCATCTTTAACACTGGAGATTTTATAGTGCAGTTGCATTTATTAAGCTGTATTGATCATCATTGGTTTCCTTCTGCTGTCCTATAGAGGTCTTCCACGATGCAGGTGAAGGCGCTGTACAACTTCACCGCAGAGGAAGACGACGAACTCGGTTTCTCCGCCGGCGACATCATTGAAGTGTTGGATCGCTCTGACCCGTCGTGGTGGAAAGGGAGGCTTCGGGGGAGAAGCGGGCTGTTTCCTGCCAACTACACAATACAGCAGTGAGAAAACACCCCAGGGGATGCACTTAGTATACACATTCACAGACGCGCTCTGCAGGTGCACCAGCCCTCAATTTGTGTTTTTGAACATGAACACTGAGCAGTCACTGACTCATCTAATCTCTGCACCGCATGTCTATATCAAGATGCCGGTGCCCAAAGGACTGTGACTCAGTTAATGCATCAGATAATATTCACATGTATACTGCCACTCTGGTTTTATTGAAACAAATGTTGCTGCATTTATTTACAAAGGAGCAGAGACGCACCCACAGGAAGTTCCTAAAACCTGGTACATCTTTAACTGGCACCCAGGAACTGCTGCAGATAGCACCGAGGAATGTTTAACATTTTGTATTATGACATGTCTGACAGCAGGTATTTATTTGCAAAATGCTTGTTGGCCGGTCTGCTGATGAATCGACTGTAACCCCACTGTTTCTGCTCATGTTGCAAGTGTACTCATATTTTATACCATTAGAAGTATTGTTAGAAAAATTCAGCAGATTTCTCAAGAAGCCTGAATGCTTAAAATTTTGACTTGGAAATAAAATATTTTTTTTATCACTGCTTTGATGTTTAAATCTAATGCTAACGCTGAATGAAGACGGCCGTCTGGAGAAATTCATAGAAAGAAAAGGACTTAAGTGTTTTAACAAGAACTTAAGCTTTCACGGTTCCTTTAGATATCTGAAATTGATTTATTCAGGGTTTTCTGTAGTTATGAGTCTTGTCCAGCAGCATTAAAGGCAGCTAGAACCTGTCAAAATAAAACCAGAAGTAAGGAAGTTTAGCCTTCAAAATAAAAGCTGTGCTACAGACTTATCCCTAAGTTCACGTTTCCTGAGATTCAAGTTTATATTAGGAGTTGCTGTATTTCACTTAATCACATAACACAACAGAGTTATAACCAGTCAATGATCAATGGAGCCACATAACTTTCTATTTATCTGTAAAACCTCATAATTGACGTACAAAATGCCCAGGCTGATATATAGCCTTCTTATATATCACTTCAACATGTGGACAGGAGGAGGATTATTTTATTCTTTAATCGATTTTTGAAATTCTGATTCTGAATTCAATGCTTACTTTGTCTAACCAACAGCACAAAGCTCTGAATTATTACAAAGACAGTAAAATCTTCACATTTCTGCAAAACTGAAAACGTAAAGTCGTAAACGTTCAAAGTTGTTGCCAGTGTATTTCATTGTCAATCTAATAAACGTGTCAGCTGTACTTTTGTAAGATGTTGGGTAGTTTAATTTAAAACAAAACATATTTTATGTGTTATGTGTGTAAAAAACTTATTTTGTAAAGTAACTAAAGCTGTCAAATAAATGTACTGAAGTACAATATCTCCCTCTGAGAAGTAGTGAAATAGAAGTAGAAAGTGGCATGAAAATAAAAATACTCAAGTACTGTGCTTGAGTAAATGTAATTAATTACTGTCCACCACTGGATAAATGTAGTGAAGTTAAACTACAATATTTACCATTAATTACTTAATATAACTACTAAGTAGCATAAAATGGAAATGCACAAGTGTAGTACAGGTATTTCAAAATTGTACTTAAGTATAGTACCTGTGTAAATGAAATTAGCTACTTTGTTCATTAATATACAGGTTTTTTTCAGCATGTCAGCATAAGTAGTAGTGAAAACAGTCCCTCCAGGATTTCGGGGGGCCTATTAAGGGAATAACGGAAAACTGCAAAGGTAGATGTGATTTTTTTTTTTACTTTAGAATTACAGTTAAATCAGTGTATTTTGAGTGATTTCCATTTGTTTTGTGTTTAGCTGAGTATAATAATCTCTTCAAGGTAAGGGTGGTGATGACTGTGAAGGTCAGGACGCCTGAAATGTGTCTCCCTCCTGAGCCAGTAAACATGTCTAATGAGTTCCAGCAGGTGAGACACAAACAACAACAAATGTTCTTTTATTCTGAAAGTTTTTATAACAGGACGTTGTGTAATAACGTGGTTGGCTTTATGCTGGCATGTAGTTGGTCCCGCCTCCTGAGGGACTCACCTGAGCGCCTGGCGTACCTTTGCGCACAGGTATCGCTGTTTTGTAGAGCAGCGGATCTGGAGGTGGGGGGAACTTTTTACCTGCTATGGCGGAGTCTCAGCTGGTGTGCATGGACGATGAGCACGTCAACGAGAAGGTCCCGGAGTCCAGACCGGAGTTTTACTACAGCGAGGAGCAGCGGGCGGCCCTGGAGCAGCTCCTGAGGAACGGGGACGGTGCCTTCAAGATGCGGCTCAAAGAGGACAACATCAAGGACTTCCTCTCCGCCAGGGAGGTGAAAGTCATCAGGAAAACGTTTCACGAATACGACACGGACAGCGACTCTGAGTCCGGAGAGCACGAGAAGTCCAAAGAGTCCTCCAGCGCGGACTCCGGGGTCCACTCTACCTACTGGCCCCAGATGTCCGACACCGAGGTCCCGTCTCTAGACATCGGCTGGCCGGGCAGCAGCGGCCTCTACAAGGGGGTGACTCGGGTGTCCGTGTACACCCATCCACCCAAAGAGTCCGGGCCGCACATCAAGGAGGTGGTGAGGAGACTCATCCAGGAAGCACACAAGGTAACTCTTTGTTATCATGTAAGGAAGAAAGTTACACTACACACTACACAAAATGTTTAAAAAGTTTTAATTTCTTAAATCAAATCACATTTAAATAACACTATTATCAATTTATCTATTTTTTTGACTCTTATAATAAATAGCTAAATAATAAACACTGTGACTTGTAAGAACTTCTACTTTATACCTTTTATTTACATGAGAATCAGGAGGAAAACACAAGGCCAGTAAAACTCAGCCAAACCTTGGCAAAAACAAAACATTAAAGGTGCAAATAACAATTAATTAAATTAATCAAGTTATTTCTTATTGTCTTGATTGATAATTTAGGCCATAATATAGTAAAAAAAAACTAGTAAAAAATGTTGTAAACCCAAATATATTCAGTTTACAACAGCAGCAAATAGTCACATGAGAGGCTATAAATTAGGATTTTTTGTATTTTTGCCATGAAAAAGCATCAAAATAGTTGATGATTTCTGCTTTACCCACTTACAGCATACGTTACGTAAAGACTTTCTATGTCACACGCAGTGAAGTTCAGCCAGAAAGGTATCTGCAAAGAAGAAGGCAGGTAGACTAAATATATTAAATTTTACACAATCCCAAAGCCTGAGATTCTGTGTCAACTCTTCTACAAAGACGTCTGCAGGCTGCCCTAAAAAAGATAAAAGGAAAACATGATTACAGCACTGACATATGAAAATAACCGACCAAGCAACAAAAAAAAAATCAGTGGCTTCTTGACGTAGAAAGTCCTACTTTGCCCATAGCAGAGTAAACGTTATGAAATTCAAAATGATTGGCTTCAGGTGATCATGTGACAGAGTGTCCTGTCTTTATGAATACATGAGACAGCCTGTAATAAATGTTTATGTTAATAATCTGAGGCTTAATGCATTTATTTTAATCCAAAGACACACTATTATATTAAAATATTACTTTTTTATTTCTTAAAGATAGAGCCTACAGATGTGTGTTACTAACTAATGTAGGTCGTTGTTCAGAGTCTGTGGTTCTTGAGTTGTGTAGCAGGCAGCTGTCTGGCTCAGGTGTTTTGAAAATGGTTGTTTTTCCCCTCCGTTTTATAAGAAATGTGTCAAAATATCCCCACACGAGAACCCCCGAAACGATTTCAAGCGCTCAAACAAGCGTGTTCGCAGTTCTTATCACGCTGATGTTTGTTCAAGTGCTCATTTATCTGATAAGTTTGATTTTAAATTGTTAGTTGATGCTATAAAAAAAGCTGGTTTCACGTCATAATTGACAGCTGAGCCCGAGTTCTCCAACCCAAGAATCAACATAAAGAAAACAACAGATCTCCCATTTCAAGGATCATCAATGAGTGGACTGCCATTAATTCACCATAACTTGCTAATCTTGAGTAACCTTTACCTGGATAAACAAGTTCCACTTAAGTATAGTTACTTTCTTCAGTAAATGATGTGCCTAAATGTTCTCATAACACTATTAATAAGGATCAGTGAGTGCTGTTGATTCATCAGACCTTGCTAAGACTCAGCTTTATGGTGCTTCTGTCGAGGCCACAGAGTGCAAGCGAATTCAGACAGGTTTCAACAAGTTCGATAAAACCCACTGATCTGTGTTTTATAAGGAAGGGAGAATATAAGTGACAGTTAAGAGCTATTACCTTAAACTTCAATTATTATGATCTACTGCACAACAGAGCTGCTTTATGTTTCAGCTTGTGACCTGCTAATGTCAGTGTGAGGCTTAACATGAGGCCATTCAACTGCATCCGAAATCTTGATGCCAGTGACACTGCCATGAATCAGTTTGATACGTCTCTATCTTACCATATATTTCTTTTTTTAAACTATGGGTCCTTAACGTCACACAGGTACAAAAAAGGCTTTTAATTTCTAACAGACAGTTGTGGATTTTGGCTGAACTGAAATGACAACTAGCAGATTTGATCAGTTGTAGCTAGCTAGTGTCAGCTAAACGCTAGAAATCTGTAAATCTGTTTCCAACTTGTTTCAGCTAATTAAGCATTAGCTTCATTCTTTTTCTTGAAAATGCCATCTCATGGCTACATGAGGCTAAAGCTAACAGGTCCAAGGCAAAAAGTCAAGTCAAAAGACATAAACAAAGTTATTGTATTGCAGTGGAAAGGTTGTTAGTCCTAATATTATTATAAAGTATTATAAATAAAATTTGTTATAACCTTTGGATGGTTGGAAAGCTTCAAAAAACAGACTTGGACAAGCAACACAGTGGTTTGATTTATGCTTTGCTTTACACTTTTATACTAGAAAATAATTTTCTAGGCTACTCAAGGTAGGAAGCTAGCTAGCCGGTCATGCTAATGTGTGCAACTAATGTTAAAGCAGACAAACACACAGTTTAATCCATTCCTTAGATTTTTGGCTTTCAGAAAGGTGTTTAAAACAGACACCAAACTCAGAAACCTTTAGCTAACGGCTTATTACTCTGCTCAGTATTAAAGTAGTATAATCATAATCATATTAAGTTTAGCCATGATTAATCTTTGAGAAGAAATCATTTTCATTGCATTTGAATATTAATTTTCTGGAAACGATATTTGCTTTCACATTTTACACATTGTTCCAATTTTACTAAAAATAAATCTTAAAAATGTACAAATCACTCAAAACGTGTCTTTGCTCACATAAAGGCCCCATCTACACTACTCCAATTTAGTTTAAAAACGGAGTTTTAAAACGAAAACGATCTCTGTCCACACCAGCGTTTTAGCTGCGTGTCAGAGTTGATCTGCGTCTAAATTAAAAGACCGAAAACGCACATCTAGTGGCCATTCAGGTACACTGGGCATGCACGTGCCGGTGTAAACATGAAGCTATTCTGTAGTTACAGAAGATTTGGTTAAAGAATAAAGTAATACAGAGGAGGAATCACACAAGATTTTTTATCGCAGGGACCAATAACGAGCTGGGAGTGTTACTGAATGTAACACAGGAGTTTAAAGCGACTGTGGCAGCGCAAAGAAAACGGCCACATACACAATACAAGTGTAGGCTCTATGGGTTGTTTACACGTTACAAAATATTTTAATAAAAATACCCTGTCAAAAACTCAATGGCAATGGCATTGAGTTTCTGATTTGCATGACTTTTGAGACCCAATCAGAGAGCTAAAAAGCATAGGTATTTGACGCCCAAGTACCCTTCAGCGTCTGTATGAGATACCATGGCTTTCAAGTAACTCCAGTGTAACCCATCTGCTGTTATGTAATGTGCTTATTTCAACCCAAAACACAATGTTTTCCTAAATCCAACCTTTTGGTGCCTAAATCTAACCAATCTGCACTTGTACAAAATTTTAAAAAGACATTTTATACAGATGCTGAAGAGTACTTTGTGCGTCAAATACAGAGGCTTTGTCAGGTTGTCTCAAATCGTTGGTGTTTGACTGACCCTGAGATGAGAACGTGTTGGTATCAGGGTTGATATAAGAAAGAAAGAAAAAAGGCTCCAACCAGATTGTGATGAGTGTCTTCAATTTTTGCTTATTATTACTTATGACTTAATTTACGACTAATTTAAGTGGCAGTAATTGCACAAGTGATTTGCTTTTTTTTATTAACCCAAAATATAAACATTATACCCACTAAACCTAACATGTGTAAACATTACTGTATTTTGCACTTGCAGAATTTTCCAGCACGTAAGGGAACAGGGACTGGTTAACCAAGCCCACGGCATTATTAATAAAATCTAGATCAATGGGAGAGTCATACGCAAGTTTTGACAAGCTGAGTCATACGTGGTGCAGACCTAGCAGCTCTAAATGTCAGCTTCACATCAGGACATGCAGCAGAGAGACATACAGACTTGTTCAGCCTCCCCCATGATCCTTCAGTCCAGGTTAAGATTGGTACTTAACAAGCCACTTCTTTATAATCTCCTCACCCACTCAAAGATTCCCACAGCTCCTTCTGGTTGGTTGACCCCCGAGGTATGCACAATTAAGCTAAAAGGAGGAACATTCACCTGTGATTGGTCTGACATGTTGCACCAGAATCTGTCATTGCAGGGTACGAAGATAGGGTTTGTTCTAACTGGCAGAAGGAATACTGGGTTTCTTTTTGAGGTGTGGAGGATAGAAAACTTAAACAGACTAGCGCGACTGACTAACAGACCAGCTGCAAAGCTCTTGTAGGTGAATAATTGAAGATACTTTGACACATAAGTTAATCCTCTTTATTAACTGTGTATAGTAGCCTACTCAGGGCCCCGACAGCTTAATTAGCTGATCAAAAGCTGAGATTGCTTTACTTGAGGTGAAGTAAATCATCTCCTCCTGAAAGCCTGCCAAATACTTGAGAGAGTGCTTCTGCATATCAGTACCCAGAAGTTCAAATTGTCACTCCAAGAAAGGCAAGCATCTCAACTCAAAAGACGAAGCCCAGCTGTGTCATTTGTATTAAAATGAGCTGTGGATTGTGAGCCAGGTGGATCTCTACGAGACAGGTGGAGAATTGTGATGTTTCTGGTTGAACTACATTTAAGAGACAGAGCAACCTCGCAGAAAATGTCTAAATGAACAGCTCATTTAAAGCCACATGCAGTCTCAGAGTCTTGTGTTGGAGGTGAGATAGACTTGATTTTAATGCGCTCTTTATCACTGTTAAACCATGTAGAATAAGGCAGTACATCCTAACAAGACCAAAAGCTGAGTTATGTTAGAAAATAACAGGTTTGTTCAAGTTATTTTTTGACCTCGTCAGAAGGTCAGAAATAATTGCGTAGTTAATAAAAAAGAGAACTTGTGAGAATTCGAACGCTTCTTACTTTCTCACCTCCCAGTGTCTGTGTGACGTGGGTGTGAATGTCAGGTTGACGTTTCCGGAAAGTTACAGAAATTATTGGAAATTATTGGACCCCCACCCCCTCACAATTGCAACGGCAGAAAGAGTAGGACGGGGATTTTTCGAAGCTGTTCTGACGGAGTATTGGACCCTTAACTCTTGGCGAATAAGCATGTTTCCGATAATGTGGAGCTATTTCCTTTAAGGGATCCCCAAAATGGTTACAATCATCCAGATGTGAACATGAATGTGTGCGGCAAAGAGTTAATGTCAGTGCATCTTATAGTTGTCGGAACGTTTCACTCAAAAACCACAAATTTGAGGGACAGTCAGGTGATCCCCAAAGTCTGACTGATTTCAGTTAACATTCTTCCAAGTTGCTGTCACATGTAAAGGTGTCTGCCAGGAAAACTTGTTTGGAGGCTGTTGGATCGGGCCCAAACATGTACACAAGAGCCGCAATAAGGAAGTATAAAGAACCTCAAATGATCAAACTAAATTGCACTCAAGCATATAAAATGCTCCACTGCAAATAGTCATCATGTTTGTTTAATTAAATATACAGTATTAAAAAAGGAATATACCAATATGGAAAGTCCTGCAAGTCAGATCCTCTATTGTCATGTAATGATTTTGAATACAAACACGCAAAATAATTAGCAGTGCATGATAATTGTAGCCGTTGCTGGATCGCGTCCAAACGTTTTAGTCTCCTGGAAAAACAAGTTCCACTGAGGTATCAACTGTCACTTCTTCAGTAAATAATCAGCCTAAATGTTGTCATAAAACTAATGACAAGTTACTGTCTTAGTGCCTTTGGCCTGTGACAGTTGGGGCGCTGAAAACTTTTATGTGTCTTAATGTTGACGATAAAAGGTACTCAAACAACCAGATATCATTGGTGTGACATCAGTAACATGCACACAGCTCACAAATCTTTGTCAGCCTGTCTGGTCGGATGTTTTACAGGAAAAGAAAATGGTTAAGAGGAAGTACAACCTGGGTTTATCAAGCATTTGTTAACACTACACCAGTTTTTTTGTCCTGCTGTCTGTCAGTGGAGGAAGAATTAAGATCCTTTACTTAAGTAAAAGTGGAAATCCTGAATTATGAAATTACTTTATTACAAGCAACAGACCTGCATTTAAAATGTTAAGTATGGGAAAAGTATTCTAACCACTGGTTTAATAACAGTGTTATATTTTCATCATACATTTTGGATGTAAGATCTTAATCTGTAAACAGCTGTCAAAGAAAAAGTCCTATATTCACCTCTAAATTGTAGTAAGTAGATGTGAAATGGAAATACTCAAGTAAGATTCAAGTATCTTACATAGAGTAAATGTATTTAGTTACACCCCCCTCCCCGTGTTCCCAGGTGGTGGCCATTGTCATGGACCTCCTGACAGACCTGCAGATCCTCCAGGACCTGCTGGATGCCTCATCACGACGCGGGGTGGCTGTCTACGCTGTGCTGGAGGCCAGTGGAGTGCCTCACTTCCTGGATATGTGCGCTCGGCTGCAGATCAACGCAGTGCATCTGCGGGTGAGGAGTGAGCTCAGCAAACACTGGAGTGCATGACAGAGTGCTACAGAGGGAGGAGGCTCACGAATAAAATACACAAAGAGCAAAATGGAGAGTCTGAAGCTCAGTGGGTCACTGCTTCACCTCCTTTAGTAAACAATGGCAGTACCATGTATCATATGTCACGCTCTTCAGGAAACTCCTGAAGTAAAAGACAATGTTATAGTGTTTGGTTTGGAGGTGTTATAAAACCTCAAACATTTTCATTCCTCAAATGTATAGTAACCGCTGTATTTTGGTCTGGTGCATTCAGCATTCAAGCCACAAACATCTCAAAGAATGACGTGACATTTCCCGCTGACCCCTCATTGTAGATAGTTTCAGGTTTCTTTGCCAAGGTTTTCAGATCTCAGCTCAGCTCATATCTCTGCTTTTCAACACCACAACACAGTGGACTTCAAAGGAATTTCATTAGTGCTGCTCATAGCAGGTGTACAAGATGATCTGTCTGATCTGACGTTTTTACTGGGAACCATTTTCTACCCCCCTAAAAGTGTGCAGTAGTAACACAGGAGTTATGAAGCATTGACATTTTTCAGTGTTTTGATCCCAAATCCTCTGCAGAAAAAGCTTTTTGTTGTTGTTTTTTGTGTGATTTGGGTGAACAGGACCTTAAACCCTTAGATACTGGAACCTGTACTCTTCCATAAGTGGATCAAAAATTACCCATATTAGAATAAAATTCATTTTTCAGTGTTTACTTGCTAATTCCCCACCAGCCTTATTTTAAGATTGTAATGATTTTGGCATTTACATTATCAAATTATCAAACTTACCTAAGTTACTTAGCTGTATAGTTGGGTAATATGATTATATTAGCAGATATGCTTAAAAATAGCTAGCTAAAAGTAATGAGTCAATGGCTTAAATTGGTAATGGATGACTGTTTGAAATAAATGTTCATCTGTAAAGGCTGTGAGGGTACGTCTGACAAAAATGGCCACCTTGGGTCTACAGTAAATATTGTATATTCCCAAAAGTAAATGATAAGGAGAAAAGATCCCTGTATATTTTCAGAGGATATACAAATGTGTTTGTATATATATATATATATTACAAAAACCTTATTTTCTTAAAAAGTGGTGAATAAATATTAGGCAAAAACAGACAGTCCAGGGCCTTTTTAACACACCTTTGCACCTAAAGATTAAAATATAATCATCTTATTATCATTTAATACTGTTGTATGTGTTGCAGAACCTGAGAAACAGTGTTGATCTAGATTAAGTGGGCGAACAGCAGTTCACTGAGCCAGACGGTCATCTTATCTCCACAGGGACACAATACCGTCTTATCTGCTGCATGCAGAGTTTTGTAGCTCTCGTCTAGTTTAACTGGATCCCTGGGATACCTGCCCATTGTGGTGTCAGTTGATAAGGCTGTGAAAGGCCTTTTCAGAGCACTGGGCTCTGTTACTCTTACTTCTTACAAATGAACATTCATAGATGCTGAGAACCGATCCAAAGACTGTAACGTGATGCTTCGCCCCACACCGGGGTTGACAGCAGAGGAGAGCCTCCTCCCAACGCATAATCAGTATTACGGCTCCTTTTCTACCTGTTCTTTTCTCTGACTTTATGTTGCAAAGTGCAACAGTGCAAGTTTGACGTGGCTTCTCCATAAATCACTCATGCGTGATACAGCAGGGGATGTTTGATAGCTCTGGCTGAGTGAGTTTACTCAGGCTTACCCTTGTGATGCTTAGCCAGTTGAAATGTGTAATTAAGTGGGTGTTTCTTTACAGAATCTCCGTGTGCGCATGGTGAAAGGTGCAGGGCTGGCCCTGTCATTTGGAAAGCTGCCCGGCTCCCTGTGCTCCAAATACATGCTGGTAGATGGAGAGAAAGTAATGTTTGGGTCTTACAGGTGAGCACGCAATGCCTTAAACTCCTTGTGATGAGACAGAAAAATTTTAACACGTTATATTTTTTTAATTCAATTTAAAATGTAAAAAAGTTCATTGTTGTTGTTGCTGTTTTAGGGGGAGTTTTTTATTATCTCAAGTTTCTGCGGGTTGCCTGGACACACACCTTGTCTACACTTCCCCAAATAACGAGATATAACATGTTAAAGTCAGTCTAGTGAAGAGAAACACCTTTTTCTATGTAATCGAGGAAAATATAATATTTGAAAATATTTATATAAAGAGCTTTTACAAAACCAATGCGATGGCATACCTAAACACAAAATAAAATGTATTAAATATATCATATAGTACATCATAATAATAAAACCTATTACACGATTTTCCTCAGAGGATAGAGAAAGTAGGTATTTTGTCCAGCTGTAGCTGTAGGTGTTAAAATTTCCATCATGGCTCGCCGATGTGAGAGCATTGTGAGATGTTTTTTTTCTTACTTCATATAAAATAATTATTTTATCTGCATATTTTGGCATGTTCACTCTGACAGCAGCCGTAGGGTCTTTGTGCAAGTTGCAACATCCTCCGCTGTAACACCTGACAGTGTAACATCACCTGCTGTAAAATGTTTTCTTATCTATCTATCAATAGGTGTGTTTGGCTGCCACTGTTTAATCACATCATCTCGTCGCACCCTCTTCTTCTACAATGGTATTATGGTACCTGACTGGAGTATTAGCGCCACCTTCTGCTTTTTTTCTAAGAACCAACTCCCAGTATTCGCATAACACTAGTTTTATTCTCTCATGATTATCTAAAAAATTCAGTTTAAATTTGTGCTGCATTTGGCAAATTGTATGGAAACCTAGTCCAAATTGTTTGTACGTCGGTTGAAGCTGTATTCATTTTCTGATTGTTTCTGGCCTCCTAATGCCACTGCTGACATTGTTAGAGCAGGACTTAGGAAGCTCTGGTGTGTGAAAATCTTCTTTTTGTACATTTTTGTGAATGAAATTTGCCAACAGAGCAGAACTCATCTCATGTAGCGTTCATCAAGTTGAAACAAGCGATTTACAAACTTCCAGTTTGGTGACAGTGACTCGGAATACTTTTAAGAGCAATCCTCACAAATAAAAGTAAGAGGTGTTACGAAGAAGAACGCAAAATGTTCCTGCATGAGGCCCAGTGCTGTGATAACTGGGTAAACTCAATCTGTTGAGGAAGCTATTAAAAACAAAAGCTCTGGAACAGTTACTAAATGGTTCTTGCGGTGAGACAGTTTTATCAACAACAGTGGTTTGCTTTGAAAATTGGTTTAAAAGATTTGGCTACCTTAAGAAAGTACAATAATAATAATAAAACAAATACTTATTGTCCAAAACATTATGTATTAGTTTTTAAACTGCAGTTCACTTAAAAATACCGCTTTTCCATTTCTACGTTGTGACGCTGGTGACGGCCTGCTTTCCACTCTCAGATCTAAATATTGAGAGGATGTAAAGGCTTTAAATATAAAACAACTTTCTCTTAGAGCAGCAGGTAACAATAGAAAATCTCAGGTCAGCAGACTAATAACTACCTTAAAGACTTTCTGAAGCATATTAAACTTCCACTCTCCTTATCTAGCATTGGTCCTGCACATACTTCTATTGTTGTAGATCAATGTAATCATTATGAGAACTGATTGAAGCAGAAGTGTAAAACCTGAGATTGTTATTATTACGAGGCAAAAAGCTTTCTGTGCTTATTTGAAATGATTAACCAGGTTCAGTGAAAGAATTACCCCACCTACATGTGTTAACCCTTACACTCCCATGGAACGCATGGGGAAATAATACAGCAGAAATGTGTGTGAAATACCGGAAGGTGATTTTGAAAAGAATAGCTCTCCGTTACATTCTCTGCTCATTCCAGCTTTAGTTGATGCCGCAACTGGTTGTGATACTCAGGTGTGATAAAGGCAGTCAGGGGGAAAGTCAGATCAGGCCCGGTATTTATCAAGCTTCTCAAAGTGTCATTTTAGTCTTAAGTGCTAAGAATTCATGAAATTTACTCCTACTTTTAAACTTAACTGAGGTCCAACACTTTCATGGCTGCGCTCCATTGGCTCTAATGTAAAAGGAGTCGTTTTATAGCTTTCTTTTGCCGTATTTTTCAAAGACATGGTCAAACGCTGTTCCTGTGGCACTTGTAATAGTTACAGTTGCTACCCAGAAAGGTTGAAACAAGAAGGACGATTTATTCTCTTTCCAAAACCTGAAACAAATCCAGAAAAATGTAGACTGTGGATTGCTCCTAATTTAACGTTAGTTAGCTACCGCTAGCTAACTTCCTACTGAATGTAACGTTATAAATCCCTACTGTTCTGCTTTTTAATGATTGTAATAGTGAATAGAGAGCTAACCAGCTGTACAGTGTTGATCCTTAATATCGTTGTCCTCTTTCTCAATATTTAGGTGATATGGTGGTTCACTATCATTATTTTTTTCACGTTATCTTGAGTCAGTTTAACAACCTGAATGTATTCAGTTTTGCAGTTGCATTTGAAGGTTGTAACCTTCAAATGCACAATGCAACTGCAAAACTGGAAAAGCTTCTTTTTGAGATTATTTTATCCAAAAATTAGACAATATTTCTCCAGGGAGTGCAGTAATAAACAGCGCCGTGATAAAAGTGCGTCAGGTCAGGTTACAAGCAAGACATGCATTGAAAATGTTACTAATGTTAGTAATAAAAGTTAAAGTACTCAATACAGAAATACAGAAATGTCCCCTTTGACTGTTACACTATTGTATAATATATAATTAGATTATTAATTATTATAATTATTACTTTTTGTTAAGACACAGTTAATATATATCAGAATTTTATAGACCATTATTAGATGGCCTTTAAATAAATGTGTAAGGAATCTTGTTGCTTAAATGATATTCATCCACTGTAATCTGAATCATACTGAAAAGTTTAAAAGAAATTCTTGTCACAGAAAACTCCATCCACCCTTGAAACCTACAAATACGTGACCCAGACGTCTGCAAAAATAAGCTGATTTAAATGTTTTGGATACAACATACAAAGTAAAGTGTTAAGCTCCTGTATACAGTAACCTGTGTCTGACTAAAGATGACACGTCTTTCCACACTTTTCATTTTTCGTACCTGCAAGTGACATACATCAGCCACCTCTGAGTTCACAGGTAGATCATGTTAGCGACCACATCAATGATGAAGCTGGTTTCGGTGCACTTTACGAACACATTAGTGATGCATTAAAGTCAAAACTGAAACGATGTATCGGCGCTAAATGAAATGAGCACAATTATGTTATGACTCATGTGTGATGAGTCGATGCCTACGTAAAGAAATTTGGGTCTGTGTGAATGAATGTGTGAAGTTTTTGAAGCTTTTAAAAACAGGAACAATCTCCTATACTGCTTCTTAGGGCTGCCATAACAGCACTGACTTAAGTAATCTTGATCATCTATGACACTAACGAGATTTAAAACACAGGGCTCTCAAGTTTTATCAAAAGTTTGGAGTGAGATAACGCAGGTTAGAGGAGGAGACACTCAAATATTTGAGGTGTGGTGTGTGAGCTTGTGAACTGGCTCAAATGCGTGTGTCTCACGGTGAATGCGTGAGACTTGAGAGCCCTGTTAACATGTTGATTAATGAGCTTTAGAGGTGCAAGTATTGTGTTAGCATTGGACAGGCCTGTCATTATGCTACGCCAGACCTATGCAATTGGCGGCCCGCGGGACACATCCGGCTCCGAAGCTGACCTGCAGCCTCTCCCCTCCTCTGTGTCTCTGCAGAGCGCCTCTGGGACACCAAAATGTGTGATCTGTCAGATTCTGTGACCCAAATTGCAAGTTAAGCACCAGAGGCTTTGTTGATGATGTGAAGCGGTTGCAGTTTAGTTGGGTTTAGGCACCAAAAGTACTTGGTTGGGTTTAGGCACCAAAAGTACTTGGTTGGGTTTAGGCACCAAAAGTACTTGGTTGGGTTTAGGCACCAAAAGTACTTGGTTGGGTTTAGGCACCAAAAGTACTTGGTTGGGTTTAGTACTTGGTTGGGTTTAGGCACCAAAAGTACTTGGTTGGGTTTAGGCACCAAAAGTACTTGGTTGGGTTTAGGCACCAAAAGTACTTGGTTGGGTTTAGTACTTGGTTGGGTTTAGGCACCAAAAGTACTTGGTTGGGTTTAGGCACCAAAAGTACTTGGTTGGGTTTGGGCCCCAAAAGTACTTGGTTGGGTTTAGGCACCAAAAGTACTTGGTTGGGTTTGGGCACCAAAAGTACTTGGTTGGGTTTGGGCCCCAAAAGTACTTGGTTGGGTTTAGGCACCAAAAGTACTTGGTTGGGTTTAGGCACCAAAAGTACTTGGTTGGGTTTGGGCCCCAAAAGTACTTGGTTGGGTTTAGTACTTGGTTGGGTTTAGTACTTGGTTGGGTTTAGTACTTGGTTGGGTTTGGGCACCAAAAGTACTTGGTTGGGTTTAGTACTTGGTTGGGTTTAGGCACCAAAAGTACTTGGTTGGGTTTGGGCACCAAAAGTACTTGGTTGGGTTTAGTACTTGGTTGGGTTTGGGCACCAAAAGTACTTGGTTGGGTTTAGTACTTGGTTGGGTTTAGGCACCAAAAGTACTTGGTTGGGTTTGGGCACCAAAAGTACTTGGTTGGGTTTGGGCACCAAAAGTACTTGGTTGGATTTAGGCACCAAAAGTACTTGGTTGGGTTTGGGCACCAAAAGTACTTGGTTGGATTTAGGCACCAAAAGTACTTGGTTATGGTTAGGAAAACATCGTCGTTTGGGTGTAATCACAGAATCTGATAGGTCACAGATTTTGGTGTTACACCTCCACTCCACACACACATACACGCGCACACTGAGCAGCTGTGTTTTGGTATTACACAGGCACAGTGTTAGTTCAGCTAATAGCTTATTGTTACAAACTAGCTAAAGCGAAAGCTCTCTGTCTTTAGTAACTGTTTAGCTTAGTTTGCCTGTACATTAAAATATGGCACATTATAAGCTGGAGACAGATCAGCCCTCCTTTCTACCAGCAGCAGCAGAGGGAGGAGGAGGAGGACTGTTCTTCTTCTATTCTTTCTAAACTTTGGTCAGTATGTTGATGTTGATTTTAGATTTGTTTTCAGTGAAATATTAGTGACCTTTCTGTTGTGAATCCTGTTGCTGCTCTAGAAACAATATTGAGTTAATAAAAAATATTAAATTCTTTTTTCAAATAAAATATTTTTTCAAAGGCAATTTTTTTGTAATAAATAGGACTGATAAGAGCATCGATAAACAAACTGAACCAATAAGAAGTACCAATACGCTAAGCTAACTGTCTGGTGGTAGCTTCATATTTACTGTACACATTAGGATCAATCTTCTCATCCAACACTTTAACACAGGTTTACTTTTGGTTTAAATCCCTCTTTTGTCTTCCAGCTTCACCTGGAGTTCCTCTCGGATGGACAGGAACATGATCACCGTGATGTCGGGACAAACTGTGGACTTCTTTGACAATGACTTCAGGGAGCTGTACGCCGTGTCTGAGCAGGTGGACCTCTACAGGGAGTTCAACATCACCAAGCCGCCTATTCCTGTGCCCATAACAAAGCCGAAGGTGGAGGAAATCCGGCATGTGCCCGTCTCCATGTCTCGCTTTCAAGTATCTGTTGGGGACTCCAGACAAATCGACCTAAAGGTGCCTGCACATAAATACCATAATCCTAAGTACTCTTTAGTTTTTGGGAACAGTAGGGGCCTAACAGGTTCCCTACAAGACCTGTCGACTCCGAGCGACTCGCTGGTCGGTGGGCTGAACCACAGGAACGGCCTGCAGAACGGCATCCTTCGTGCCAACGGGAACAGTGGGGAGAAGGTGGGCCGAGTCTCCCCACAGAGTCCTGGTCCACCTGCAGAGGAGGATGATGAGGATGGAAAGGGAGGGTTGAAGAAGAACCTGGCCGCTGGAGCGAAGAAACAACGCAGCTCCTTCAGGCACTTCTTGAAAGGCAGAGGCAATCACAGCACAGATACTATACAGGAAGGCGTGGTCACTCCTCAGAGCCCCGCCCCCACCTGTAAAGAGACCCATGCTGTCGCAGGAACTGAGCTGGAGGACTCGTTTGAGATCATTGAGAAACCAGGTCCACCGAAATCCAAAACCAAGAGGCCCTCAAAGATCCTTCAGAGAAGCATGTCTCTGCAGACCATCAACACAGGAGACGAAGACGGTACGTGCCCACAGCCTGTGAATCTGTGTGTTTCATCATGGTCTGAATCAGGGCTGCAACTAACAATTACTTTATTAGCAGCTAATGAGCAGATTATTTTCTTGCTTAATTAATTCATTAATTGGTCTATAAAATGTCAGAAAACAGTAAAAAAAAAATGCGTGTCACAAAGCCAAAAGTCTCCAAGTGCGTTAATTGTCCAGACAAAAAATGATTATAATAAATTTAAATCAGGTGTTTCCAAAGTTAGAGGTGGACCACCCCAGTTTCTCAATGAATGGAGGTTAAGCAATATTACATTAGTTATCAAAAGGAGATCACATAGAATAGCCTACCTGTGAGCGAGTCCAGAGATGCAGTTGTTTTGGGGAACTGTCTTTTCTACTTTGTCATGAACTAAGAAATGCCTTTTATAATGTATGGTGTAGTCTGAAGTTATGTCAAACAGCAATATTAGGCTATCTTGACTCAATTGTTGAGTGTCTGTGGGATCAAATAACATAATCTTGATCCCATAGGCATCCAGGAACTGAGTGAAACTAAGCAAGTAAAGTAAGGGAGAGATGGGACAGTCTCAGACTTTGAAAATATTTGGTGATTAATTGACTTATCATGTCAGGTTTAGTCCAACTTCAATATCTGAGTTTCATTTCCAACACCAAATTGAGTGACTGATGACTTTTGTTTGGTACATATAGAAGCAAAATTGTCCTGGTTGAATTAATGGTCACACTCATGATATAAATCAGGACAAATTTAATCAAACATTAAGAAACGTGAGACTCAAGACTACAAATTTGTTGGTATTTAAAGCGTCTGTAATTGCTATTTTATAATGACTAATCAAATGTCAACATTAAAACAATGTGAAAGGTTTCGCTGATAATGCTGTAGGAATTATCACAGAGCTTTATAGTGAGTTTAAGCTCAGTGTTAATCTGTCCGGCCTGCAACTTGTTTGTTTTCGTTCAATCTTGGCGCTCTCGTAGCACCAGTTTCAGTGAAAAGGCCCCAAAACACCACTGTACTCTACCTGCTTAGCAGCAAACAGTAGACAGACACTGTTAGAGGTGAACATAGTTTATCAGCTGAAGAGCCAGATATTTCCCTCAGGCGTTGACTTACATGCAATCAGGTGACACAAACATGACTCCAAATGAATGATCATGTTTCTCTGTAACTTCTTTGATGTACAAATAAGTAAATGTTTGCTAACAAGTTCCCCATTTTAACTTAAAAGGTGATATGTCAGTGTTGTGTTCACAGTTTATTTCCGCTGCCTCAAAGTGGCCCAAAACAAATAAATTATTGTAGGTTTAAAAAGTATTGAGATATTCTACTGGCCCTAATTGTGATATTTCTTTCTTCACTTTACCAATTAGGGTTGTTATTTTTTAAATTAATCTGTCTTTTGTTCCCTCCCCAGCAGGATCCAAAAGCCGCCGGCGGCATCAAAAGAAGAACTGCATCCAGTCATGAGATCAATAACTAGTCAGTCGTTAGAGTTAGAGCACCGCAGGATCTCGTGGTTAAACGTGCTGCGACCGCTGAGTCACAGTATCACCTTACAGTAACCAGGTGACTTTACAAGAAATGAGTGCCTGGCCTGTTTCACCGCTGCAGTTTTTCGGGGAATGTCCTTACAGGAGCAACCACAAATTAGATGTTGTTAAACTAATCATGTGAGGAAAACCTTAACATTGTAGCCAAAGTGCTGAAGGAGGGAGATTTTATTGCCATTATTTTGTGTTTGTATGTTTTTTTTTTTGTATTAAATTATTCAACAATTAAGTGTTGTTTTTACATATTTCACTTGTATGCCTGAACCTGAACGCCACAGAGCAGCCCGGGCTGTGATCCCGGTGGCGTGGGCGGGTTACATCACGTCTGTGTATTAACCTGGTTGCTATAGAGACAGGAAAAGTCTCTGAGCATCACCTTGCAGAGGGTAACAGAATAAGTGTTCATCAAAGTGTGTTGTACAGCCTGCGAATAATGTACGCTGTGGTGAGTAGTGCAGTGTTGACACAGTCCTGCGGTATGAGGACTTTGCACTTTGGGATTTTGTTTTTTATCCAGATGAAACTAGCAGAGATTAAAATGTGAATCCTTGAGAACCACTTGATGCAAATAATCACAATTTTGTAGCAGAAATGGAATTAAAGAAGTGAAAAACAGCTGATCAACTGGTTTGTCTGATTAAATGTCAAATAAAAGTTCAGTGTTGATGACAAAAATCTTTGCGTTACAGTTAAATTCAGGTACATTACTGTTAGCTGTAGAAACATGTGGGTTTACTTCATAAGAAGACTTCAGGTTCATGTTTTATTGCTTATTATATTATGATATGATGGACTGTTTTTAGTAAAATGTTTCTAATTTCTGTTTTGAATTCTTCTGGATGAATGATCATAAGAAACTTGAGCTGTGTTTTAGGAAGGAAACCTTTTGTGTACCTGATGTACCTGTATTAAAAGACCACATGCGCATGTTTATGTGCATGACACAAACTAACTACTAAACTAACTAATTCCACATTGTCTGACAGTTTCACATTTATTATGTATATTCTTGTTCCAGCTCTTTGCGAAAGCTACATGGGATTTTACAGTAAGTGAAATATTCTACCCAGTGACATGATTTTATTGTTTTATGGCTGCATCATTCACTCAGTAGAAAACTTTCAATTCTCTACAAGAACTCAAGATGAAGTTCTGTGGGTTTGAACACGTTTGGCTGCACAGCCGGGCGAGTTAAGACTAAAGAAATAGTTTGACAGTTTAAAAAATACACCTGTTCGCTTCCTTGCCGAGATTTGGATGGGAGAATTGACACCACTCACGCACGGCAAGTTTGAAGCTACAGACAGCTGGTTAGTTTAGCTTAGCACACGCTCTGCAGGAGGATACAACTAGCCTGGGCCTGTCCAAAGGTAACAATATCTGCAGAAATTTAGGATTAATAATTAAGGGCATATCTTGCTGCCTCACCTAGCATGCAGTGACCACAGACTCTTTGATCTGTTGGCAGCCAAGACTTCTTGCGGTTGTTTCTCTGTGGCAAGACTGAGTCTGTATTTGGTCAGGATCTGCCTCTGTGTCGTCCTTTCTCTAAGGCAAGACTGAGTCTGTATTTGGTCAGGATCTGCCTCTGTGTCGTCCTTTCTCTAAGGCAAGACTGAGTCTGTATTTGGTCAGGATCTGTCTCTGTGTCGTCCTTTCTCTAAGGCAAGACTGAGTCTGTATTTGGTCAGGATCTGTCTCTGTGTCGTCCTTTCTCTAAGGCAAGACTGAGTCTGTATTTGGTCAGGATCTGCCTCTGTGTCGTCCTTTCTCTGTGGCAAGACTGAGTCTGTATTTGGTCAGGATCTGTCTCTGTGTCGTCCTTTCTCTAAGGCAAGACTGAGTCTGTATTTGGTCAGGATCTGCCTCTGTGTCGTCCTTTCTCTGTGGCAAGACTGAGTCTGTATTTGGTCAGGATCTGCCTCTGTGTCGTCCTTTCTCTGTGGCAAGACTGAGTCTGTATTTGGTCAGGATCTGCCTCTGTGTCGTCCTTTCTCTTTGGCAAGACTGAGTCTGTATTTGGTCAGGATCTGCCTCTGTGTCGTCCTTTCTCTAAGGCAAGACTGAGTCTGTATTTGGTCAGGATCTGCCTCTGTGTCGTCCTTTCTCTGTGGCAAGACTGAGTCTGTATTTGGTCAGGATCTGCCTCTGTGTCGTCCTTTCTCTGTGGCAAGACTGAGTCTGTATTTGGTCAGGATCTGCCTCTGTGTCGTCCTTTCTCTTTGGCAAGACTGAGTCTGTATTTGGTCAGGATCTGCCTCTGTGTCGTCCTTTCTCTGTGGCAAGACTGAGTCTGTATTTGGTCAGGATCTGCCTCTGTGTCGTCCTTTCTCTGTGGCAAGACTGAGTCTGTATTTGGTCAGGATCTGCCTCTGTGTCGTCCTTTCTCTTTGGCAAGACTGAGTCTGTATTTGGTCAGGATCTGCCTCTGTGTCGTCCTTTCTCTAAGGCAAGACTGAGTCTGTATTTGGTCAGGATCTGCCTCTGTGTCGTCCTTTCTCTTTGGCAAGACTGAGTCTGTATTTGGTCAGGATCTGCCTCTGTGTCGTCCTTTCTCTAAGGCAAGACTGAGTCTGTATTTGGTCAGGATCTGCCTCTGTGTCGTCCTTTCTCTAAGGCTTGGTTAACTAATAACATTATAGTCTGTTTCACGGTTAAGCATGTGTAGTTAGTCAGATTATTTCCCCCTTATTTTCAGTCTTTGTGCTAAGCTAAGCTGCTGTCTGCTGTAGCCTCATACTTAATGAGAGATGAGTGATATAAATCTTCTCATCTATCTTTCCGCAAGAAGAAGAATAAGCATACCCCTCCTAAATGATGAACTCTTCCTTTACAGGCTTAATGATTTTTGAAGAGTTTGTTTTACATTTCTTTGACGGGTTTAATTTAAAGTTAATTTACCCCTGTGATTGGTGTTGACAGGATGAGTCACTACCCTCCCAAATCCCATATAAGATTTAGATTTCTGTTTTTGGAGTTCGACCTCTCTGACGTCTAATTAGCCACAAACATAATTAATGCCACTCTGTAGGATTACATACCGTAAGTTTATTTGTCTGTGAATGGCATGAATTTAGAGAAACAAAATGAATGTATGTTTGTTTATGCATGGGCTGCATAACATATAAAACAAAATATTTCCTTGTATGGTGTAATAGCAATAATCTCTGCATGTTGTGCAACATGTTATTGCAACAGGATAGGTTACCACTTTTATTATTTTCCTCATATTGGGTTTTAATAAGTTCAGAAGAAAAGAAAAAACATTTAATAGGAAAGCAATATGTTAATTATGCAACTGTTATTACTCTTAAACATACAGCGATAAGCTCTGTGGGGAACCAAACAATAAGGATGTAAAGGCAGCGTCAACAGAACTCAAAATTTAAGTGGTCTGTCCTCTAATCCTGCAAAGTGTATTTTTCACAGGTAATTCAGGAGAAGCTCACGTTTGAAGAATACCACGTGATTAAATGTAGTTTGCAAAAAGTTTTGTTTGTGTGTGTGTGTGTGTGTGTGTGTACCTGCCAGGAAACCACAACTCTCTATCACAGCAGTGCACACCCACACAGCAGGAACTGCACAGGAAAAGCCTTTATGCATCAAATGCCCTCGGAGTCTGTTATATAAATACTTTAAATAACAATACAACCCATGACTTCTCAGAAATGTAACTTCTTACATCACATCACCATTACAATAACAATGTTGTATTCAGTGTGTCGCAATAACGCTTCATAAATTAAGTTAATAATTTGAATAGGAGCTCCCTGCTGAAAAGAAGCAGTAACATGGAGTGATGATGTAGCACCATCTGCTGGAGAAACAGCCACACAAACAGATTCATAATAAACATGTTTATTGTACAGGTAGTTTGAGTTTTCAATCAAAAAGTATTTAATTTATATATACAGTAAAGCTCAATAAAAATACACTGTGCAATTAAAAGTATTCATAACTTAATTTTAAAACTTTACAGAATCTTTAATCCCCTATTTACAACAGTTGATCAGTAATTAAGCAGTATACTGTAGAGAGGAAACTACTTACAGGATTTACTTAAGTGAAGTTAGAAAAGTGTAAAAGCTTTTTAAAAGATTTATATTTTGTCTAGAAAATCTCCAATGAAAACACCCAGAAAAGGTTTAACAGTGCTACATACTCTTTTCGTCACAGATGCTCACGTAACAAGGCATTTAAAAAATAGATAGAAATCATATAAATAGAGAAAATATAGAAATATAAAACTAAAAATAGGAGTGTGGAAATACTACAGCATTTGACAGAAGTGTAATAATGTTGAGAGATGGAATGGATTTAAAGCCTTAAAAATGTCTTTGTGGTCGTTTTATGTCTCTGTGGTCGTTGTTTTGCCAAGCCAACTATCTGTCACCTTTGGCCTCGCCACCGCAGCATGTTTGACTTCAGGGGCTGACAATCCTGCTGAGAGAGTACTGGTGCGTGCAGTTTGCAGAAGTAATGTGAAGGCTTACATTGCAAGCCACAAATAGTTCACTTTTCTTCTTTAACTTACTTTAATATACTTTAAAGTGTTAGTTCCCAATTTGTACATTTTGTACGAAATGCTGTGTGATTAAGCTTTGGTTTTATTTTTCCTGAAGAAAATGATTCATCCACAAAAAAACAAACAAACAAACAAAAAACACATTGAGGATACAACTCAGTTGTTTACACTAATGTCTTGTGTTTCAGTCCTACGAGGAAGTGTTGTTAATGACCTTCCTCTTTCGTAGAGACACCAGGTCATAAAAATGGTCCTTGGTGATACTCGCCCTGAAAGAGAAGATTAAGATTCAGTCTGAAACTGAGCTCAACTATAATAGCAGTATTTTTACCACTTAAGACTAATTCCCATGGACTGCAGTCATTGCCATTGCTAGCAAGGGCTGCAACTAATGGTTATTTTCATTACTGATCAAACTCTTGACTCTTTAAAATGTCTGAAAATAGTAAAAAAATGCCTGTCACAGTATCCCAGGACCCAAGGTGACGACTTCAAATTGCTAGATTTCAACTAGAACCTGCAAATGTTTGGAATTTTTAGCTCCATCCCAACAGCTGTTGGATGGTTTTCCATATGATTCGGTCATGTTCCTCTCAGGATTCATTGTAAGAACTTTAAATTTGTTCAATTCTTTGGTTTATGAGAAAACACCTGCAAATCTAATGTCATTCCCATCAGCCTCGGCTGTACTTTGCGATGATGGCTAATTAGAAAACTTTAGCATGCTAACATGCTAAACTAAGATGGTGAACATGGTAAACATTATACCTGCTTAGCATCAGCATGTTTTTATCATTGTCAATATGAGCATGCTGATGTTAGCATTTAGATTGAAGTACCTCTGTGCTTTAGGACAGCTTTAAAGAGCTGCTAGTTTGCCTGTAGACTTAGATGAATTAATCATCATAATTGTAGTTGATTAATTTGTTAATTAAGCAAGTTTCAGCACTACAGTTAACTCCACTGGTGGTCTGGGATGATAAATGTGCTACTTAAGGTTAAATTCCACCCTTTACTCTCAAACACTTAACATCACAGTTATGTTTATTGGAACAAACCAAGTCAAACGCAGAGTCTTAGAAATTTACCTGAAAGTGCATAAATTAAAGAAGTTTGACATTTAGGGAGAGTTAAATTGATACCACTCTCATATCTGTTTGTTAAACATGAGGCTACAGTCAGCAGGCAGTTAGCTTAGTTTAGCACAGAGACTGGAAACTTCCCGCTAGCCTAGGTCTGTCCAAACGTAACCAAATCTGCATATTAGCACTTTTAAATTGTTCACCAATGAACAGATTTGGTTAATATGTACAAAACATAAGTGCAAAGAAAAATGACAATTTGCAATTTATGGATTGTAGTATTTCTTATTACTGGTCCCAGCCCAGAGATGGGGACTCGAGTTTGACACTCCGACTTAAGTCGCACACACAGTGACTTCAGACTCGACTTGGACTCTAGCTCAAAGACTTATGAGCATCTCTGTCCCAGCCAAGAAGTAGTTCGGACCATAACCCTCCATCAAATTAAGCTGCAGGTTTAAATTTAAGAAAATGTAGCACTGGAGGTCAGATGATTTTATCCTGATAATCTTTGTTGCTTGTTTTAACACTTCAGGATGTTTCAGCCTGAGCCTGACGGCACCTGGCCTCCACGTGTTCTCCACAGCGTCAACAGCACTCACGTGATCGCTTCTATCCAGTTGTCCCGTTCTTCTGCAGTGGCTGCACTGAGCTTATAGGACTGATGTTTACCCTGCACCACTCGGCCTTTGTTCTCCGTCTTGCAGGCTTTTATCTTCTGTCCTTGGGGGTTATATAACTCCAGACAATACTGTTCAAACACACACATAGACACACATTTAGGACCGTTACTGTGTACATATGCTTTCTGTTTATTCTAATGGTCTTCTGATAGCCTTGTGACTCACTGTTTTAAACACAATTAATTCAACAGCTGCTGTATGATTAATTAAGTTCTGTGGCAGCAGATAAATGTGTGTGAAGAAGCTCAACACTCCTTCTCACAGTGCGATACCAAAAATAAATGAAATGCTACCGTTTTGCTTGTGTCTTGTAGCTTCCTGACACACAAGTTCTCCAGGGGAATAATCCCAATTGGGTCTTTATCCTGGAAGAAGAGACAAACATTAAAGACTTAAAGATTAAACCTTTCAACCTGTAGAGGGATGTTTGGCATTTCCATATTTTGTTGTCTTAAAGGTTTTATAGCAGCAGAAAGGCAGATACTTACTGTGGTGTATTCAAAGTAGTACAGGCAGCTGTCTGTCAAAATGAACCACCTCCTCTTCCAGGTTTTAACTCGGCCACCTTTAAAAAATAAATAAAAAATGTATGGATTAAGAGGTACACTCTGTTTCATTGTAATCTCCCCTGAAAGTCTTTTTCCCTGTGTGGTACAGGAAAAAGATCATCTCACCCATTTTAAGCAGCCAGCCTTCTCTGTCTGGATTAAAAAACGTCAGCGTGAGGTCGTTTCCATCATCCTCTGGGATTTTGAATGGTTCACTGCGGATGCTTGCATACAGTTTCTGGAAGACATTTCAAGACAGACAAGAATGTCAATTATAAAAGTAGACTGTATTAGTTTTTGAAAGTCTGATTTTCAACCTTTACTTTTGATAGATTCAAGTCATTTTATTTGGAAAATCCCTGCCAGATAGTAGTTAAAGTTAAAAAATAAAAGACAACATTTGTTGTCGGAGAGAAAACTGAAAATCCAGAAGATTGAAGATAATGAAATTATAAAAATCCCCCAAATTTGGGTATTTTCATGAGTCATATTCGAAGGATTCTTCAGATTGAGTAAATTATCTCCCTTGTTCTCTTTAGGTAATGTGGACGATGCAAACTAAAATATATCACTGAAATGTTTTTTTGAGATCTTGAATATGGATGGTAATGTCAGTCGTTCGGCGCCACCATGAGGTTGACATTTGTAACTTTAAGTGGAATGTCTCAACAGCTATTGGATGGTTTGAAATGACTTCCGTGTAGTCCTCCTCAGGATAAATTATAATAACTTTGGATCACATTCCCACCAGCCTCAGCTGAATGTTCTGTTAAGTGCTAATTAGCAACTGTTAAGATGTAAATGCTCCATATTTGTATTGCGCCTTTCTAGTGTTTTCGACCACTCAAAGCGCTTTTACACTACATCTGTATTCACCAGTCGCACTCATTCATACACTGGCGGAACAGCTGCCAGGGGCAATTTGGGATTCAGTATCTTGCCCAAGGACACTTTGACACGCAACCAGGGGGAGCCAGGGATTGAACCGCCAACCTTCAATTAACGGCCAACCCTCTCTACCTCCTGAGCCCCTGAACATGGTAAACATTATACCTGCTTATACCTGCTTAACATCAACATGTTAGCATTTTCACTGTGAGCATGTTGACATTAGCACATGAGTGCAGCCTCTCAGTACAGGTTTAGTTATTTGTATACAGAGTACATATATATATATAAATATATATATAAATATATTCCTCTGACACAAAGAAGGAAGTACAGCTCTTGAGTGATTAGTTTAGTGACAAACATGAGTTTATCGGGATATTATGAATAGGACATTAGTGAGTATTGGTAGCAGACCGTGAGCAGCTCGGTGGGCAGGTCCTCCCCGTTGTTGATTCCTCTGTTCATGGAAAAAAATCGCTGCAGACTGGGTTTGTCTTTCACGTTGGGGTTATGGAGGCTCGTGTTCAGCATGATGATGGCAAAAGACAGGATGTAGCATGTGTCTGTTACACACAACACAAGGACACATATACACACGCATACATAATGCAGAAAACCACAGTTAGTTTTCTTCAGCTGTGCATCGTTAGCGCCGCTTCAGCTGTATAAATTGCACCCATTAAAAATAATAGGTTTAGCAAAAACACACATTGAACAATCTGTTTGCTCAGTGAGAGAGAGATAAGATGTTACTGCGGCTTCACTCATGTTTGATTGATTCTTCTTAACAGCGAAGAACTCGTCTCGCAGAGGTTTCATTTTTTAATCTATGAAATTACTGAAACAGTAATGAACTTTTAATTGGACTGCCAGAGAAAGTGAGTCAGGCAAGACAAAGAATCTTTGTGTTTGTACCTGTGGATTGGAAGACCCCTGGGTTACAGTCACAGTAGCGAGTTGCAAACGCCTCCATCATCCTGTCAATTTTCTGAGCTTCTCCTGGGAGACGAAAGCTCCACAGAAACTGCCTGCAAGACAACAGAGATGCAGAAACAAACACACACACACAGTCATGCACATGCTGGTAAGAAGGAGGAGGATTTAAGAAAATAACAAGACTGAAAGGTAAGACTGCTGCAACATGTCATGCTGACTTTCGCTCTTGCTTGCAAACAGAAGAGTATTTTGTGACACAAACCTCAGCGCCTGCACCAGATTCAGGTCTGAAAATTCATGCAGGCCCACAAAGGCTTTCAGTGTTTGCAGATGCATTTCCTCCCTGTGGGGAAATAAACACAAGATGATGAAAATAATCACATAAAACCATCTAATTAGTTACATTATAAAAACTAAAGGCCTAAATGTAAACTGTCTCAGAACAGAAGTATCGTTTGAAAACTGTGAAATGGAGAAATTCAAGAATTATTAAATAGAAGTCCCCAAAATATGGTTGCTGACAAAGATCTATCCTGTCTATAATGCACAAGCTAAAAACAGTTTATTCAGACTTCCTGAAAAGTCACCCAACAGTAGCCAGGTTTCCATCCATATGTAAATCAAATTTAACCAAATTGTGAAATAATCACCAAAAGAAAAATTAATATTAATCTACGTTTCTATCCACTAACATTGTGTGATTATTATTAGGAATAGAGATGAACTGCTGCTGCTGCTGCAAAAAAACACAGACAAAAGTGATATTTGTGTATCAGAATTTTTTTTTTCTCTCCCATTCTTCATCTCACAACCCCTCAGATGTATCTGGTGACCCTTTGGAGGGCCCATACCTTAGATTGGAAACCACTAGACTATCAAACTGTGTATGAAGCATGTCATTTACACTGGGGACGCTGTGGACATGTCCCCACCACTTTTTGAAATGGTTGATTTTGTATCCACCTCTTTTTGAAAGCATTTGTTAAAAGTTTGCAAATAAAAAGTCTATGAGAAAGGTTTACTTTTACAATAGGAAAATGTTAAATGCAATGTAAATATAGAAGAAACAGATCTGCCTGGTCCGAAAAAAAGTAACTTAGGCTAAAAGAACAAACTGCTGATTACTGCATTATATTCAATAATATTTTTATGTAATGAATTGTCACCGGCCACATGAATTTTGTTACCCTTCATATAAATTTCCACCATAAATTGGTGCAGAAAATGTCTCTACAATGCAGGAAATCAAGAGTTTAATGCTTGAAATCTTCTGGGGGAGGACTCCCAGACCCCCCAATGGAATTGCCTGTTTCATCAATGAATATTTCTTCTAAATAGCATTGAAGTATCTTGTTGTCTTGTTCTCGAGACTCCAGTATTGGGCTTTTCTCACTTCTGTGTTTCGTCACACCCCTCATGTGAGCCCTTGAATGTCCCCACCACTTTGGTATTAAGTAGTTAAAACTAACTGCGTATTAAGTATAACTAGCTCCACTTTGAGCAGCTACAATAGTAAAATGCTGTTTACACAGTGATGAATCAGTATTAACAATCTGTAATCAGTTTCAGGAGACCTTTTACTGCAGTACTTTGATACTTTAAGTATATTTTGCTAACGATACTGCTGTATATCTACTAAATAAGTAGGATTTTACATTGTACTTTTACTGGAGTAAAGGAATATTTTTACATTGTACTTTTACTGAATTAAAGGATCTGACACTGCTAGTGTCAGTTGAGTAATCTTTTGTACCAATGAGTACTTCTGCTTTATCCCGCCTTGCCCTAATGACCCGCTTCTCATCCGCCCTCCCCGGTTAGCTGGCAATTTTCAACATGGCAGAAGTGGTGGCATCAGTATATATTTTGTTTTTTAAAGTCCAAGTTACATCCACACATTAATATCCAAATCACTTGTGTTTGTACCTTTCTCCCAAGAAGTTGCCAATGGCCGTCTTGTTCAGTCCCTCCTCTTTGTAAAGAAACTCGGCTACCGACTCTGCACGACATTCCAGCAGGCCATTTTCAATCAGGTAGAGGACACCCTGAAGCAAGGGAGGATGGAAAGTCAGATTTATATGAAGTATTTGGACACCAGGAGCATGGAGTCAGTTATGTCCATGTTTACACACAGAAACGTGTATTTTATGTGGTGTAGGGTTGTTTTTCAGGGTGCAATCTGCACATTTGGCTTCAAACAGAGAAGCTTGTTCAAAGTTTAAATGTTAAGTAATTTCATCAAAGGTTTTCTGTGTGCGTGTTTCAACTTACAGGACAGGCAAATAAGTACCACAGCAAAGCTTTCATGTTCAAAGTCTTTCAAAAGCTGTCTTGCAATTCTTATCAGCGCTGCTAACTCGAGATAATCGAGAAAGTTTTTCTCCTTCTCATTTTGAGTCCCTATCATCATTAATCACCAGATGAGAAGATGAGAAAGGTTGAATGAATATTGCATGCTGCTATCTGTAAATCTCAAAGAGTGTTTAGAGCCAGATCTTCAAAATATGACCTTTTCCTCTGAGTGTGTCCTCCTGCAGAGTGGTTCTTAAAATCAGTTGCACTTAAAGACACTCTTAACCCCAAGTATTCTTAAAACTTGTCATCCTCCCACTCGTCCTCAGGCCTGAGCGCAGCACGGTCACAGGCCAAGGGACGCAGAGAGGAAGGAACGAAAAGATGGAGGTCACTGTGTTGAAGTGGCACTTCTGCACATCCTGTTCCCTGAAGTGGAACAGGATGTGGTTTTTCTCGCTATTCAGTCATCATTTGCATCTGTGAACAGTTTTCACATCGCTCAAATCTACATCCGCTCTGTGTGGAGTTACATTTGCTGTCATCTGGCTGAAGTGAGTGAAAGTAAAATTACTACACCTACTGTACATTTACTGTGACTCGCAGTAACATTGTGTTTCCACACAAACTGTTGGATCAAATGGCATGTAGCATGTCCGAAACTAAAGCTAATGTTACACACTTGGAAATATCTCTGTGAAAGTACTGTGTACTCTGTGTTCAGGTATACAGGTGACCAAATTCAAGTGCTGTGTGTTGATCAGGTGAAGCTACGCTAACATTGTATGTAGCAGGTAAAATAATCAAAATACCTTCCCACTAGTGCTATAAGATGCTCCCATGAAATCTAATACACAAAAAATATGATATCAACTCACCTTTTTGGGATCCATGTTGAATTTCTTTTTCCCACGTAAGAAACTTCTGTTCCTTAAAACATTTTTACTGCAACAAACGACAAACAATTTATTTTATAAACTAATATATAGAAACTTTTTCAAATAATCAGTCAATATTGTTATTTTTTCAATAAATAATTAAATGACAAATGGAGATGATCAAAATTAGATATCTTATGTTATTGTTTGTATCAAAAATGATACAAACAATAACAAAAAGAAAGCTGGTTGGACACAGTTTTCTCTCGATGTTGTCTAGTGTGTTATACTTATACACTCTATACGACATATATAAACTGTGTATTTTGCAGTTTCCTATGTGAAATTTGTATTCTTTACATATGTCTGGACATTTTGTAATACATTTGTAAATGTTGGCTCCTCATTCTGGATTGTTTTAATTAAGGTGTTTATTCAGATTTTGGATATTTGTATGCATGTTCTTTGTGTGTAGCTTCAAGGTGGGCTAAGACTTTAATGTCACTGTGCAACCCTGTGTAGTAAGAATGAAATGTACCATAATCTGCTTTACCCAGCATTAGCTTGTTGAGTCTTGATGGTCAGGTATATTTTTGAGCATGACATGAAACGTCAAACTCAAAACCTCAAAATGTTTTTTGAAACTCAAAATCACCATGATCATCTGATTAATTATTTTACCAACAGTTTAAAATTCTAATAATTCAATTGTCAATGCTATGAAAAAAAGAAAACTGTTATCAATTATTTGGTATATCAATCAAGTAATCACTAAAATTAACTCCGGGAAACATTTTTTTTAATTTGTGAGGGAGTATTTTATCAAGTGGTGAGGTGTGAGCAGCACTACTGAGAAACTGGTGTGGTTACTGTGATACCAGTAATACAGTTGTAGCGAAATGCAGCTCCACTTACATATTATCACCACCCTCTAAAAGCAGCGACAAAAGCAACAGTAAGTTTAAATTTGTACATAGACATCCACATATTCTCAAAATGTCACAAGACCATTTTGTTTCCCATTTCTGTCACAGTGCTCAGTAACTCTGTTTTGTTACACCCAGAGCTGCAGTACATGGCCACACTTTGTCCTCTGTAAATCTAAACATACTGTATCAACGATTACCAACAAGGGGTACTTCTGCTGTTGCTTTGGGGGCGTGCAGAGCTCAAATACTTTCTGAATAACGCATTTTTTGACATGTCACGCTGTAACATTTGAGTGATTGAAAACTAGTTAGCAAGCAAGTTGAAAAAATTGGACAAGTTAGCTAGTGATGGGTAAGTGATTTAAAAAGGTACCATGTGTGAGAAATGAGACTACTCTCCACCTGTTGAATTCATACTTCAAATAAATAGGGGGCAGCATATCACATATCAGGTTAGCTCAGTTAGCTGAGCTTAAAGTCATTGATAAATGGTTGAATAATAAAAGCTGCAAGGAAGGGTACTTCAGTTCATAAGGGCTGTGGGGTGAACGAAAAAGGTCAGGATCCATTGGATGAGAAGCATTTTCATTTAAAAAAAGGTTTAAAAACATCAGGTTGAAAGGTTTGAATAGCAGGTTCATATATACTTTCAACCGCAGAGGCAGCGTCTAATGGAAACTATTCTGACTTCTGACTCAGGCAAATAAAAATTGCAATAAAGCTGCTTGCATGACTTTGTTAAACTGTGGTGTGGGAGTTTGACCTGCATCAAAGTGTCACTTAAATAAGAGGAAGAGGCCGCGGTGACTCATAGAATAGCTGTTTGCTCATACTCACTTCTGCTCCTTTAGTTCAGGCCTGTGGATTTCTGGCATGACGTGATTGATTTCCAACCTCAGCTTCTGAGAGAGGGAGTTGAGAAAGAGAGAGGTGATGTTAGCTTGGGCTCAAGGTTTGCTGTTACGTCACAGACACCAGTGGACTGGTACATGACTCAGGAGCAATTTGTCCCTGAGTGATAAAATAACCTTCAAATTCATTTTTAATTTAAAAGTTGATGAATGAAATGCATTTGTGTGCTGTGAAAAAGCTCTGCTGAGGCTGTTGGTGCACATAAAAGAATAATGAGAAGACCTTGGAAGGATATATTCACCACAGTACCTGAATGTCATCCAGCAGCTCAAACTTGTGAATCTTGATTGTTTCACTCTGCCTCTCTCCTGGGGGGAGTTTTGGTGGAGCTGTGGGGCAACAGAAAGCCGCAGCACTGAGACAAGTACAGTTCACGATGGTGAGATATACGTGATATGCAGCACAGTGGACTGTCTTGACAACCTTGCTCACGCCTACGCCTGCTCTCACAGACCAGCATGCATCACAACTTCATCCTTCACTAGTTAGAGAAGTGGTCGATGAATGAGAGCAAAAAGGGGCTGAAAATAAAAAATCTTCACTTCCTCTTTTTAGTTGAATCAGGTAGATTATTGAGTGCATTATGGCAATTAAAGGACAATTCATCTTCATTTGTGGTTGTCCAGGAAAATGATTTGCAGCATAATAATAGCTGTTACTTAAGTTTCAGTGTTGGATTATCTTGTATCATGGATCTCAAAAGTTGAAAAACATAACATGTTAAATGTGTGTTGTCTTTTAAGAAGGCATATAAAAGCAAAAACATAGAAGCTCCTTTAGTCAACAACATTGCAAGTTTTGTAACCCACAAGATCTACATGAGCAGCATTTAAAGTGAGATCACACAAATTATTTGACTTCTAATACTCTGAAATCATCTCACAACAACCTCTGAATTTGTTTTTGAGCAGCAGAATCATATAAAGTAATGATTAAAATACATATTTTAGCATACCTTTCCCCCAGAGAAAGCTGTCTTTTCTACGTATGGCCATGTTGTTGATGGTGTAGAGCGTTTGACGGCTGTACAGGAAACAAACTGAGTGTCAAGTGAGTGGAAAAAAGGGCCGGCGTTGCCATTCTGAGAGCTGTGACACTGAAGAGACTCTGAGCTCACGCAACAGCGTGTTACTGTATTTCTCATGACGTGCAGGGCAAAATGTTGACATGCAGTACGTGTGTGGACATATGGACATTTCTCTAAGAAACAGAACTGTCATTCATACACTAGATCTATGCAACACTGCTACTACTATTGCACATCTACTATTACAAATAATAGTTCTACAAAAGCAAATAATACTACTATTATTACAAACAATGCCTTACAAAAGAACAGGTTAAAAGGAAAAACTAACAAATATGCATAAAATGGTTTTACCATGTAATTAGTTTTTTGTGTCAAATGTCTTCTTCAGCATGAAGGGAACAAAACCTAAAGAGAATGGCGCTTCTTTCATTTCTAAATATGAGGCCCCACCTAGTGGTGCTTCACAAGTTTTAAAACGTTAGACACTTGGTAAAAAGTGCAAATCATGATGTTTTATTACAATTCACTTGACATATTTACCTTTTTTGTAGGACTGAAAAACAAGCATTGTAAGCCTCCAGTCTCTTTCTCTAAGCTGCCATTCAGCATGTGGCTATAATAAGCAAAGTTACCATAAGACAAAGATTCATTACTCAGGGTTTCTGAATTTCTATATTGTCAACAAACAGAGATCTACGGCACAGAAGAATAATATATAGCCGTCTTTGATCCACACACAATTCTTGACAGACTCAATTCATTGTTGTTTTTGCTTTTTTATGAGATTTGTTGACAGTAAGAAAAATATAGATTAGCACCAGATGCGTCCTTCAAAGGATAATATGATTATTTTGTGGGAGGACATCTATTCCCAGATAGCAAAAATCATGAGGCCCAGATCTGGCCCAGATCCTTCATAAGTTCTGGGCCAGATCTGTAAAACGGACGTGGGCCGGTGTCCTTTAGCACAACGGGCCAATGCCGGCGCGTTCCATACTGGATCTGGCCCAGAGTCTCTAAGATACTGTTGAGGATCCGGTTTTCACATCTGGACTGGCACTGGGCCAGCTCCATTTATTAGTTCTGGCCTCTTTCATAACCTTGATCTATACCCACAAAACATATACAAAAATGTGGATTTTTTTGTTATGGCAGGAGCTGGTCTATATAATGTATAACAAATAGTGACTTGTATATCACTAAGGTACACTAAGATTTCTTGTTTTACTTTCGTTTTCTTTTTCCTTGCATTTCAAACTCGATTACTTTTTTCTTTTGAATTTAAAAAGCATGGACAGTCAAAACTACTGTTACACTTTGTTACAAAGACTGTTTCTATTTGTCCTACACAGAATTTCAACAAAGAAAGTGATAGAACGGATGAGTGACACATTTTAAATTTTATTTAAAATACACATTTTAAATTTTATTTGAAATGTTTGAGATAAAAAGAGAGGACAGAAACTTAAAACAAAGTAGATAATTGCCAAACTAACAATCAATCTAATAAAAACATTTTACAGCTCATTTCTGTCTTTAACAACTGTAGGAACAAGAAACTTCACTCCAGTTGACTTGCGGGTGACAATTAGTTTCTAGTAACTGTGCAGTAACCACACATCTATGACACAGGTGTTATTTTTAAATGAATGCAGAAGTATTAAACTCTAATAATAGCAACAGTGTGGCTTAGTTAAAAAGCTCAATACATTGACATTGCTATCAGTCTTGCATAGTGTAGTGTACCATTAGTAATGATGATTAAGATTAGTAAGATTTCTTTCTCCCTGAGAAACATATAAAGCTAAAGCCAGGAGACACACAAGATTCTACGGCCTAAACACACAAGATAACGTTTTAATTAGCGACAAGCAATAAGTTTGTCTTGATAGATGATTACTGCCAGCCATTTAGATTTTAACCATTTTCCATGACCCTAGTATAAATAACAAAGATTTTATAGCCAAAATACAATATCCAACTCCAACTAGTCATGTGAAACCCTGAAAAAAAATGTAAAATGTTCATACACATTGTTTGGTGGCTTTACGGGAAACATTGATGAGGCAAGTGGAGAAGTGGGAACGCCATAACCCTCACATGACACCCAACTAATCATCAGTAGTGGAAGAGTGGGGGATGGCCGGTGTGTTCATTTCTGCAAAGGATAAAAGAATGGGTGATTACTCAACTGATAATGACAATCACAAATTACATAAAATCCACAGAGATTAGTCATTTTAAAGGGGGCTGGACTTGACTAGGGCTGGAAGATTTGACCTAAAATCAAAATCCCGATTAAGTGAACATTTTACCGCGATTACAACTAATGAATGATTATTTAGTTTTTTTTGCCCTCCTAGTTCACTGACCAGGCTTGTACCACAAACATGCTCAACTATTGTGGGTGGGGTAGTTTTTTAGACTCACAAATGTCAAAAAACGATTAAGTAAATGTTAACTGATAAGATAATGTTGAAGTGCACACAACAGATGTACTCCCCCTAAATTTGGCATATCGCCACTGCTCACTGAATGAGTGCCGCTACTAATATTTCACATGATCAATTAATATCAATGTGCATTAATCTCGTGTAACAGTGTTGTGTGCATGTGACCAAATGTGAGAGAGTGAGCAGCTGAAAGTGACGGTGAAAGTGAGCGAAGTTGTTGTAAGTGTGGCAGTAAATGATCAGTGTGGGTCAAAGTGTGTCCATAAATAAATGCTGCTGGAAAATTAAAGCAGTTAGCACTAGCTAACATCTCCCTGTGCTCCAGACTCTGGGAGCTGAGCAGGACAGGGCGGAGTCACTGACTACACACACACAGTTTTTTAAGGGGAAAGTACATAAACACACACACTGGGGGACATTTTCACAGGAAATAAAACAACTACATAACTGAAATGGTAAAATTACAGCCGTTAGAGCTTGGAATTTGGGTTTCAATTACTTCAATTAGACGTCCAGCCCTAGAGGGGAGACATCATGAAAAACTCCCCTTTTCTCTCCCCATTTGGATATCAAACTGTGAAATAAGACAACCCAGACAGATTTTTGTGGGTTGCCTAGATCACAAAACATGTGCTTCAACAAGCCATTCAGATTTGGTTCTCCTTCCTATGTCACATGCAGGCTTATTAGAATATAAGATAAAATAAGATACAACTTTATTAAACCACCACCTTCCCCATCTGAGTGTCCCCACTCAAGGTTAAGTACCATCTTTGCAAAGCAGTGGCATATTTTTCTCGCAAGCCAATCAGAGCAGACTGGGCTTTTTCAGGATGGGGTCTTTAACGAGACAGGTGCTAAAATGGAGCGTTTCAAAAAGAGGGTAAATACAGATTTACCACGGTTAATGCCTCTCTGGCCATGGCACGTTCTTTGCAGCCACCTCCACGGTCAGAGGCCAGGTTGAACCAGCGGATGGCGTGCTGGTTAATTTCGTTGTCCGATGCGCTGCTAGCAGCTTGGTTCTTCCCTACAGCCTCTGTTAAGAGAGAAAGTCAATTGGTTGATGAGCTGTCATTAACAGACATTTTGAAAATTACCTGTAAGCCAAGCTAATAACCAACTTTTTTGAGAAATGCTTTAGAGGGTTGAAAAAAGTACTCAATGCCCATGTTTACTATTGTTGGTGTGGCAGTAGACCTAATTTTCTATAGCATTTAATTTAGTAACTGAAAACAAATAGAATTTCACTCATGAATAACTAATTATTAAAAAATCATACTGATTATGAACTGAACAATTATCAAATCACATCTGGATTGTATTGGATCAGCCTTTAATCTCAGTGCATCTTATCATTACAAATTTATCTGTGTGGATTCTGTATCAGGTCATGGCATTGGCGGGTACCAACATTTCCCCAGTATCTCCAGGCAGAGGACATTTAGGGGAATCATGTTTAGTAAAAAAGTTAATAAGTAAAAGCTCTCAATTCAACTCCATGTAAAACATTACAGCAAACAAGCTTCTCGTGCTTTTATTTTGCTGGCAAATCTACAAAGAGGAAGTGATTATGTGAGTAACCGGTGCTGTCATGACTGAGATCTATTTCACCACCGCTATCAAAGTATTTTTTATTTTTTGGCTTTAAAGTTACATCCCTGATATATTAAAATATACTATTTAAATATTTTATTTTACATAAAAATTCATTCTCATCTACTAGTCACCTCCACATATAATACGTATACTAAAATACTTATTGATCAACAGAGTTCTTGTTAGCATTTCTTTAAAATATTTCTTTTCCCTTTACTCCTTTCTATTAATCTGTTTGGCCACTGTGTTTGAGAAAACCATTGAAAGTATATTCCAAGATTGAACAGTAAATACTATTAACAGAATGTTATCTGTGAAAGTTGCTAAAATAAGGATGAAAGAGCACTGTATGCAGATCGGTGGTGAAGTTACTAGTACAGCAGAGCTGACCGGAAGTCAGACAAAATGTAAAAAGTAGTCAAAACACACAAAACATTTTTTACATTTGACAGTTATGTGTAACGTTACCTGTATCTATATAATCATATGAAAAGGACAATAAAAAAATGAAGACCTTTGTAAATAAATGTAAGAGCCTTATTTTGAGAATATTAAATTCAATGAGTTTTTAAATTATTTTAAGACCCAGTGGGTAACGTTACCCTGCATGACAAATGACCCCAGGAGCTCAGCTCTGCTAATGTTACAGGTTTGCACTGCATTGTGATTTTGGAACAAACCCCAGTGGTAGTAACATTATGTACAAAGCCTGCAACAAACAAATGTGAGGCAAATTAAAAAGAATGAGTAATGCTGATTGTACCACTGCCAGCCATCTCAGTGTACTGATATCATGAACCTCATTGTGATTTTTAACTGTAAAATTGGATGAATTACTGAGAACCATCAGCCTCTAGACAAAGCAAATGACATTTCTTACAGCTCCTGACAGAAATCTGAGGGTAAACACTTGGTAAGCTTAACATAGCACACTATATCCCTCGGAAAACGCCCCAAATAAATATCCAGAATGAATCAGGAACTGCTCCTCAACCATATTACCGCGGTGTGAATTCATACAAAGTCAATGAAAAGACACAGAGAGAGGTGATTTCCCGCACATAGACCTTATTTGTCATAATGAATTTACGTTTTGATTAATGTCAGATGCAAATTCCAACTTCTTTAGATGGCTTTGATTTTTTAAACACTTAACTTACCATAACTTTATAACGTTATGCTCAACTATAGCCAAGATCTGAAAATCAAATCAAAGCCGGAAAAAAATACTTACATTAACTTAATTTACCCTATTAATCCCGGGCTCTCAGCCAGGGGTGAAGAAAAGATTGAACCTAAAAAGGAGACAGGTGCTCTCAATTGGTGCTGTTGGAAACTAACGTTACAACATCGTTGTAAGTTAACTAACGTTAACGTTAAACAGCATTAATGTTTTATGCTAGCTGCACACAAAGTTGTTTATTAATGCTAGCTAGCTTAGCTATCCGTTCATTCTGTTAATTTAGCTAACCCAGCTAAAAAGCTAACGTTAGCCAATGACTCTTCAACAGTTTTAGCTATTTTAAGAAGTTAAAACCCGGTCAAAACATTCCGATGTGATTATGTTAATGATGTTAACAAGCAGTACACCGCTATTAAAAACAATCACACTAAACTGTTTGACTGCAACATCGTTCAACTTACCGCTATAAACTCTTTCTACAAAGCTTCCAGTCCGAACTGATCCAAAGAAAGAAACAGTTTGCGCGCTCGTTCCGACGAGTCCGGGCCAGAACAAGTATGATTCCGCCGCCTGATGGAGGCTCACGCCCCCTCCTGAGTGCACACAGACTACATGCGGGCCGTATCCGGAACGGGGCAGTAAAACGGGCGTGACTGTTACACGGATCTGCCGGTTTGGAGGCGGATTCGGCCCAGAGTCAGCTGCTATCTGGGTTTCTGCCACCATCAGTTGGTTTAATGGTGAGTTACATTTCACATGGGAAGTCGGAATTTCCGAGTTTGTAGTTGGGAGAACCGCACTACCCCGACTTCGTGATCCAAGATGGCTGCTCTGAGTATCAACGGTTAGTCAAAGTTTATACTGTTTTTTAGCACTTCTGTGTACTTGTGTCTCATAGAAATGTTTGTACACAAAGCGCTGTCCAGCTGCTGTCTGTGGGTGTGTTGCTACAGTGTTTAGTGTGAGTAACTACCGCACAATGTGTGTTTTTTTTTTTAAATCAACCAGCGTAACAATAGCTAACTTGGCTAGTTGTAAACAATGGCTGGCCGAGCCAGGTTTTCTGACTTGCTAGCTTAACTGACATTTTTACATCCGCCATTTTGAAAGATTTTTGTCCAACCAAATATTGACCTACATCTTTTATCTACACCCTAAACTCCCTCATTGGAGCATTACCTGTCGTTTTTTTGACAACCAAGCTAAGGTTAGCCATCGTATGAGATCAGTGATTCCTCCTTGTACTGCCGAAGGTATAGACTACTCCTGTAGTTGTTTGGGGACACGTGGAAAGATTGTGGAGTAGCTCAGCTAAATTTGAAAAAATATAATTTTGAACAAAACATGTGTGTTGAGAGTGTGTTAAAACTAGTAAGTGGAGAAGTTGAAACAGTTAGCTAAAGGCTAAATGGCTAAAATAGTTGGCTAAAAGCAACAGTTTAAACAGCTAGCTAAAACTAATGATATAAATGGCTAGCTAAAAGTAATAGATTAATGGTTAGATAGCCAACTTTTAAGTATTGTAGAGTGGGAAAATTAGTCATGTGACCACATTTTTGAAGAGTCATCCACTTTACTCTCCCTGTGATGGAGAGAGGCCCATGGAAAAAGTGCATAAGCACATTTAAGATCGAAAAACATTTTTTTGCCTTTCAAAGTGATTTGATTCTTGTGTCTGTTAAATTACAGACAGGTTTGAGAAAATCGTACACGTGTGTTAGTGCTTTAGGAAGTTACAATATCAGGCTATGCTGTTAGCATGACGTTAACCTTAAACTGCTGGATGACACAATTTTGTTAAAATGCCAGGAATGGGGTAATTTGAGCCAAAAGACCTGAGGGAAGTTGAGCCAGCTATTTTACTGTTATTTTACATTGCATTCTTATTCATCACCGAAATGATGTGACATTATGCATTTTAGACCAGAAACCATCATGTCATGCTTCTATAAATGGAAGACAGACTTCAACTCATATTGTGAGTTTGGACAGAACAGTGGGAGAGGTACAAAAATGGTGGCACGGGACATGACCATTAACAGGATGACAAGCGATACATTCATATGAAATAACTAGGAGACATAGCTGCAATGTTTTACTATATAAGTGCAATTAAATGTTGGGAACTGGCATTTGAGTTTGCATGATGAAATGTCATGATGTCCTCGACCCCCATGTGGCTCAACTTACCACTTTTTTTGGAAAGCCATATTTTGAAAACGGTTTATTTTAGATCTAAACTGATTATTCCCAGGGATGCACCACATCCTAAAATATATATAGTTGGAGACATTACTGTCATGTCCTCACTTTAAAGACACCTCAAGTAAAAACTGTCTGGCTCAACTTACCATGCTCTCCCCTAACAGTTAAATATAGTAAGCTTAAAATGAATAAATGGTGAAATAGCTATAAGTAGTGGATAAATAGCTGAAACAGTTAGCTAAAGCAATTAATAGACAATTTGAAACAACTAGCTATAAAAGTATCAGATAAAATTAATATTGATAGTTCTTAAACACGGTTTCTTCTTTTTATGAGGGACAAATTAACTAATTTCATTGTTGGTCTATTCTTTTCTGGATCTAGTTTCTTTGTTACTGGACTAATTCATTTTTACACTGACTCTTGTTCATGGAATTTCACAGATGTGATCACTGTAAGAGGTTTCCTCGGTACTTTTACTAGCTTTAAACAAATGAAGTTACTTCCTACTGACTGTTAAAAACTGTGATGCGCAGACACAGAAGTTATTGGTTAGAGAAAAAAAAATAGATAAAAACTTTAAATAGATTTCAGACAATGCAAGTCATCAAACATTTGTGTGGGGTTAGTTTTTTTGCAATAAGTCAGGTGTTATTTTGATGAGTCGAGATTAGAGTGTATTTTAAGCAGGATATGAGTTCACTTACTGTATCATGCTGAGACTGACTTTCTAATCGAAACAAAGGTCACTTAATGTAACTGGATAGTGTTTGTGTCTCACAGTGAACACAACTATGTAATGTAAGACTTTAAACACAAAATTAAAAATACTCCTACAGGACATATCTTGCTTCCCAATATGTATGCCACAACCTTAGGTACACACACATTTACATTCATTAAAAAAATATATTGCTCTATTTATATATTTCTCATGTATTTTTATTTTTAACTGCAAGTCTACATTTTTTCCTATTCTATTTTGCTCATCTGTATATATTTTTTAATAGCAGACTTCTGTTTATGTTGTCACTTGCTTTGTCATTGTAAACGTCTGTTTCCCATGTTAATAAAGCCCCATTGAAGTGAATAAATGCTTGACTGAAGAATGAACTGTCCAGTTTTGATGGAGGCCTCTAAATTATCTTATTTATTCAGATGCCAGAGGATAATACTCTGTCAACTTCATGCATTGTGTTATCTCTAACTCTGACAAAATGTGACTCCCCACTTACTGAAAAATTATTTCAGTACAAACATGAATAGGCCAACCAGAACAAATAAGCCTGACAATGTGCTCTCAGCTGGATTTTTCTGAGTTAAACTGTTAAATGAGGCCCATTTCTCCTGTCAATCACCAGGAGCATTTGTTATAAGACAAGGTAATCTTCCAGCTGTAGCCTGTTCTGTCTGAGCGTCTCCTGTAATGGCTTCTATCATTATATTCTTTCGTCCATAATGAGACTACATTGTTCCCAAACTTTCATATTTAGGTGGATAGTTAGTGTCTGCGATAAGACAGGCTTGCTAGAACAATTGATCATAGTCTCTGTTCAGAGGAAAGCTGTTGTTGGAAAGTCAATCGAAAAAACTATGAAAAGACTCCAAATGACTACAAAGAGACACAAACACCCACAAATAAAATGAAAATGACCACAAAGAGACACAAATCAACTGCAGAAATGGAATTAAAATGGAGACATCAAGTGACCACAGAGTTGCAAAATGACCGGAAGGAGCCCAATTAGCCATTTTCCTTTCCCGGTGTCATGTGACTCGTTAGTGTTACAAGGTCTCAGGTGTGAATGGGGAGCAGGTGTGTTAAATTGTGTCGCTCCAACACTCCCTCATACTGGTCACTGGAAGTTCAAAATGGCACCTCATGGCAACAAACTCTGAGGATCTGACAAAAAGAATTGTTGCTCTTCATAAAGATGGTCTAGGCTTTAAGATGATTGCCAAGACCATACAACGATTCAACAGGACAGGTTCCACTCAGAACAGGCTCCACCGTGGTCGCCCAATAATAATAATAGAATTTGTATAGCGCTTTTCTCAACCTCAAAGTCGCTTTACAGAGCAGATAAGGAAGCATGACAACAACCGGCTACGGATAGCCGGAGGTGAAGAGATGGGTCTTTAGGCGGGACTGGAAAATGGCGAGGGACTCAGAGGTGCGGATCTCATGTGGGAGGGAGTTCCAGAGCCTGGGAGCTGCCCTGGAAAAGGCTCTGTCCCTAAAACTGCAGAGCTTGGACTGGGGGACGCAGAGGAGACCAGCTGAGGTGGATCTGAGGGACCGTGAGGGTTGGTAGGGTGAGAGGAGGACAGTGAGGTATGAAGGGGCCAGGTGGTCAGTGGCTTTCTAGGTAATGAACAGGATTTTGTATGTGATCCGGTGAGAAATGGGAAGCCAGTGTAGTTGTTTTAGGACTGGAGTGATGTGGTGCCAGGATTTGGAGCGGGTGATGAGTTGTACGGCTGAGTTCTGGACCAGTTGGAGTCTTTTTATGTAGGTTGAGCTGATACCAAGGAGCAGTGAGTTGCAGTAGTCCAGCTGTGAGGAGATGAAGGTCAAAGTTGTTAAGTGCACATGCTCAGCGTCATATCCAGAGGTTGTCTTTGGGAAATAGACGTACGGGTGCTGCCAGCATTGCTGCAGAGGTTGAAGGGGTGGGGGGCGGTCAGCCTGTCAGTGCTCAGACCACACACCGTGCACTGCATCAAACTGGTGTGCATAGCTGTCATCCCAGAACGAAGCCTCTTCTAAAGATGATGCACAAGAAAGCTCGCAACCAGTTTGCTGAAGACAAGCAGATTTAAGGACATGGATTACTGGAACCTGAGTGAATGCAACCACGTGGTCGGAAGACTAAAATAGAGCAAATATAGAGCCTTTAGAATAATATGGATGCATACCTGGCAATAAGCCATAATGTAGATGACAAACATAAGCTTGCCACGGTGACACTGTCTGTCTCCAAAAGCTCACACTAGTGAGAACCTTGCAGAAGAACTGGGCATCCAGAGCAAAATTAAATCAATGACTGATGCTGCTTAAAATATGACAGCCACTGCCAACAATTTAAAGATTGTTATATGCATTGCACATGCCTTGAATCTGGTGGTGAAGGAATCCCTTGATGCAACACCTGGTCTGGAAGATGTAAGAGCACGGAAGATAGTGATTTACATTAAGACCAGTACCACAGCAGAAAAGAGGCTGCGAGAAATATATTAGCAAATGGCACGCCCAGTAAAGAAGCTGATCCTTGAGGTAAACACACGCTGGAATAGCACATATTTAATGCTTCAGCGTGTATATGAAGAGAAAACCTGTGGGTACATTTGACATTACTGGAAAAATTGAGAACTGATGTGGCTCCTCTGACATCTGAGGAATATCATGCTATCTCAAAGTGCTAGCCCCATTCCAGGTGGCCACTGTTGATCTTGAGTTTTGTTTATTTTATTTGTCTTGCCGATGAAGTTAACCTTTGGCAGCTGCTGGACAATGATGCAAGGAATGCAAGAAAAAACAAATGCGCTACTGCAGATGCAATTATAGAGGTCTTCCGCTATATTACAAATCCTCCACTGCAGCGTCCTGATGCCCCCTCATCTACTGGTCCACCCACGAAGCAGTTTACCTCAATTTGTACCAGCTGTCTCTGTTTGTGTACCCCAGCATCATCAGTTCCATGTGAGAGAATATTCTGTAAAGCTGGCAAAGTTTTTTTTAAAAAACAAAACAGAAATTGCCCGTCACTGTGGAGAAAATTCTGTTCTTTAATAAAAACCTTAACATTTCAATAAATACTCTTCTCCATATTTTGAAATCCCATCCATTTACCAAAGTACACCCTTTTTGAAACGCACACACACACACACACACACACACACACACACACACACACACACACACACACACACACACACACACCTCTAGATAGATATATAGATCCAGCAAGTGCAAAGACAAGGAACAAGTGGAGCTGAACCTGTGAATATACTGGGACCAATGAGGGGATGAGCAACAAGTGTGTAGAAGAGGCAGGAGAATGAAGTAATCAGGCTGACAAGACGGAGTGGCCAGATCTGCAATGAGTTATAACCAAGGGTGCTTCTCAAATCTCTTAATTGCATCCATGTTTCCCTCACTTGCGTCTTTTCCTTGCGTCTCTCCTGGAAGCCAAGCCAGGAGAGAGGGAATGAGATGTGTTTTTAAAGACATGAGACGTCCTTTCCTCCAAAGCGTCACTAAAGTGACGTCCATGACGGCGGCAGCTGATCACAGCTGGATCAGCGGTCAATCGGCTCTAACAGCTGTACATACCTTTGATGGAGTTTGTGTCTGCACATATGTGCACTGTGTTGGTACTAATAAAGTCTCACAGTTATCAGTGCAGAGCAGCACGATTCTATGTTGTTTAACAAACACCTACACATGAATAATTATAGGTTATTGATGTCCTCAGAGTCACAGGATCATTTCTACTGGCACAATGCTGATATTATCTGCATTTATATTTACTGATTTACAATAACTCTTTGTTATTGAATAACCCAGAATATGATCATGGTGTCTTGGGATTTATTAGGCTAAATGTTTCGGGGAAATTGAAATGATGTAACTTGTATCAAAGTTGTGGCTCAGTTTTATGCTTCCCGTTTATTTCCTCTTCTGATATCCTTTAACACTACTGCACAGTTTATTTGCAAGTCACATCATTTGTCACCGATCGATCACTGCGTTCCATTAGATCAATCCACCGCTTTCATTTATATTTTGATTCATACTTTCATCAGCTGATTTTACTCGCGGAGTCGCCGGCTGCTTTCATCAGATGCTTCATTCGCTTCATTAGATAAGTGGGTGTAGTTTAGTGACTTGTCCAACTCCTTACGTGTTTACTATGTTTTATTGTGGTCTGAGTACAGGAAGATCAGGGAGGGTTCGTGACAAAAAGTGACCACAGAGAGTTACAAAACGACTGGAAAGAGACAGAAAGCAAAGAGAGTCGGAAAATGACCAGGAAGAGACAAAAAACAAACTGCAACGACCACAAAAGGGACAAACCACAAAGTGACCAGAAGGAGACAAAAGGTAACCACAAAGAATGAATACGACCATAAAGAGAATGAATACGACCACAGTGTTGCAAAATCAACGTACAGAGACAGTTAACTGCAAAGAGACAAAAAGGGGTGGGGAAGTGTTAACATGTCTTTAAGCCCGTTGTCTGATTATCTGTCCACAGCACAAGTAGCTTTTCTACGTCTGATGGAAGTGTCGGGAGCAATTGAAGGAGACATTTAAGACATTTAACATGGTTTAGTATGCTGCTCTGCTTTCTATAAGCCTTACATCCGTCAAAGCAAACGTAATTGCTTCCGAAGTGGGTTTCAGCAGCTGTTGTGTTGTCAGTCCCACATATCAGCAAGTCACATGGAATAAGCATTAACTCTGGACCCGCTGCATAACTCGCAGGTGGCACAAAATTGAGACGGAGGAGAGGGAAAATTGTCCTTGATATTGGTAGTTATTGAGGTGCCATCCATCCCAATTTGTGGCATTTAGAATCTCTCCGCTTGCACAAACAAGTGTTTTGATTTGTCATTAGGCTCCATCAATAGCAACCCGCCTTCCCCTTTCTCAGTCCCACATGCCAACGCCTGACACATTTCCTCAGGTGCTTTATAACATTCCTTTCGCCTCTCATTCAAGATCCTGGGGTTTTATTCAGTTGCCATAGTAGCATGATATTGGTAATGCAAATGCTACTACGTCAGATTAGAGACCTTCAGGTAACAAATGCAGATCTATTTAAAGCAGGATAATGTTGGCAGATTGTGGAGCTGACAAGATTCAGGTTTCAATATGGATTGTCATGCATATATACTAACTTTGTACATATAAGCGGCACAGCTCATAGGGATGTTGGTCAGTCCACCACTTTGGTCCAGACTGAAATCTCTCAATTATTGATTGATCTTTACATTAGATTTATATTTTCAGACATTCGTAGTCCCCAGAAGATGAATGCTTGTGACTTGAACTCACAAAACCATGATGTTACCATTTTTGGTTTAGAGCAAGTGCAAACCTCTGAGTCTGAAGAGTGAAGCCAATGCGGAAGTGCCTTAAACCTGCATTCTTATAATGGCCAGCAGGAGGCGACTCCACTGGTTGCAAAAAGAAGTCAGATTGCATCGGTCTATGACAAAATGATCTTACTTTAGGGCTGTCCCCGACATTTACATAATCGAATCAGAATCGTGAAGGCCTGCCTATAGTCGAATCATGTGTTTTTGAAGCTGAACTGAGGCTTATTGTTGACCCTTTTCTCTCTCCCTCTCTCTCGCCTGCCATTCACCTGTCTTATGCAGAGTTTTGCATGCATGCCGTGCTGCTGACAACTGCATGCACGTTGCGGTTCATCAACTGACGAACCAAAACCCTGTTATTCAAGTGAGAAACTAGGTCAAGGAATCAGAGCACAAAGAGAAACCGAACTGACCAAAGCAAGTAAATGACACATGACAACATTTCAACATCTGCTGATTGTGCTGAAGCTATGAGTAATCCAAAAATATAACTGCAACTAGACACAAACTAGACACTGAAGACTGTAGCTAACCAAGTGAGAAACTTGAATTCTTACTTTAACACTTTTGGCATATTTACAGTGGAGATCCTGCCATTAAAATGGGTCTTTATGAATTATGAATAAATAAGACTGAAGCCGTGCTAGCAGTTCTGTGAAGCTGCATTTAGAGACAGTGGTGCTCTGAGCTAAATGCTGAAGTCAACATGTTAATATGCTGATGTTTAGCTAATGCTCATCTTAGTTAGCGTTTGGTTATTAACACTAAAAACAAAGTACAGCCATCGCTGATGGGAATGTCATGAGTTCTGCACATTTGGCTTTTGAAATTTTTAATTTTAAGCTGATGATGGCACTACATGTTATGTTAAAGGAAAACCAAACCAAAGTTATGACAATTTATCCTTTATACATTACACAACACCTTAAACACAATTTCTTCTGTCTTTCTATATCTTCAAAAATGTAAGATCATCATCAACAATAGTAAAAATTCTTTTTTAGTCCCTCTGCCTACTGATATTTATTTGAACCAGTAAGATTAATTATTATCTACAGAACTCTTTCTTACTTTGCCATTCAGTGCTCAAGGCTGGATGATGAAATGTCAAAGATAACAATTAATCTACAGTTATAACTGTGACGAACACCTTCACTTCCAAAAGCAACATGACGGCCTGCCTTTTATTTTTCAGCTCCTCAAAGACCAATGAGCCCTAAACCCTGAAGTGAGCCTTGTTTAGCAGACAAAGAGATGTACTGACTGAAGGTTTCAAAGCACATGAACAGAAATGAACTTGTTTTTCATGGACTCTTCACAATCACTATTCAGCTTCTGCTCTGTGAGAGATTATAAAACTGAATTGGGTCTAAAATGTGACTGAGCTTGACCTCAGTCTCTTTTAGTAGTCATACTTTAATTTTCTCAACCCAGTGAGAAGGGTGTAAGTATGAGTCACCACTTCACAATGACAAGACCTTCCCAAAATAAGACATTTTTGATCTACAATATGTCCTGCACATGTTCCAGAAATTCATGAGAAATAGTTTACCTACACTTAAGTAATCCATTGATTTTTTACACATTACAGTCAGTTTACTAATCACGGGCCGTAGTATGAAATCTGTCTTCAGCTTTTATAGTCTGAGAAAATAACCCTGATTCAAATCAATTTTATTTATATAGTGCCAAATCAGAAGTTATCTCAGTTTAGATTTGGAAACTAAAAACTTAAAACAAAGACACAATCGAGTTGCATCATGGGGAATGTAGGATCCAGCATTTTAGATTAAGGGTTAGGATAGCTCAGCCTCTGCTACACTGATTTTTAAGTCCTGCAAATTCATGAAGTTGTGAAGTAGGAGCGCCGATGATAATGAAGTTGAGATACAAACCTTAATTACAACAACTCCCAAGAAATGACAAGAAACTTACAATCACCAAGCATAAAATTCTGCTACATGTGCTGCTAACGACGCGTGGAAGCTAAAGATGGCTGGCAAATTCAACAGCAAAGCCTTTTAAATTCACTCTCGCTAACAGCAACCAGTTGCTACTGTTATCCATTACAAAATACTTGGTGTATGCTAATACCAATAGTGATGCAAGGCAGGGGGAGCCAGATTAGCATGGATCTGGTGTTGTTTGCTTCGCAACATTCTATTTAGAAGACTGTTAGTCAATGAGCATGGATTAGTTCAACATCAAGCTGATAATATATTATTGTAGCATTGCAGTGGGACTTTATCTTAGTTTCCATGTGTGTTGGTCTCAGTTGTGGCTTGCTCATTAATTTGAATCCTCACCGCTAGAGGCTACTGAAAACATGACCACTTTTAATACTTCTGATACCATTCCTAAGGAAACCTGGACTAGACCATAGACTGATAACACTGATGTCCCCTGACAGTTTTCTGATTGGTTATTTTAATCCAATCTGCTAAACTACAAACATGTTTTGTAGGAGCCTATTTTTTAATGTTCTATTTTATGCTTAAAGATTCATCCCTTTTGATGAAGCGTCTAATTCATAGTTTTCACGTGACGTCACACCAATGAAAACGCTCCTTTGGAGGGCAAAAAGACGTTAATTTCCCTATGGGGGAGTCGCCGGGTGAGCCTCTATGTTGGTCGTTGTTTTGCCCTCCAGGTCACCGCGCATGTCACGTGACTAAAAACTATGAATAGTGTCTGAAAAATTTACATTTATATGCACTACTGGACTTAAAACATGTAAATGTTTTGTTGAATAAAAAAAGGAGTTTCGCAGATCCTTTCTGATACAGGATTACAGTAAAACGCTTGTTACAGGATGGCAACTGTGTCTAGAAAGAGATATCCATCTCCAACTCTGCTTGAGTACTTTGAAGTGGACCTATTAAACTGCTTTTCCAGACCTATATATTGTAGTTCTGTGACTCCTGTATGGAAGCTTTGCATGACTTAAAGTTTAAAAAATATTATTTTCTTATACTGACTCTTCATGTAAGGCTTCATTTCAGTCTGTCTGTCTGAACAGGCTGTAGATGCTCCTGTCTCTTTAAGGCCCCCCCTCTCAAAGCCCACTGTCTTCTGATTGGCCAAGACCTGAAGCATGTTACCAGGCTGTTGTTGTTGCTGGGTGGAACAGACAGACTGAGCGTTGCCATGTCGTTAGTGTGGGAGCACATGACCATATATGCAACACATGGCTCCCTCTGGCTCGGTAATACGTAGAACGGAGCCATTGGTACAAAAAGCAGTTCAAAACAGGAGGAAACTTGAGGTTTTTGCTCACAGTGATTTCTTATAAATGCTTTAACCTAATTTTTTTTAAGCTTTGGCCATGTTTAACATGAACATCTAACACTGTAGAAAAGCTGGACAAGCATAATAGCTCTCCTTTAAAACTAACTGCTTTTTATGAGTTGCTTGTGAATTTTGTATTCAGAAGTATTATTTTTCTTTGTATTAAATGATCAATGCAGAATGAATTGAATGTTGACAGGAAAGCAGTAAGTGTGTGTCTTATTTTCAGCACTCGCATTTGGTAGAGACTTTTACATCTGTGTGTGGATGTGACTGATCATCTGTGGTGTTTCAGTAATGAAATGGTGAGTCCTAATGAGACCACTGTCGCTGAATGAAAGCTTGGAGGGCAGCCTCTGAGGTTCAGCAAGTTCATGCACAAGTACACACTCCCTCCCTAGACATCAATAGATTAATGTAGTCGCTTCTGTTCCACCACTGAAATGTCAAGCTTTTACTCCAAAGATACGAGAGAACAACAAGTGTGTAGATTCACTATCAAAGTGCTGCAGGGCTCTGTACTGTTGACATACATAAATATCTATGCACATACAGAGCCTTATGTGTTCATTACTACACTGAACAGCTATAAACACAACACTTTTGTTTTTGCCCCCATTCATCATGAGCTGAACTCAAAGATCTAAGACTTTCTATGTACACAAAACGCTTATTTCTCTCAAATATTGTTCCCAGATTTGTCAAAATCTTTCAGTGAGCACTTCTCCTTTGCCGAGATAATCCATCCACCTCATAGGTGTGGCATATCAAGATGCTGAACAGACAGTATGGGTATTGCACAGGTGTGCCTTAGGCTGGCCACAATAAAAGGCCAGAAATAAAATAATTATTAATTAATTTGAGGAACTTTAAAAACAATCCATTATTCTTCGTTTTTGTTGGTTTTATAGAATGAATCACGAAACAACATTGTTTTTACAGATGTGATTACCTGTTGAATATGAAAAACAAATGATACAAATTCATTGTTATTGCCATGCTATCCAAAAGTATAATTTAATTTTAATTTGTACATCACTTGGTCAACTCGTTTTTAAAAGTGCTAAGAATAGTCAAGATGAAGCGATTAAGCTAATCAACAAGTCTGGCAGAGTATAAAAGAAGAATGAAGCAGCCGACGGGTCTGTAGCTCAGCAGCGCTTAGCAAGTGATCGGAGAGCGATGGACCCTCAGAGAACTTATTTATTGACTGAACTGAGAAATGTATACCCTCCAAGCTCCACCAAAAATCAACGTTACGTTCTCAAACGAAGGGCAGAGAACTAAAATTTAATAAGCAGGCTAAGGCAAACCACACAACAGCACTGCATCCATTACGTAGTTGAATTTTAAAATGTCATGTCAACTGTTTGTAGTGATTACACTGCATAGGGAACTGTATTACCAGTGTCACTGAACGTGCGATGAGCAGCAGCAGCATCACCTTGCCAAAGTAGTTCGCACACCACAGGATGCTAACAACATTTTTGTGGAGTTTCATACCAGAGCTATTGGGGCTCGCTGTGAAGTTGACAAAATGATGCATGCGATCATTCAACGCTATTACTGGCCTGGAATGAAAACAGACATCACAAAATAGGAGAGTGGATTATTGGTTCATATTTCTATGGAGTTTATGGAAATTTGGAGGGGGGGTATCTGTCGTCTTACATGCATGTCTTCACTCGCACAGATTTTTCTCTGTTAAAAACTTTAAATGACGTTACAAGTCGTGGTGGATATTTTACAACCACGGACCAGATAATATTAAGTCCGCATTTAACACACAGGGTGCAGACGTTGATTTCGGTTGTTTGTTAGGCTGCGTCATTAACAAGCAAGCGGCTCACCTGCTGCCGTGATAACGGATCGCGGGTGGAAAAACACCAAAACAAGTGTAGTCTGCTGAAGCCTCCCTCCGCTGCTTGTTTGGGTGGGTGATTTACTGGCTGATCAATATCCCACCCCTCCTGTGACCCATGGTTTGACAGTATTTGTATTCAGTGCCAGTGAGAAACAGACTTTTAAAATAATTTAAAAAAAACAACTAATTAATGTAAAACTAGTTAATGTGTGATAAAATAATTGTAGGTGTTAATTAATGAGTAACGTGCCCAGCCCTAATATAAGTATATATAGATATGTAGAGTTATGTATATTATATTGCATTTTGTCAGTAGACCCTCCTAAATATTACACACTGGACCTTTAATATGGAGGTCTTATTGATTTGGTTTGCATTTAAGGTTTCCGAGTCATTTGAACTTGTGGGGATGGATCTTGTTGGCAAAGTGTTCCTACAATGGATACACATGTGTCATGGTGGAGTACTTCAGAAAATGCTGAAAGTATATCCCTTTAAAAGTAAGAGGGCTGAAAAAGTGGCCGATTACATAATGGATTTTTACAAGCATGGTGCACCAAAGCGAATACTTACTGTCAAAGAATTTGTCAACAAAGTAAGTAAGTAATTGTATGTTCACTTCACAGCATCACTGGGAAAAACTACATGGTATTACAGAAGTATGTATAGTATAAATTTTCATATCCAATGCATATTCTAGATCAACCTGGACTTGTGTGCCAAGCTTGGCATCGACAGAAGCCTTTGTGCACGCTACCACCCCCAAACAAATGGCTCGGTGGAAAAGCTCCATGGCACAATTCTACGGTTTATACACTTTTTAAAATATATAATTTCATATTGTGTATGTCTAAAAGGAGAATGAGTCCCCCCTGCAATATCAGATCTTTGATTAAAATGGTGCTAGACCTCCCATGCAACTAGGACAATTACATTAAACCCACATTGTTTGGCTATGCACCAAAAATCACACAACAACAAAATATGGAATGGAGGCCCGTTACCTGTCAGAAATTCTAGACAAGTGACAGGTATGATGGCATTTTCCTGCAGTACGAGCGGCTTTGGAAACCAAATCCATTTCTCTGCTCTGTGTTTATTTATCTACACCAATGTTACAGATAAGTGATGAACACCTCAATGCCCTGGCTGGAAACGAGGAAGAATGCAGCCACACTAAAAACCAACAAGATGTGTTCTCTAAAGTGCAGGCCAATATAGCAAAAGGACAAGAAAGAGTGCGGAAGAGGAAGTTATCTATAAGGGATGATGAAAGCTTTGTGGTCGGGGTCACAGTGTTGCGCAAAAATATTCGCTAAGAGAAAAAAAGGGGAATAGAAGCGGATTTATTGGGTCTAGTCACCATTACAAACATTGATGGAAAACGTGCTAATCTCAAAACACCTAAAGGAAACTTCACAGAAAACATTGACAATCTCAATCTTTGTGGAACCACAAATCCCTGCAAAATGGATTGCAACCACTTCCATTCCTCCAGCACTGCAGCGAAGCCCCTCCAAGTGTCCTAAGGATCTTCACTAGTGTTTGAGATCATGAACTCATTAGGAAAGTGTTTACTCGGGTAATAAATCAAGTGAGAAGTAGGGTCATGTTGTCTACTTACATGCAATCAAACTTGTATTTGCAACCAGTGGAGTGCTGGTCATTAGAATAAATGCACTTCTGCATTGGCTTCCCTTTTAAGACCCAGATGTTTCCATGCAAAGCAAAGAGGTCGTGCTTGGCCTGCTTACATGTAGGTCAGAGAAGGCCAATTATTCCAGCTTTGCATTGCACGTTGATAATAGAGTCATTACAACCAGCAGCACAACAGCAGGAGTATAAAAGGAAGAATGTGTCCCTTGTCACTTTTCAATAAGACAGTTGAGGCCAAGAAGAAGAAGTTGCAGTCCCCTCAAACTGAGGGGGAAGGATGCACATAATCATGTCTGCATCAAAGTAAGAACTCATCTAGCCACAACTGGACATAATTAATGCAAACACTCGGCTGTAAACACACTTAACATTGAGTAAAAATGGTCGAGGTCGGCTGAGATCTAAGATAAGCATGCAACGAAATATTGTGGAGCTCATTTAAAAAGCAATTTATCAGCAAATTTACTGTTTATATTGTGCAATGAGAAACATCAATGATTCAGAACATGTTGCAAGAGTTTCAATTTTTTAAGAATTCCAACATTTTTAAAATGTTTTTACACATATGGAAATATTGATTAATGGGATTCTATGAAGATATGACCTAAGGAACTGGGGACTGTAAACTCTTAACATAAGTAATGTGGAGAAGTTTGATGTGGAGTATACAAATCTGCTTCCAAGCTCTGAATCAATACATACAAAAAGACACATGCACAGATATGGATATACATGCCAAGATTCAATAAACAGAAAGACTTGATGCCATCTACTTGATCTTTCTGCCAAAAGAGCAAAGGGCTCTGTCTGGAATCAACAGAAACTAAGAAGCGGCGTTGTAAAGGTGACAGCCTGAAAAGAGAGCACTTATCTAATCGGAGTAGCAGCTGGTTCCCGTCAAAGTGGATAAAAGGAGCATGGGAAACTACCTTACTTTTTTCATTTAGAGAAGCGATAAGCACTCGGCGTAAGCAGCCGCCACACCTGAATACACAAACACACAAGATGCAGCTTTGATTTTGTTTTCATGTGTGGGAGCGTAGGAGGAGCCGATTTGTGATACGACTGACAGAATAGTGGGAGCAGGTGAACATTTTGCCGTCATAGTTAATGTGTTAGAAGCAGGAAAAATGGGCAAGTGTAAGGATTTGAGCAACTTTGACAATGGCCAAATTGTAATGGCTTGATCAGAGCATCTCAAACTGTCTGGAGTGGTCAGAACCTAGCAGAAGTGGTCCAAGGAAGGAAAAGTGGTGAACTGGCGACAGGGTCTTGGGCGTCCAAGGCTCATTGATGCATGTGGGGCATGAAGGCTGACCTGTATGGTCTACTGTAGATCAAACTGTTGAAAAAGTTAATGCCGGTACTGATAGAAACGTGTCAGAACACACAGTGCATAGCAGTTTGTTCCATATGGGGCTGCGTAGACCAGTCAGGTCGCCATGCTGTCCACTGCCGAAAAGTGTCTACAATGGGCATGTGAGCATCAGAACTGGACCACGGAGCAATGGAAGAAGGTGGTCTGGTCTGATGAATCACGTTCTCTTTTGCGTGGATGGCCAGGTGTGTGCATCTTACCTGGTGACCACATGTCAGGACGCACTATGGGAAGAAAGCAAGCCAGTGGAGGCACAGTGATGCTTTGGGCAATGTTCCGCTGGGAACCCTTGGGTTCTGTTGCAGACCATGCTACCAAATAAAAATGGTTCGGAAATGGTTTGAGGAGGAACAACAACAACAACAACAACAACAAGTAGAAGGCTGGGCTTCCGAATTCCCCAGATCTCAATCCAATCGAGCATCAGTGGGATGCGTTGGAAAAACAAGTCCGATCCTTGGAGGCCCCACCTCGCAATTTACAGGACTTAAAGGATCTGCTGCTAACATCTAGGTGCCAGACACCACAGTACACCTTCAGAAGTCTAGTGGAGTCCATCCTTCGATGGGTCAGGGCTGTTTTGGTGGCAAAAGGGGGACTTACAATATTGGGCATGTGGTCATAATGTTATGGCTTATCATTGTGTATACAGTATCTCACAAGTGAGTACAACCCTCACATTTTTGTAAATTTGATTATATCTTTTCAGTGAACTGAAGAAATGACACTTAGCTACAATGTAAAGTAGTGAGTGTACAGCTCGTATAACAGTGTAAATTTGCTGTCCCCTCAAAATAACACATCATGCAGCCATTAATGTTTGAACCATTGGCAACAAAAGTGAGTACACCCCTAAGTAAAAATGTCAAAATTAAACTGTATGAGGGGATCATAGACAGTGGTTCTCAAGCTTTTTTGGCCAGCGCCCCCTTATCCATTATCCAGGGCCCTTACCACCCCCCCATCAAAAAAGATTATTTGCCCTGAATATTGTTTTTTTTGTTTGTTTTATCGTTCTTGTTACCATTGTTATTAAAAACATGGGAAAAAACCCACATAATGGAACATCATATTAAATTACTCCCCGGTAGCAAAAAAGCCATGTGAAAAGTAATTATATTTAACTAATAAGTGAATGTTCTTCCCAGAAACTCTGTGGAAGCCAGAGACTGTTTACTTAGATAGGGCACTTGGGTATGGGGGGGGGGTCCTGCCCCAGAAGATTGAGCATTAAACTTAATTCCCTGCATTCTGGTGAAAATTTCTGCTCCAATTTCTGCACCACTTTATGGTGAAAATGTTGTTTTATATAAATGGAAACACAATTCAGGTGGCAGGTGACAGTGTAGTGAGGCTCTCAGGCATTGTTTATTGCTTTTAAGTGTAGTTCTCCTGTAGATCAATTTATTTAATTTCATCCCTGCTGAGTCAACACACATGATTAATTCTTACCTCCTCTTTTGTGGGAAAGTAACCTATTTAAGTGTTTGTGGCCCCTCTTCATCTCAGTGATAAATGAATCCATTTTAATTTAGTTATTGACTGACTTTATTAGAGCTGTTAAGTTATCATCATAACTTATCTGCTCATGTTCAAAACTTTCTGCATTTTCAGAATCTCTCCCACGTATCTGTTCTGACATGTAAAGAAAAGTCGTAATATTACTAAACACCTGTGATCAGGCAGAAATATTCTGAACCACACAGTTCTGATGAAACATACTGTATCTTAAGGGTCTACCGGTACACTAGCAGCTCTGTGAGCCTGTACTTAGGCTCACAGGGTACAGCTTTTGTACCCTTGGCACACACTTGGAACATATATGCACCTTTGAGGGTCAAAGGTGCATATATGTTCCTTGAGGTCCAATAATAAGCCCTATGGGCTACGTTAGTCTAGACTGTACCTTGGGGTACAGAAATGGACTCCTACTGTACCCCTATTTCCAACAGTCTAACATGACAACGCTAACATGTTGATGTTTAGCAGGTAAAATGTTTAACATGTTCACTATGATATTTTAGCATGTTAGCATGCTAACATTTGCTAATTAGTAATAAACAAAGGAAAGCTGAGGCTGATGAATGTCATTCTTTTGTAGGTAAGTCAGAAATAAAAGTATTGAGCACATGAATATTTTAACCCGATGATGGCACAAGACAAAAAGTTAAGGGATCACCAAATTTATCCAATCAAGAGACATTCTACTGAAAACCACAAATCTCTACTTCATGGTGGCGCTCATGAATATCTGAGCCAGATATCATGGCAATCCATCCAATAGTTGTTTGAGGTATTTCACTTAACAGGTCAACATTGACATCTCTAAACAATCCAAGAATACAAAAATGTTTCTCAAATACATAGGAATGCTACTAGGATACAGCACGGTCTGCAGTGCATGACATACAGAAGGTAAATATAACAACTGGACCTGTTTGCTGTTGATCAGCATCCATTTACAGAGGACATCAAAGTGTTTTATCATGGAGATAAGATTGTGTGATTGATTCTTTTCCCTGTGGGTTTTTAAAGTTACAGCTTGGGGGTAGAACCATCTGTTCTCATAATTACATTTTTTTTAAACCTGCACTTAGCAAGATGGTTGTATAATCAATCTAAGTCTGTCTGCAAGAAAGATGAGTGTAATTCCCACTGAGACACTTTAGATTAAGCAGTTTGGCCAAATGAAAAGTCGGTGTGAGTTTTTTTAACTGTAGACAGAGATGAATTACAATTTCAACAAACTGTCTCCTGAATAACAGTGTGCAAACCCATCCTGTGAAAGATGGACTAGATCTTTTGTTGAACTAAAATAAAAACACATTCACATCATGAGCTGAACTCTAAGACTTTCTCTATGTACACAAAAGGCCTAATTCTCTCATTGTTCACAAATCTGTCAATCTGTGTTGCGAGCACACCGAAATAATCCATCCAGCTCACAGGTGTGGCATATCAAGATGTTCAGACTGCATGGGTATTACACAGGTGTGCCTTAGGCTGGCCACAATAAAAGGCCACTCGAAAATGTGCAGTTCCACATGTGGTCAAGGTCACTCTATTCTGAGGTGAGCACAATTTTATTTTATTTTTTTGCTTCAAACGTAAAACATTTGCAACCTTGTTGTTAGGTATGAATGTTCAAAATGATAACTTTGCACAAAGTAGAGGAGACAATAACGTGTCCTTTGATACTTAAGCTGAAGTGCTATGTTAAGATAACCTTGAGATTTAGCCAACATTAGCACACATGTCAGTATAAATAAACACAAAACATGCTAAAAAAAAACACTATGTGAGCCATTTTCATACAGTATTCTAAAGGAAATGTGGTTTAAGTGTGTGAAATGCAACAAATGGGCCTGCGATGCTCACACCTCAGGCCAGAACTGTGACTCTAAACACGTCTGATTAGTCAGATACATATGTACATCATACAAAAATGCACATTGTTGCATTAGTGTGTTTAAACACCACATCTGTGTAGTTAAGTTATACATTTAAGCAAGTTATCTGTAGCATTACATTCACTTACCATAGATCTATTTGCACTCCAGAGAACGTTTGATTTTAAAGTTCAAAGAAAGGTTGTGCCACTTAATGTGTGCTCTGCCAACATTTGTTTTGAATTAAATTATTAATTTTCCAAATGCTCTAGGCTCGATTGTTTGATTTTATTTTTAGTTCTGGTTACAATTTGAAATTAAAATCAAATCAATTTTCACAATTAACTGTTCTCACTCTCACTGACAATCCAGTGTGACAACTTCATCATATTTGATTTGATCAAATTGTCACAAGTGCACAGTCTGTCTACAACTCCATAATTAGATAAGATATGAAGATGTAATGAATACCAAACTTCTGCACAAGTCTTCATTCTTTCATTTGGCATGACATTTTTACCATTGTGATGTACAGTGCTCAGTAAATATTAGACAGTGTGAAAAGTGTGACAACATATCCCGCTTGAAGTAAATTTTACTAGCAGCCAAACCAGTGGCTGTAACACGGATCAATATATGTGAGCATCACAACCCGAGCTAAATGATTTGTTTCACTATCACAATGGGATCCTTTCGGTCGATAACATTTGAAAAGGCTATGCCAGTTTGGTAGTGTCATTGCAGAATAACGGAGACACGGATGCACGTCAACGTGCGTAGCCTACGGCATAGCTACGCACATAGACCCGACACACGAGTATAAAATCACGCTTTAGTATTCACTAGGTTTATCACAGAAGCAGGCAACAGCAAAGGAAAATATGATACAATGTGCATGTTTTCTATAAGTATATATTTAGAATAAATGACTGCACCAAGGGGAGGGACATAGTTTGATAAATAATTTGTTTGTTTATTATTGAAAAGGCAATGAATCTTTAATTATTTTGGTGTTGTTGGAGTAGTCTACATAACACTAAACAAATCTTCACAATAAATTGACATTAGGCTGCAAGCATGATTAAAATCTTATTTAAATACTTTGTTTCACAAGCAAGCTGTTTCCTTCAGCTTCACACAGCCAAGCAAGAGAATGCTCAATTGCCTGAATTAATGTAATGATCAAAATATATTATTGTTGATATTACTATCTCTCTCACACTCACACACTCACGCGCACACACACACACACACACACACACACACACACACACACACACTTGAGGGAGGGCTGTCTGTATCGTGTAAAGATCTATCAGCATACAACAAACTAATAGAATGGATAGTTATTAGATCATGACATCATTCGGCTTTCTTACAGTGCAGATGCTTTGCTGCTTGCTTCCTTTGCTGAAACTTTTTTCCTTTTCCTGCTAGAAATGAGCAGCGGCTCTTGGATACTTTTAAATCACTGGGACTGTCATCTATTCAGATAAAGTAGGCTATTGTCATACTTTAAAACACTTATGATCTAAGTGCTACACAAGTGTGGCCTATCAATAGCAGTAGCCTGTACTGCAGTGACTGGAGTTATAGCTACTGCTAACTAGCAACAAGATGCCACGGATGACTTCCACAAAGTTCTACATAAAATTGCAGTGCTGGAAACCAAGATCCACAGGTTAGAAGTGAATGGACTATGTGGGAATGACACTACTTTACCATGGACCCAAAACAGTGGACAAGAGCATGCTGACACACGGCTAATTAGCACTAACAAAACTACCAAGCAGCAGAAGCCTGTGTACTGGGTAATAAATCTGAAAGTAGAAGTCCTCCGTGGAACTCTCTTGGTGGAAAGCCTAAGAGTAAATCATTTCCTGGGGAAATGGGAGGACAAGTAACAGGCAGAACCCAGCGCCCTGAGATTTGTGATGCGACTGGCTGGCCTGTATTATCATCCAGGCAGAGCGCCTCTTCAACCCCTGTTCTTAGTAGGACGCAGCTGTGGACAGTTGCAAAAGGGACAGTTGGCAACAAACCTCCCCAACAACCGAGTGTGCAACAGCAGAACAGATTTTCACCACTATTGCATGACCCTGGATCTCCGTCTGATGACCTGGATAACCTCCCGTCCTCACACAAAGGGTAAGGACTGATAGTAAATCAGAAAGTAAAAGGCTACAGGGAAAGCCAACGACTGGGCCTCAAACGCCAATTGTGGATGACTGCTGTAAATCATGTAAGCAGCTTGTGCAGTAAGAACACCAAAATACTCTGCTTTCCAAAGGATACGGTGTCTGACTTGGCAGAAAGAATCCTGCATGTAGTGGCTGAACATCCTACTGTAAAAATCATCATACTGCACATCAGGAGCAATGATGTTGTGAAGCAACAGTCTGAAGTGTTGAAAGAGGATTTTAATAATCTGTTGAACACAGTCAGCTCTCTGAATGCTGAGGTGTTTCAGTGGACCTCTACCACCAATCCAAAGGGGAGTTGAGAGATTCAGAAGATTGTTGGCTTTGAACACGTGGCTCTCAACGGCATGTACTGTCCATTCAGTGCATTTCATTGAAGATTTTAACTTTCTCTGGGACTGCAGACTTTTGGATCTGACTGTATTCAGTGCTGTAATTTGATTTGTGCAATATCTCTGTGGACTAGCCCAAAAAAGGTTTGTAGTATCACTTTGAGAGACACACGCAGTTAACCAGCTACAGGACACTGGCCATTAGTTAATCCGTGACTCTGAATGTTAGTTGCTCCATGTTGTTATTCAAATCATGGAATTACTTGTGTGTTGAGGATACAGGACTGCTGGATGTTGCCCTATATTTAATATACAGACATGAGTGATGTCAATCTACTCATCATGAGCATTAAGATAATCTGAGAATGTTTTTATGCAATTTCTGAGAGGTTATGTAATACCTTTCCCATAAGAGATTTTTAGTTTTGTCTTTCCTCTCTTGCAGAGAGCCAGAATAATTTACTTATTGAATGTTAGAGGTTTCATCACTGTAAGGCTCACTGATAGCAGCACACATAGAGCAGACAACCTGCTAGTTTGGATTGTCAAAGCAGACCTCATCTCGTCTTCCAATCCCCTTCATAAAAGAAAGGTTAGAGGTCAGGGTACACCATCACGGCGCTCACAGGGACTCAATGTCTTGTTGAAGCACACTCAGCAGGTTGACCTTTAAACTGAAGAACTTTCCATCATACTTTAGTTTACCGCTCTCAGCGTTGCTGAAGTATTCAGCAGCCTGTTGCACCAGCTGTGTGGAAGTTAAACGTCAGACATTATTAGATTGTTAATATTGATGCAACAATGTTAGAGCAGCATTTTAGTGCTGTAGCTGCACGCAGTGGAGCTAGTTTAATTACTTTATATTAGGGATGCACGATACCAGATATTTAGTAGTCAATACTAGTTAAATTACAAGATTCAATACCATATTTTAAAAACAACAAAACAAAAAAAAACCCACTTCTTTAATATAAACATTTTAATATAAACATTTGAACTAAAAGCTGTGAAAATGAGTGGATGTCCAGGACAGATGAGGTGGTTTGCTGTCAAATTCATAAATAAGCAAGCTATTGAAATTAGAACCTTGTCCTTAATTATTTTATTGTTTAAGGGTGGTCACTATTAGCAGTGGTTTGAGATTTCTGTTGAAAAAACAAATTAGTGAAGATTGAAATGGGTCGTATTACACTTAAGACAGTCCCTAACGACGCCTATAGCATCAGGTGTAGTGGACAGACACTCAGTTCTATAAGCAATCTGTAATTTATATATTGAGTTGATAAATTAGCTTTCCAACGTATCCCAAATCGAGGCTTTGACGCAGAGCTATTTAAAAAGGTAGCCACAAATTGACTGTTTCCTTACCCGACAGCGGAGATGTCACTGCAGCTGCACTTGTCTACATCTTCCATGGTTTTGGATCTCCAGTACTTAGAACATGAGTACAGTCATGTTTTCATAATTTTGGTATCAACTTGGTACCGTAGTTTGAGGGGTGTGTTCCTCCCTGTGGTGTTCTGTGGGCGTGTGTGTTATGGTTTGCAGGAGGCTGGTCACCTGGTGGAGTTACCCACCTGCTGGCAATCGTCATCAGCGCCTGGCCTTAAGATGTGGAGCTTGTCCCCAGATTATTCCTAACCTTCTCATGGTTCAGTACTTCAGGCCAGTTTAGTCTCTTCAGTATTTAATTTGGTTTGAGTGAGTTCTCTGTCTGGATAAAAGGACTAACATTGTGTTGCCCTGAGGATCTTCTGGATCATTGTTTTCCCACTGCCCAGGATTGCCTGCTCACACACCTTGCCCTTTTCCCTCACACACAATTGTACTTGTTACTCAGCTCTTTGTGAATAAAACTCTTAACTTTAACCCACCTCGAGTGTTTTGCACAATTGCAATGGAAGTAGCTTTATTAGCATGACTGCATACAACATTGTCAAAACAAATTAACTATACAAACAATAAAAATTTTTCTACAGCAGGTAGTCAGTGGAACTGAGCCGGTATATAAACTGAGAGGCTGGTGAGGTAACGAGATGCAGGTGAGGAGGTGGGCGGGGCAGGATTAACCTTAACTCCTACCACGTAAGAGTGACAAGGGTCTTTATTCAGATGTCTGACATGTTAGATAAAAACTAGACTAAAAAGGGTTCATGTCTGAAAGGAAATACTAGACACCAAAAAAACCAAAAAAAAACAAACAGACATGTCTAGGAGGCCCCTACTGGACACTGCATTGTATTTTATAAGAAAACTTAATGTAAAATCTCAGTCTGAGAAATTGGAGCAACAATTCAGGTTGAGGTGATTTCAAAAAGATACAATTGAGATCTTGAGAACCATTTTATACTTTAAGTAAAGTACTAAATGCACGTTGTTTTTCCACCCCTGTGAAACAGTAAACTGTTCAACCGAAAGACTAAAACTTAGATTGGCAAGGCCTTGAAAGCCATTAGACTGCTAAAAAAGGGAGAAAGCAGAGATCTCATTAAGAGGATCCTCTTTGTTTTGGCTCAGCGTTCGCCCACACTTCATCCTTCACGTCTGACTCAAAGTTTATGCAGAACTATAACAAATGGCTAAATAGTGAAAAGTCAAAGAGCCTCTCCCACTCTGAGACATGATGCTTTATGTTGCGGGGATGCTTGCGGATATGGGATGACTCCTCAACCGCCTGGCATTAAATTTAATCATCTCTAACGCACACTCGGCACACCACTCTCTCTTTTGAGGATGCCAGTTTAATTATATAAACATTACATCTGGTGATGAACCCAAGGTGGAAACAAAAGAATCTGACATCCCTATTAGCAGGCTGAAAAGGCATTCACAGGATGTTATAATTTGACAGTTTCATTGATTCATCCCCCCTTAGGGAACCTGTTTGCCAGCAATGTTATCTGTAAGGAAGGAGGCAGGCAGGCAGGATGGATGGATTGATGGATGTAGGCACTGTTCACGACCTTTCTGGCGCTGTAGGAGGCCATTCCCTGAGGTCTTGTACAGCTCCCACTTTACATAAGGGTGGTGTGATACATAAAGCTATATCTTCTGCTGGCTGCAGATTGATTAACTTAACTGGATAACCGTGATTTTACCTGGCAGTGCCAGTTGACAGCTGACTGTTGCTGTGAGTTTTTGGAATATGGGAGTCTTGCATACTGCACCCGGGGGGGGGGTGTTTAAAGCAGCCCCATAATATGTACAGAGACTTTACAATAACAGATGTGGTTAAAAACAGCAATACAAGGGGACAAAAGTGATAAAGTTACATTTAATTGATCATTTTCATGTAAGATTTTGGATTTCTGGGTGGGTTTGTCTTCCTGGTCCTGCCATTGATTTCCATACAGAAGGAAAAAAAATCAAGCAGCAGTCTGTTCATGTCCATCCCAACAAACATCAAGTCTGCATTAACTTGTCACATTGTTGTATGTTGATGCAGTTTTATCTTTAGACTGACTTTAATATGGGATAAATTTTGTGGTGAGTTTAAAGTTACAATACTTAAGATTTTTATGAAGTCAGTCTGTTTTTGAATCTCTATAAAGACTTGCACTGGCAAAATAAAGGGTGGTTTTTAATGTTATGCAGTCACAGGAAACTCAACTGTAATTGTCCTGACCCCTTTCCGGTTTGTCCCGAAAGTTAGACCCAACATGAGTTTTGATTATAGCCTAATTAAACATTAAATACTGATTGTTGTACAGTTCTCTTGCTCCAGCAGGGGTTGCAGGCTATCTGTACATTGTGTCAGAGTTGTTATAGCCACAAAACAGCCTCTTTTCTTGTGTTTAGTGGAATTTACAGTCGCGAGGACAGGGACGGTGTAGCTTCAGGCAGCCACGGTGGAGAGATCTGGCACATGCGTTGCACAGACAGATGTGATGCTTCACTGATGACATGAATATAAAAATTAGGTAGATGATCATGACTTACCTACATATCCACAGTTGTGTTTTTCCTAATGACAGGTGACTTCATGAACAAAAATAAATTTTAGCGACGTTTTGATTTTCGTGTGTGTTAATGTTTATTGACACTCAATGAACTGGTAGCCACGCCCCCCCCCCCATCCCAAATTTCACCCATTTTCATCTGGTCACCCTATAGAGAGTAATGTAAACGTCAGTAGCAGACGTCTGTTAGATGAAGTGATGCAGAGAATAGGCTGCACGCCTCCCAACTCCTCAGCAAGGTACTTATTATGCAGATATTGTACATATTGGTGTATATGCTTGACCGTCTCTCTCATTTCTGTTAGAGTGAGTGAGTGAGTGAGTGTGGGCTACAGCTCCATTTCATTGTGCAGTCATTTTGTTCAGTTTTATCTAACGTAGCTCAATTATTTACCAGAGTGGAATTTCCCTAATGAATGATAAAGTGCTGGTGTTCTATAATAAACTACATTTGATTTAAAATAGGAAGGCTATATTTATTCAGCTTTAATCTTACTGGCAATAACTGAAGATGAAAATATGGATCAAACAGATAAGACATAATTTACTCATGGCCCTTTGCTTGTAAAGTTATGGTCCAACCCAGTAGGCGGGGGGGTTGCAGTGGAAAATATGCCTATTAAACTTCTATTTTACATAAACATTCTTGCTCATTTCAAATTTAATGAAATGCTGTCCACAGACTATAAGCAGCTAATGTTCAAAAATAGACTTTTAAAAAAAGGCTACATGTTTGTTTTGTAGCTGCACCACAGTCATACTCACTCAGAAATATTAATATATCTCCAGCATGATGACAGGAATGTTCCAGTCACAACATGTCATGTTCATTGTTCAGTTACAGCTTTTTACAGATTAGTCTGATTTCAACAGTGGTTACTGCAGTAATGAAGCTCACAGTAAATGTTACAGTGCAACCGTTGCCAACCGGACAGCTGGCTTAATGTCTACAGAGTCAGTGTTGGAGGACAGTATAGATTTTATTCTGAGGATGAATCGCAATGTGACAGATTGATCAGTATCTAGTTTTTTTTTTTTTACTTCTGCAAATGATATGCAATCCGTATGTGCTTTGATTAGACACAGTACGAATGAGGTAATGAAACTGTCAGGCAGCCACTTCAGGCTCGGTAGGAGGGGAGAGAAACTCTGATTAAATGTGATCTCGGTCTCTGAAACAGAAAACCCAGAGTCTCCCCTCATCTCAGGTTTAACGTACTAGAAGTTTTCACTAATCCCACTTTCTGAAACAGGGCCCTGATGGAAAAAGGCTGAGTATTGACGGACTGCCTTATTAAAACAATGCAAGTCTGCTTGGCTGCACTGTAAATTGATGGCTCTTTTGTTGTGTTAAAAAAAAAGCTGCTCAAGGAGTGTGTGTTACCATGGTAACCACAGGTATCTCAGTTGGTGAGAGTGAGGTGGCAATAAAATAGGACCCTGTTGTGTTAGTGATTTTTTGAAAATAGATGGTTTACAGGAAGGTACAGGTTCCAATTTTGGCTTGAAAGCGCATGACGTAGACCACATCTACGATGGACTGGCAGGGAATGAATGGCACTGTGCCAGTATGTAATCTGAGAGGCTGATGAGGGAACGAGATGCAGGTGAGGGGAGCGGTGTGAGGATGGGTGGGGCTGTCAGGTAATGGGGAAAGAGAGAGAAAGTCTGAAGGCATCTGGTGGATTGATGGATAATTGCAATGAAGGGAGCCTGGGGAATAGGGAATGTGGCTGGAGAGGAGGGACAGAGATAAACTATGACACCAGGATACTTGGACTTTATTTAATCTCAGAGGTGCCAAAAACTGTACAAAACAGTCACTCAGTTGAAGTTAAGGAAAAGTCTGTTATTGTTTTTCCACCAAATCTATGTTGAGTGTCAACACGTGGAAATCCCATTAATCAAATATTTATAAACTGATGAAACACAAAAAGGCAGTTTGTTCACAAATGACGTCCACCCATTTTATCATGCAGGATACGCTTTCTATAACTGTGTTCACTAGAGAGGATGGCATATATGTAATGGGAATGTTATGTGAAATGAATCGTCATTTGGCAGACCACGCACACATACATGAAGACACTGTTGCAGGAACAGATGGGATGATCATCCTTGTTGTCATGGCCATTTTAACGACAGCTCCTTTGTAGCCTTGAGGGAAGACGTCCGTTTTTATAGCAGTCCGTTTGTGAAAGCGTGGGAGACGTGATAATAGTGTGTGAGGGCGACATCGACACATGACGATGTATTGATCTGCTGAAAAATGGTGAAGACACATCTGATTTACGAAACCCATGGCACCAATTACCCAGATGTGGAGCAACTGCAGACGACAGGCTGTAAAGTACACTCATATATACAGGGAAAAAAACCCGTAATAAAACATGTCTTCTATTATTTATCTTCAGCACTAAAAACTATTTTCACACTGATTGCGAGGAATCTTATGAACATTTGATGTGCATGTGACATCTTTATTGCTTTTTTATTGCTTTACCAAAAACAAAATGAAAAAAAAAAAATCTGCCATGACAGTGGACAAAATACACAGAAAATAATGCAGGAGGACTGCATTGTGTGATTTTTCAAGGTAGCTTGTAAAGAAAACCTTTTCATTTGGTTCCTCTTAAAGATTTAAAGTAAGACATAAACGCTGACATACTATATAAATCTGGATAGAAGAGAAGAATGTTAGAATTATAAAAGTGTCTGGAAAATTTTAACTAAATAAAAACACTGCCTGTTATCAATTTTAGGCTTCTGGGATTTTCCAAACCCAGAAGGCCGATGTTGTTGCTAAAAGTGTTGCTTAAAGTGTAAGCGGGCACCATGTTGATTGTTGCGCAATACCTGCGAGCTGCCTGCCTGCTTTCGACATTTCTGCAGAGAGGAAACATGCCACTTGAGAACACACTGTGTTTTTCGCCATTTGGTGGCCGACCCGATACATAGACTCACATTCAAATGAAAGGTCTGCTCAAGCCGGATCGATTGATGCCCCCCCCCCCAAAACACTGTGGGATGTTCCGTTCTCAATCTACTGGCCTGTAAAGCATGGGTGTGCTTTTGGTGACAGGAATGTTGATTCCTGTTTTTATCAATATTTCAATGTTATGTTATTTGGAATGTGGTTGTATGGACAGAAAGTGTTTTAAAGATATCTACCAATAAAATCAACATTTTAACAGTAAATATTGCCAAAATATGGACATTTGCCTGGTATATTTTGAAAATGTTGTATGATAACAGTTGTAATTTAGTTTATTTTCATCAGATTTACAGTTACAATTGCATTCTAGGTGTATTAGAAGATATTCAGTTGCATTAAAAGCTTCCTTATGATGGTTTTGATGTTTTCTTGCATTAAAATATAACTTTTTTTTACCAGGCGAGGATGAAAATATCAGATCTTTTCTTTATTACATCTCCATGTAGTCTGTAATAGTAAAATAAATATTAATATACAAAGGTATTGGAATTATGCATCTAGGCCAAATGGTTGAGAAGCTATTCCTGATTCATTTAATTTATTTAGTTATTTTAGGCGTTTTTTCTGGAAAAAGGTGCCTGTTTGTCTGGAAAAAGGTGCCTGTTTTCAAGGTTTTAAAAGCTATATACAGGATGTTACCCTGACCAGTGTGCATACATGCATATGCAGTTTTTCTGATAATCCAGAGACAAGTTGCATAGTAGATACAGTAAATCTCAAATTTTAGTGTGTAGGCACGCAGACTGCTTCTACAAACATTTGTGAAAGAAGGAGGTCAATGAATTCAAGCGTGGTACCGTGATGGGTTGCCACCAAGTCCATTTGTGAAACTTCCTCACTAGTAAATATTCCAAGGTCAAATGTAGGTGGTATTATAACAAAGTGGAAGCGATTGGGAACATTTTTAACACCTCACTGGAGACACACCATGTACCAGCCTGCTTCCACCATCATCCCTGTCCCCAAAAAACCAAGGACCACTGGACTAAACAACTTCAGACCCGTCGCCCTGACCTCTGTGGTTATGAAGTCCTTTGAACGCCTTGTGTTGTCCCGCCTTAAATCCATCACAGACCCACTCCTGGACCCACGCCTGGACCCCCTGCAGTTCACCTACAGAGCCAACAGGTCTGTAGATGATGCCGTAAGCATGGCCCTTCACTACATTCTCCAGCACCTGGACTCCCCAGGAACCTACGCCAGGATCCTCCACCCTCACTGGGCTCATCTCTGGTGGGGATGAGACCTCCTACATGTGGTGAGATCGACCATCTGGTGACCTGGTGCAGCCAGAACAGTCTGGAGCTCAACGCTCTGAAGACAGTGGAGATGGTCGTGGACTCCAGGAAGAGCCCAGCCCCATCATCTTGAGTGACTCCCCTGTCGCCACTGTGGACTCCTTCCGCTTCCTGGGCACCATCATCTCCTAGGACCTCAAGTGGGAACTGAACATCACCTCCATCACCAAAAAGGCCCAGAAGATGTAGCAGAAGAAGTTCAGCCTGCCAAAGACAATGATGGTGCACTTCTACACCGCCATCATTGAGTCCATCCTCACCTCCTCCATCACCATCTGGTACGCTGCTGCCACTGCCGGGGATAAGGGCACGCTGCAGCGTATCATTCGCTCCACAGAGAAGACTGGCTGCAATCTTTCTTCTCTTCTGGACCTGTATGCCTCCAGGACTCTGAGACGAGCAGGAAGGATTGCAGCTGACCCGTCCCACCCCGGACACAAACTGTTTCAGACTCTCCCTTCTGGCAAGGGGCTACGGTCCATCAGGACCAAAACCTCTCGCCACAAAAGCAGCTTCTTCGCATCTGCAGCTAGCCTCATTAACAAGGCCCGGGTCCCCAACTGACACTCCCCCCTTGCAAATGATACATATGTCTCTGCACATGTAAACACTATTTCATTTCATATCATGCACAAACCTGGCATATTGCACACATTTTTTTGTTAATTGTTAAATCCTTGTTGTATATATTTATATTTTTTTGTCAATTTATATATTTCGTCTGCACTACACAAACCCAGAATAATGCTCATGTTCTGTAAATAGTTGTATTATTTTTCTCTACTCCCTTTAATATTCTTATATAACTTGCATTGTCTATTCCATATTTATATATTTATACATTTATCTATGTCAACTGTATTTTTGTCTATGTGTAGCAAAAAATTCATTTTTGATTCAAACACATTTTTGGAAGACATTAAAGATGATGAAGCACTAACATTGAGAAGGGCTTTCTGATGGGAAAGAGTTTCGGGAGAGGTTGGCTTTTCCCGACAACTATCTGCATGAGCGTTACTGCTTTTCTGGGGAAGGCATATGCTACCTGTGCAGACTGCTGGGTCCCAAAATTCAGCACTGCATAGCATGGAGCCATCAGGCATTGACCGTCTCACAGATGGTCTGTATTGAGCTCAGATCCTTCACTAGTGGTATGTTCCTACATGTAATAGGAGATGCTGAAAGCAAAGCCACAATTTGCCGCATCAGAAGTGTGTATTTGGCATCAAAGGATATACGCATGTCTTCATAACCCTCCCCGGCCACAGAAGAATGAGCTGCAACAAAAAGGAAATTCTACCACATTGCAGGTAACGTAAATTACACATTTCAAATAAAAACTGATAGGTATACTTTAAAACAGGTGGATCACTCTATTTTTTGTTACAGTTTTCCCTAATGTTATTGCTGCATTGGACTGTACACACATTAGGATAAAACCAAAAAACGCCCCACTGGGTCACATGAAGGTGATATGGTGAACAGAAAATCCTTTTATAGTATCAATGGTAATCAAGTAAGAGTGACTTATGGCCATCAATTTTACCCATGCAAGAACAAGGGGCCGAATGGAAATGGCATTCGGACTTTTTAAGTCCAGTTTCCAGTGCCTTTGCCACCTGAGGGTCACCCCAGACAGGGCCTATGAAATCATTGTTGCCTGCGCTGTCCTTCACAATATTCCTTGTCTCAAGAAGGAAGGGGCTCCCAGAGTGGCTTTGGAGATGGACTGAGACAATGCTGCAATATTTCCAGATAACGTCAATTGCAGACTGGTCAGAGACCAACACACTGTTAATTATTTTAGTTGATTTATTGCTTTTTCATGTATTTAACAAGAGAGAGGATGCCACAGTGTTTTGATTTTAATGAGGTAACTTGTCTGGTGAGAGCCTGGGAGAGAAGAAATAAGTTTTGCTTTCATGCTTACAGCGTGCATTGAAATATGACTTACTTCTTTCTGCAGTTTATGGATCTCCAAGTTCCGTTTATTTTGTGTATTTATTTTGAGTTGAATTTCTAGGTCCAAGTCAGTTTTCTTTTGTGATTTTTATATCTGCCAACTCGACATGTTTTTTCGGTGGGTACTATACAGACTTCTGACAGTTTTTGAACTCTGCAAAACACATATGAATTAATTTGAATTGTGCATGGCAAGCTGTCCTCTTGCTTGATTGCGTTTGTTAACTCTCACTGCTACCATTAGGTATTTATCCCATTGACGCCCTATTGCGTTAGTAGGTCTTACAAAAAATAAAAACAGAGACATCCCTTGGTTTTCTAAAGACATAGCAGACCTAATCCATGCCAGAAATAATCAATGGTCTATAGCTAGAAAAACACAGAGTGCTAACGATTGGCGTCTTTTTAGAACTCTTAGAAATCAGTGTACAGCTCTCATTAGAAAAACTAAAGCTGAATACTATTTGGCACAAACGTCAATTGGTTTGCATGACGATTCGAAATTCTGTAAAACTATAAGAGCACTACAGAATAAGAAAGTTAACAGCTTCCCTCACCAGTTGAAAATAGTAAAATGCTGTTACAACAGAGAAGAGGGACACACTAAATGCTTTTAATGATCATTTTGAAAAGGCAGGGCACATCTTTGAGGATACATTTGGTGAAACCCCTCTTGCTCAACATAGTTCCCAGGTAGCAATAGGTGAAATTCCCCATGACAAACCCAACTCACAGGAAGCTTAGAATGATTTATTCCAGGCTGAACCTAGATTCCAGTCACTACAAGGGGAGTGGTTTGTTCTTCTGTTTCTTCTTTGAGCTTGCACCATTCTTTGAGTCAGATGTTTTGCAGAGCATTGACTCCAAGAAGGCAGCAGGGCCAGAATTTATAGTGAAGCCACTCACTTACATCTTTAACCTTTCCATTTACACAGATACAGTGCCTATTTCATGGAAACAAGCTTACGTCACGCCATTACTGAAAGCTGGGGATCCATTTGACACAATAATTATAAACCTATCTCAAATCTCTTGGTTTTAGCAACGGTTTTGGAGATTTTAGTGTCTGATCAATTAAAAACCTTTCTAGTTTCACAAATTTCCATAACAACATGCAATCTGGTTTTAGATCTGGCCACAGTACAGTTTCTTCCTCTTTAAAAGTTATTGATGATATAAAAAAGTTTTTCTGTATGGCTGTGTTCATTGACTTTACAAAGGCATTTGATACAGTAGACCATTTCATGTTAATCAAAACCCTGTTGAATATTGGTGTTGGGCATAGACCTGTAAATTGGTTTCACAGCTATCTCTATGAACATACGCTAATTGTAAGGCATGGGAATGTAACATCTGAACCTGCTGTACTAAAAAAGGGTGTCCCACAAGGATCAGTTCTGGGTCCTTTGCTTTTTTATCATCTATATAAACAATGTCTGCAGTAAGTCTAAACAATCACAGAATCATTTGTATGCGGATGATGCAATTATGTATTCTTGTGCCCCTACACCTCATTACAATCTGCCCTGTTTGATTTGAAGCTACTTTTAAATGCAAAAAAGATACAGGCGATGATATTTGCACCTATAAATACTGAAGTCCCAGCTCTTGCTATTAACACATTGCAAGATGAAGCCATTGAACTTGTTGATACTTATAAATACTTGTGTATCTGGCTGGACAAAGGTTTTACCTTTTAAAAACATATTGAAGCTCCTGCTACAAAACTTAAATTTACTCTGGCATTCTTTTAACCCTGATTATACACTGCACTGTAACTTTTACTGCCCTGTTTATTATTATTATTTTAATCCTATTTTTATTTTCTATTTCACAAAATTATATTTTAATGTGTATTTTTTCAATTTCCCTATGTTCCTTTTATGTTTCATGTAAAGCACTTTGCCTTGGTGGCATCACTCAAACTGCGCAGGATGCTACACTGGTACATTTTTATTTATAAAGCTATTTTAGGTCTTTTGCCTACTTATCTGTTTAAAATTTGTTCATATGCAAAGTACATATTATTTAAGATCTAGTGACGGACTACTTTGTAAGGTACCAAGAATGAGGACAGAAGCAGGAAAGAGGAGTCTGTCTTACTATGGCGCTTCATCCTGGAATGAACTCCAGTCTAGGCTTAAGATTGGTGCGCTAATTTCCTTAGCTGCTAAAAAAAGAATAATATGCATTTTTGTCTATGTAAATATTTTGTGAACTTTGTGTTTTTGTAAAATTGTGTTTTATTTGTGCTATAAAGGACTCCCTTGTAAAAGAGACTGGGTCTTAATGGGACATTTCCTGTTTAAATAAAAGGTTTATATATTACAAGTATTTATTGCTGCTCGTATGTTGTTAATTGTATCTCTCTAACTTTACTGTTGCTTGTATGTTGTTCCTTAAATGTAAGTCACTTTGGATAAAAGCATCTGTTAATGTAATGTAAATGTTCAGGTAATAGACTGGCTCTCAGGCAGTACAGTGTCTGGGTCCTGTAATAAATATATTTTCTATGAGCATCACATCACTGACTTCTTATCCGTTATTGATTAAAGTATTTCCACAAGACTGACATGATTCTTCCAGCCAACAGTGTGTCCCCATCGTCTGCTGCAGAAGTGCCTTCACCATGCCACATTTAATAGAACTTCTATTAACCCAGTGTTGACAGGTGCCAAGCCTGTATGCCTCTTATGAATAATACTGTCTGAATTAATGTTATCGTCGGGGAGCTCCACAAGAGTAAGTGTGTTGCCAGATACTGCAAGACGATGTCAGTCATATGTTGCATATGCAGTAGTCTGCTAGAATAATGTACCATAGGCTGTTTCCCCCTGGATCCCTTCTAACACAGGCCTCCCTTGGTTTATATCGAGGTCCAGCTCCGCTGCTGGGGTGAATTCTGGGGATGGTGGGCAAGACACATGAGCCTGTCTTTAGCTGATAAAATCAGTAAAAGAATAAAAAATGCAAGCAGGCCACAAATTCACAGATTACAGATTTACATGGGAAACGTATTTGGTTAGCTGTTGCACATGGAAATATAATAACTCAAAAGACTTAACACAAATAAAAAAAAGGTACATCAGCTTAAAGGGACAACCTAAAATTTGGGGTAAATACACTTCATGTAATTGTAATCTATTTGTCCACTAAAGACACAGATATGGGTGTTTAATGTAAACAGACTACACAAATGCAAAACAGACAGCATCCTAAAACTTGTTTCTGTGTAAATTATAATATAGAAATGGAGAGAGGAAGTGGAGTGCTCTTTTTTTCCCTCAAATGTGGAACCATCGTGACTCTCGTTGCTCCGTTTGTTGACTCTTCACAGATTTTCTTTTCTCTTGTGTGATTTGAAAAGAAATAAGCTGAGAAATCTGCCTTTTGAAACATTGGTTGTTGAAAACATGTTCATCTAGCTGCATATGAGCCAGAATGAGAAAGAAAAATGGGTCATGGGTTTAGGTGTCTAAGGAAAACTAGCCTTGGTCTTTCTGGATGGCTTTGTATTCAATATAATATACTTCAATTTAATTCAATCAAATGCAGACAACTGATTCTGATTAACTGTCGTGGTTAGCGCTAACAGCAGTGACCCGTTACTGCTTCACAAAAAAATAGCTTCATGAGTTGAATGTTTTTGATGTGGAGCAGCAGCAGTAGGAATTGTTTGGTTTAGCATTGGCAGAAACTCACTACAGCTGTGACGTTAGGAAAGGGAACAGAGAGGCTGATATAAATGAGACGTCAGTGACAGATATGTTTTTGTTTTCACTGTAAGCTACAATTCTCTCTTTATTCAATAGCAGAGTTCATTTTATTTTTTATCTTGTTTAGGCTTTTTCTTGTTTGTTTGCTAGTTGCATTGTTGTTTTCATGTAGACCCCAGGAACACTAGTAGCAACTTTATGGAAGCTAATGGGGATCCAAGTAAAGGATATACACTCAGTTGCCAGTTTTCAGTCAGATACAGTCTAATACACAATCCTCCAACTATATGGCCATTTTTGAGGCTGCAGTTTGTGGTGCTGTTGAATTGTTATACTGGCAGGTGTTTCTAATATTTTTTCCACCCCATTTATATCAATGAGGGTAGAATAAATAACAAACACCTAGTACAACAGCACCACAAACTACCAGTGGTGAAACGTTAAGCTTAAGTACAATTGTACAATTGTACAATTTTCCAGGTACTTGTACTTTACTTGAGTATTTCCACTATACAGGTGCTGGTCATATAATTAGAATATCATTAAAAAGTTGATTTATTTCAGTAATTCCATTCAAAAAGTGAAGCTTGGATATTATATTCATTCATTGCACACAGACATATATGATATATATGATATTTCAAATGTTTATTTTATTTAATTGTGATGATTAAAACTGACAACTAATGAAAATCCCAAATTCAGTATCTCCGAAAATGACAAAATACAAAAAAAGGATTTTTAGAAATGTTGGCCAACTGAAAAGTATGAACATAAAGTATGAGCATGTACAGCACTCAATACTTAGTTGGGGCTCCTTTTGCCTGAATTATTGCAGCAATGCGGCGTGGCATGGAGTCGATCAGTCTGTGGCACTGCTCAGGTGTTATGAGAGCCCAGGTTGCTCCGATAGTGGCCTTCAGCTCTTCTGCATTGTTGGGTCTGGCGTATTGCATCTTCCTCTTCACAATACCCCATAGATTTTCTATAGGGTTAAAGTCAGGCCAATTTGCTGACCAATTAAGAACAGGCATGCCATGGTTCTTAAACCAGGTACTGGTAGCTTTGGCACTGTGTGCAGGTGCCAAGTCCTGTTGGAAAATGAAATCTGCATCTCCATAAAGTTGGTCAGCAGCAAGAAGCAGGAAGTGCTCTAAAACTTCCTGGTAGACGGCTGCGTTGACCTTGGACCTCAGAAAACACAGTGGACCAACACCAGCAGATGACATGGCATCCCAAACCATATATATATATATAAAAATTGAACACAATAAAAAAAATTGACAGCTTAGATCAAATTAGGTAAAAATGGCTTTTATATAATAACTTTAAAAATTGTGATGACATTTTTATTTCAGTGAGAGGAGGGGCAGCCAGAAGAAATGTTGAGAAAAACAAATTGTGACATTGTGTTTTTTGTTAGATTACTGGGGGGGGGATCTTACCCCATGAAACCCTACATAAAGTAGCTGAAATTAGCCCCATGTGTATCAACTGCAAAATTAGTGACGCTTACACATTAATGCATTAATAATTATAATCAAATAAGATTTCTGGTATATATTCACATGCTTTGCAGTCACGTTAGTTTACCTGTCCAATAGGATGAAAGCCAACTCGGTTTTATCCATTTCAAGCCAAAGCGGCAGCCTCTCCTTGATTCAAGCATTTCCAATGTTGACAGTGTTTTCACCTGAAATTGATCTGATTCTCGTTGGTCCAGAGGGGCTCCACGAACTTTGTTGATGGATTTTATTATTACAAGTTTGTGTTGGAGTCTGTGTTGTGCAGGCAATTGGATCGTTTTATGTGACGAAACAACCCCTTCATGCACAGGCAATTAAAAGGAGATTCAATTAATTTAAAAACTACATATACCCCTTTAAGTAAGATTTTAAATAAAGGGACTTTAATTTGTAACAGCGTATTACTACAATGTTGTATTACTTCATTTTTCATAAATAATAAATCTGGGTAGGCTAGTTCATCAACTACTGCAAACTATACATGTTGAAAGTTCATTAGCAATTAACAGAATTCTTAGATGCATCAGTTGACAGTTTATTAAGAACACCTATAGCTTAAATAACTCAGTCCTCAATTTTATAAATGGGGTACACTTGGATCACCTCTATTAATTGAAAACATTAATGCAAGATAACATGCTGCCTCTTTCCCTGTGAATTCAGCATCGGCCTGGGACGGACAGGGATGGCGGGCTCCGCCACTAACAATAAAACCTAATGAGATTTAGGGAGATACTAGGTTTAGGTTTAGGCAACAAAAGTGGGCTACTTGGTTAGGGTTAGGAAAAGATCACGGTTTGGAACTTAAAAAATATTTAATGTTGACTTTATTTTACAAGGGAGAGGAACCTCCTTGTTGAAAGTCTGATTTCTGGCCCCCCAACCACCTCCTTACTTGGGCCCAATCCACACTACTGCGTTTTTGAATTAAAACGGAGACCTTCTGCTACGTTTGCACCTTCCGTCCAGACATAAACGAATACCTAAAACGGAGAAGTTGCTGCCGAGCCCGTTTTGATTTAAAAACTCCGGAGGGCATTTTAATGAGGACGGGCCAAAACGGAGGACTTTAGAAACAATGACACAGCCGCTCACGCCCAGCTCTCTGATTGGGTCTTGTAAAGCAGAAACACGATGCTACTGACCGGGTTTTTGACATGTATTTTTATTAAAATATTATGGACGGTGCACTTATTTGCCTACATTTGCACTTTGCATGTCGCCGTTTAGGCTACTTTGCAACGACTCCCGGTCTGTTTTCCACCGCCACACTCCGATTTTACATTCAGTAACAGTCCCAGCTCGTTATTGGTGCATGCAAAAAAAACCAAAAAACTGGTCTGATGCTTACTCTGTATTTATTAACTATGGAAGAGACCATCTGCTTCCTGTTTACACTGGCACGCGCATGCCCAGTGTACCTGAACGGGCCCTTGATGTGCGTTTTCAGTCGTTTTAATGTAGATGGAGATCAACTCCAAAACGCAGTTTAAACGCTGGTTAGGACAGAGATGTGTTCGTTTTAATTCTCCATTTGTAAACTAATACGGAGTAGTGTGGATGGGGCATTGGTCTTTAATTGTAACATTTACCATCCAAATGTGACACTGCAGGACTTCCCCCACTGCGTTGACCAATGACGCTATGGAGATCCCCACTGCCTTACAAACTGAGGGGAAGGGTCTTCGCCATGCCTCCATATATGACGACTTGGAAGTGAGAACGGGTCCAAACGCATGTTTTTACAAATATGACACCATTTTAAAAGGGACATTGACAGGCTTTCCAATAGTATAAGGTTTATTGCCAAGAAGCATCGTTAAAACAATGAAATAATTTACCAAACACATATTTCCATACTTTTTGTGCATAGTTTAATAACCCTAAATAATTAGAGGTAAAGTGCTTCACACATTTCTTATTCTCTTTATAGTAGCATGCATGTTCTAAGTGGAACCTCTTCAGCGTTTAATGGTTCTTCAGGCTGGTTTCAGAACACACACAGACTGTGCACACACAGGGAATGAGCCTCTCTCTCTCACGCACACACACTATAGGATTTTAACACCTCCTACTTGACTCTGTGCAGCAGGCTGTTACCTAGTTACAAGCAAGAGACGGTGCGACCTGCAGCACAGTTATAATGTTGCGCTGGTGACTTTCAGTGCATCCATCGGTCCGGGAGCAGACGGAGGACTCAACTCACCGAGAAACACACCGGAGCACCGGAGCGGACCGTTTCGCGGAGGGGGATGCAAAGAAAACACGTCCTGACAGGGAATAAACGAAGTGCAGCTGCTTTTTTTTGTGTTGTTTCATCAATAAATCCTGATTCACTAGATGAGACTCGAGGAAATCGCGGTTTGAAAAGTCTCAGCTAAAGGTAAGTTTGTTTTTCTGTCCAATATGTAGGACGTTTGCCGAAAATGACTGTGAAACTGCAGTGAGTGGCTGCCGTAGACTGATGTCCCTGCCTCTGTGTGTGTCATCTCGGCTTGTGATTGTTTTTAACAACCACCCCAAAATGCTTTTTAAAAGAATAGGCTAATGAGTTATTACAGTAACAGGTTACATTATTTATTCTTTTTAATTTAATGAACAACTTTAAATACTCTAATATCAAGTAGCCTAATTGCTCCAAATAGTTTACAGCCATAGACAGATTGTGAGACAATGAGACCCTGCCACACAAACACAGCTCCTACAGAGACCCTCCAGACTGAAAGAAATACAAATTATTCAGCCACTTCCTCTTTGAGGTCATTTTTCTTCATTTTGCCGTTCTTTTAGGTTGTTTGGTGGTTGTTTTGCATTATTAGGCTGTGTCCTTAAAGTCATTTTGTCGGTCTTTACAGTCTTTTGTGTGTCTTTGTAGTTGATTTGAGGCTCTTTGTAGTCGTTTTGCGTTACTTTGTGTTTCTTTATAGTTGTTTTATGTGTCTTTGTAGTTGATTTGAAGGTCTTTGTTGTCATTTTGCATCACTGTGGTCATCTTGTGTTTCTTTATAGTAATTTTGTGTGTCTATAGTTGATTTGAGGCTCTTTGTTGTCATTTTGCATCACTTTGTGGTCATTTTGTGTTTCTTATAGTTGTTTTGTGTGTTTTTATAGTTGATTTGAGGCTCTTTGTTGTGATTTTGCGTCACTTTGTGGTCATTTTGTGGTTATATAGTGTTTTTTTATAGTTGTTTGTGTGTCTTTTTAGTTGATTTGAAGGTCTTTGTTGTCATTTTGCATCACTGTTTTCCATTGCAGATAGTAGCCTACCCCTCAATGTAGCTGGTCGTCATAGTGACGCCACACACAACTGCCACGAAGTAATGTTCAATGCGACACACACACCAGCGATCCAAAAACAGCTTTCTCTTTTTTAAGTTAAAACGTTTCAACATTACTCAGAATGTAAAGACAGATAAGCAGTATGAAAACCTTCCAGCTGTGTTTTCCTCTGCCGTTGTTGCTGCAGCGGTCTGTGTGATGGCGGTAGCAGAGGGCTCTCTCTGTGAGCGGGCGGCTGTCCGGCCGCACACTCCTCCCGCGGGTTGGCACAGGCTTCCCCCGCAGCCGCTTGCGGAGCTCCTCAACTCTGAAAATATTCAAGCATTTTTGTTCCACCATCACTTCTTGTAAAACTGTCAATATTTGAAATCTACACAGTTGATTTCTCACCTCAAAACTTCCCAGAAGTGGATTTAGTGATGAAATTCCATATGAAAACTGTAAAATATAAAACTTTCTTTTGCTGGCCTCTGTCTGGCACAGGCGATGATGATGCAGTGAATAGTGACCAATCAGCAGTCTGTCATGTTTTCATGTTACATTTTAAATGTAAATGTTCCGTATAGCGCCTTTCTAGTCTTTTCGACCACTCAAAGCACTTTTACACTACATCCACCAGTCATACACCTTCATACACTGAGCTTAAGTGCTCAGACAGAAACTAACATTCACACACATCCATACACTGGCGGAACATCCGCCCGGGGCAATTTGAGGTTCAGCATCTTGCCCAAGGACACTTTGACATGCAAACAGGATTGAACCAACTATCTTCCGATTAACGGCCAACCCGCTCTACCTCCTGAGCCACAGCCGCCCAGCCGAGTTTTCCTCAGCTTGCTTGGAACCTCAACGGAGGTGATACGAAAAAAAAGTACCTGGAAGCAGGTACAGGTACAACTTTTCCACAATGGAAAACCAAACAAAGGTGAGTCGAGTGGCGGCGAGTGGAGCTGGTACTGTGCAGTGGAAAAGGGGCTATAGTTGTTTTGCCTTGTCTTTGTAGTCGGCCTGTGTCCCTCTGTGGTTCTTTCATGTGATTGATTCATGTGATTTGCATTTGCTTTTCTGTAGTTGTTTTGTATCTTTATGTTTCTGTATAGTCATTTTGTGTGTCTTTGTAGTCAGGCTGAGTCTCTTTGTGGTTGTTTTGCATGTCTTTATAGTCATTTTTGTTTATGGTGCATCTCTGTGGTTGTTTTCTGTCTCTTTCTGGTTGTTTTGTGTCTCTTTGTAGTCATTTTGCATTAGTCTGAGGTTATTTTCCATAGTGGTTATTTTCCATTCCTGTTGTTTTCCATCTCTTTTAATTTTTTTTCATCTTTACTTGAATGACAAAGTGGAAAGTTTCTGTTGCCCTGATCTTTTTTATAAAGTAAGCTGTCAAAAACAGAGATGAATACAGTACAGTCGTGTTAGGACCTAATGTAGTTTCCCTTAATTAGCACCTTAATGTATTGTAAAGGGGGGTTGTAATCATATAAAGATAGATTAATTAAAATATTTGGATTGTAGCCTGTCTCTCTCAATAAAGCACACATCTAAATGAATATGTTTTATGCTTTAAGATAGACAGACTAATGGAGATTTCCGTATGAGTCAAATTCACCTCACTGTCAAACATAATTAATTATTATTGGCATAGTTACGTAATCTGTGTGTCTGTGAAAAGGGAGCGACACTGAGCATGTGTGAAGGCATGTGTAGGCTATATCATATATCACATCAACACTTTACTAGTCCCCCACTGAGCATTTAAAAGCAGCATATTAACATTTACAAATACAAACAAATTGAACACAGAATAATAATGTACATATTTTATATTACTACAACTGTGTTTTACTATATTATATATACATTAATTATTTGTTTATACATCAGGAAGGATAACCACAGGAGTTGTTAAAAATAAATTAAATATATTAATAATCACTTTCACAACTGCACTGTAATGTTGTAAACAATTTTTAAGTGTTATTGTACTGTTTAGAAATGCTGAATAGGGAGAGTTAAAATATAGTGTTACCTATATTACTACAAAATAATAATAAAGAAATTAAATCGGTATCTACTTATTACGCTATGTTAAAGATTTCAAGTGAGAAGATGGTTTAGCGTCAGTATATTTTAATCTGCATCCTGTTCCTGTCTACGTTTCTGGTCTTCTTCTTGTACTGCAGTGATACTAAATTTACCTCCTTGGATCAATAAAGTTTGATCTTATTTTACTGGGGGTGGTGATGGCGCATAGATAAGATGCTTGCCTTTGGTGTGGGAGACCTGGGTTCCCACTGTGAGACATCCACTAATGTGTCCCTGAGCAAGACACTTAACTCCTAGTTGCTCCAGAGGTGTGCGACCTCTGACATATAAAGCGTCAGCTAAATGAATAAATGTACTGTGAGAAATTATAATATAATAACCAAATGATGGCAATGACTTTTAACTCTGTAGGGTTGCACTTTGCAAACACAATTCACCAAAAACATAACGTCAGAAAACAAAGAAAACAATTAAAGAGAAAAAAATAGGAAATAAAGAGCAGGATGCCAAAGATTGTAGAAGCCCATTTACTAATGTATTCTTCTTCTTCCTATTATTACTATTATTACCTTATGGTGAAACAGATCTAAAAGTTGCTTGTGTTAGCGTCACCATCAGTCTGTGTAATAATTTATCGTACAGCAGTAGGTTTGCAACCTCTGAGATGTCAAAAATGTATATTTAGTCATGTTTTTGTTTTGCTCAAAAGCTGCAAACAGCTTTGTTAAAATGTATTTGTCAATTTACAAATAATTAGGCCTATACACAAGACACAGGACTGTGAATCTCTGTATCTTGTTCTGAGAATTGTACCATGATCAGTTCAGCTTGTGGGAGAAAACACGTTTTTCTTTCTCCCGGAAAAAAATGTTCCCCACTGTGTTTATGACAGTGTGATTGATTACCAGCTGACAGGATTCATTCTGTTCAGCGGAGCAAAACAACCCCACATCTCCTCCATGTGAAGCTATGTATGTAGTAAACTGCATCTCTATGCTGCATTTGATTGTTTGTTTTCGTACATTTAAAATTGTCAAAAGAAATATGATATGAAAGCAGAATGTTATTTAGCGCGTTGATATTATAATGAATTCACACACTAATAGCAAAATTATGCTGTCATCTGTCCATCCACAGAGTGAATCAGTCACAAATTACACACACACACACACACACACACAGTCGACACAGGTGGGAAGTTAATCACCACAACCCACAACATAAATTCAGGCAACATGGCCTTTTAAGAGGTCCAGTAAATCTCACCATCTTGTGCCTTGTCAAAGGAAAAGCAGCATGTAGGAATGGCAATATTTCCAGCTACTCTCAAAATGGTTTAGAGTGCTCTTTAGCCCTTTTCAGATATAAAATGTTTAAAATTACTGGCGTCATCAAGCTGTTAGAGCGATGGCTTTTTGTGTATTATATGGAAATGTTTCTTACAGCTTTACTTAGTCTTGACAGGACAAGTGCTTGTGTGTCATTTGGCACCTGGTGAAAGAGACGAAGCAGCTTCACTGCTGGAAATCAGCGGTGAGTTGAAAAGTTTCCCCAAACACGGTTGGGGGGTTATGCCGCAATGTTTTGTTCAGTATGAATGAGTGAATGCGGCATATTGGTGGGCAGTCTTTCCGTGTTTATTGTGGGATCTCTGTGTGAAAGCAGCTTATGACGCTTTCCTCATAGGCTAGAAACAGCCTTAACAACAAACCTCAACAAGAGTTGAGGCAGAGCAGCTGAAAGGACAGACGGGATGTTATGTATGTACTCCATTCATTAGAATCCATTTTGCAATGTTGTTGTAGCTTTGTCTCGTTATTTCACACTTTAATATGAGGCTAGAATGAGTGCAGACTTTCGCTTAAGCAGAGGACGAGTTGGTGGCCCTTCACTGTAGCCCAAGACACATTCGCGTAGGCTACGCACTTCTAAATAAATGTGGCCATAAGTGACCACCTCCGAATATGGTGCCACCGGAATCTCAATGCATGTTAATGCCAGGTGTTAAACACGGCATTAGATAAGAAGATTGATAGCACTCGCATGTCTGTTTGTTAAATACAAAGCTACAGTCAGCAGCTAGTTAGCTTAGCTTAGCATAAAGGCTGGAGACAACAGGGGAAACAGCTAGCCTGGCTCTGTCTAAACACTAAATCCAGTTACATGTTAGTAGTGTTGTAGTCAAGACCGCCCAAACCGAGACCAAGTCAAGACCAAGACCAGAGTTTAATGAGACCGAGACAAGACCAAGACTTTTAGGGGCTGAGACCAAGTCGAGACCAAGACCGATGGAGGGCGAGACCGAGTCAAGACCAAGATCAGTTCTCCACATTATATGACACACACTAAAATGTGGAACGAGATCATAGGTACTTCTCAAATTTATCTGAAAGATCCATATTCCCATTAAAACGCCCACATACAAACACTGAGAGCTGAAATCAACATAAGTATCTTTATTCAACACTCCTTTTCCATGCTTACCATCGCAGGGAGGGGTGGCGTTAATGGTAACAACACATGTTTAATTAGGGTTATTGGTTGCATTTGAACTAATACATTTTACATCCAATCAAAGTTAGGATGTTAACAAATAAATCAGACAATGCAAAAGAAGTTTATTGATATTCCCAAAATTATGGTCTTGACTAGTCTTGAAATAAAATCCAGAGTCCTCAATGTCCGAGACTGAGACAAGAGACCAAGACCATCAAAAAGTGGTCTGAAGACCGGTCTCGAGTAGTTCAACACTACATGTTCGATCTTGTTAAATTTAAAAGACAACAATTAGCTGTTTTACAAAGGTTATGAGTCTGATAATTTCCTGTCTGGAAATGTTAACTTCCTGGAGTCTCCACTGGAACCTAGAAACTGCTCACCACTAAGGAATAGTCCCCCAGAAAAAAAACACAACATGTCGTTTTTACATCTTGGTTTTTGTAACAAGATATTTGTTAGTTAGTGAGCTTTAGAGGTGCTGGGGGATATTGTCAGAGCCAAGCAAGCTGTTTCCCTGTTTCTGACTTTGTGCTAATCTATGCTCACTGGCTTCTGGCTGTATCCTTTTATTTACCGTACAGACTTGATAGTGATATCAATCTAATCACATATTGAAAACCAATCAAGCATATTACCTAAACTTTTGTTTTACGTTATTAGAGAGCATAAGCGGAGGTAGTGTGGGTGTATGGGTGCGGCCAACCCAGGGTCCCAGCCTGGTAGGGAGCCCCGCTTAGTTGGTGGTGACTGTTCTGTCAGTTACACAGCCGCACAAGAGAATTGCATGCACATCAAAGCTTAGTAATAAAAACATTGTGGGCTTTCTTATCAACTGAAACAGTCCCTTCACTCCTGGTTTCAACAGTAAACCACCACAAAAATGACAAAAAACACTATATTCTAAGCAGATACAATTAAAAAAACATAAATCACAAAGTAAATTTTGTATTTCAAACAAATAGGAGACTTATTAGCAAATTTTAACAAAACTCCCTTCCCATGCATCATAGGAATTCTGAGGGACAGACTCAGGCTGTCATATGTCACCCTGGACTCGGCGGCGTGTGCAACGCGGTTAGTTCGGTCCTGAACTTCCACTGGAAGCCTGCCCACGTTAATGTCTTGTTTTTAAGATGTAATTTTTGTGCTTCTACCACCTTCTTCGCAGCTCTCTCATTTAAGTCCTATTTCCTCCCAAATTGTATGCAAAGCGTTTGCTGGAAATGAATTTATTCATGAATGAATGAAAGTTGAGAATACAAAGAGGGAGATGGCTGGTGTGAATGGCCTTCCTCTGTTGGGGGAAAATCTTAGACATCAGAAGAATCTTCCTACAATATCAACCTAAATTACATTTACAGTCTTTCATAGTTTACTAAACTGATTTATTTTCCTTGAGCATGACAGTTAGCAGATAACTTATTACATCTTTCTTAATCACATGAATAAGACGTGTTTAGTCTCTCTCTTGTTCATGTGTCACCTTGTGCTGCTGCAGCCTTTGAGTCAATGTGAAGGCATTCAGTTTTACGTAAGAGTACCTCAGGAGTTTTGTCAGATGTGAGATTGACGCGTTAAATTGCCCTTATGTAGAGATGTGCATGTGTGAAAGAGGCTTATTATTCATCTCCTTTTGAAAATGAAGCTGGAAAAGGGGGGGGGGGGGGCAGTGATAGGTGCACGGGATATTTCCATCCTGCTCTGATGTTTTTTTCATTAGCCCTTGAGATTGGCATCTGCCTCACACACAGGACCTGCACAAGGCAAGCAAAGCTTAAAACTAAAGCCAGAATTGGATGCCAGGCGGTGTGCCTCTGACTCACTGAACCCAGGAGAGAAGTCTCCTCTGAAGCCTCAGAATGAATGAATGAATCAAACTGAGTCATGCATATAAGTATGTCCAGTTTGCATGGGCCTACAAACGCTATAAATTCATACAAGCCAGGACTAGAGAGCTGCAAATTGATTTCCAAACAGAAGTCCATCTTGGCTTCTCTTCGAGACTTTTGAGACAGTTAGTAAACTTAAACACATCAAAATTAAACAGTCCTTCCAATTATTACTCATCTGAACACCTGAAAATGTTGTGGTTTTAAGCAAATGTCTAAAGTAGCTTCTTTAATCTGTAGAGTCATTCACAAATATTACAAAAAGAGTTGGAGAGAGGATATGTGTCAGAAATACAGCACCCTCAGGATTTTCTCATTATTTCTTTCCTCATCTCTCTGAACACTCATCCTCCAGAAAAGATAAGATCTAAGTTGATAGAAATGTTTATACACACATTACCGTGTGCTCAAAGCAATGAGCTTAACAAGCAGCAGCAAGTGTATGCATTCTGAAACCGAACCCACGCCGCTCATTTTAGTTATGAGAGGTGACTAAAGTGTTGTTCATCCTCTGCAGAGTGAGGGTCAAGTGCTGTTTGTTTGTATGAATCCACCACACTTTTTTATAAAGTAGCAAACAAAGTGTGGTTAAACTGAGCTTACGTCCATTTTGATGTGTGAAAGAAGACACATGGTGTGAAACGTGTCGGGACTGAAGTGCAACCAGACAAACAGATTGTGAAAGGATTTCACACTACAGATACGATTAAATGATTTATTGAGTTGGCTTGCAGTTGCTAAATAGACATTTGAAAGAGTTGTGGTGAAGCTACGATAGAGAAATCCGTCGAAGCATTCGGCCACGATGGACCCCCTATGGAGAGGAAGAAGGAGATGAGACCAGACACAGAAAGGGGGGGGGGGGCACAATGCGAGGCGAAGACGAGGAGATGGGTTGTGTGGGTATTTATGGAAATGCCAGGAGTGACGAGATTGATGTGTGGTCCCACTCCTAAAACTCTGCTAATTAGTGGCAATTAAAGTGCAGATGGATACAGAAACATGGAAGAGTGCAGATAGTGTCACCAGCTACAGCAAATATGTTAGTTTATGTGTTTTATGATCTAGATTAATATAAGAACAATCTATTTTTGTACTGGCTTTACATGAATAATTAACTAGCAAAAACATTTAAACAATATAAAGATCATACAGTTTTATTGCAGGATGTTTAGACAACAGAATAGTTTAATATTTTGGGAAATATGTATTTGCTTTCTTACATTGACAGGACAAGACAGAGGACATCTGTGCCATTCTCACTGCTGATTTTCTGAAAGCAACAGCAGACATTTCGAAAAAACTAAACTCACAAATATTTCTGACATGACTCACTTGTGCTCGTGATGCTTCTATAGTGAGATTACTACTGTATAGTACAGTTAATGAGGATGAAATGAAAGGCTGTGTGCCTTTATGGTTGTGTAATTTGCATCAGACAGATAAAATGGTTGGAGAAGTGACTCCATCTGCACCACTAGTGACGAAAGGTAAATACTAATATTCCCCTGTAGACAGATTTAGGTTGTAGACAGAAACAGCCTCACTTGTAAAGCTCATGTAAAATCTTTGAAAATAAACACGTCAAATGCCATTAAATCAAAGGTTATAAACTAAAAAACCTTTTTACAGAAATATAGAGATCTTTTTTGTTCTGTGTTGTAATCTCCTGCTCCAACAACAAACTGAGACTTCGGGAAAATCGTAACAGCCACAGGCCTCTGCACCGTGAAATCAATTTTCTTTTCATACATCTCATATCCTCGTGTTTCAGTCGCATTTGGATCGGCATGCTGACCAAACACGGAGCAGGGTCGCATCTTCCTACACAGAGCCAATGGTGAATGATCTCTTGGTTTACTCTTGAAACACTCTGTCCTGGCTGGAACTATACAGTATCACACATGATGACAGAAAGTAGAGAGTTTGATGATTTAAATCATTCGTCTGCAGTCAGGGAGGAACTGGCCAGTATGTCTGTGATAAAACACAACAAGATGTTAAGAAACGGAGGAAAAAGGAACCACTAGATTAATCATCGTTTAAAACTGTTAATTAACCTGTTTACACAAATGATGGTTTAAGTGTACTTATATACAATAACAAGGACACAAATAAGTTTTCCATGGCCTTTACCACAATTTATGTAGCTGCTTATTTGACCTGCGGTAAATAGCTTATTTATTACAGCATATATTTACATCTGCTTAAAACCTTCCCTCTTTGTCGCAAACCATAATAATAATTTTCCATTCTCCTCCATTCACGTCTGCTCAGGAGTGTTTGGTTAACCTCTTGGCAAACCGATAAACATTCACTCTCTGCTTTCAAGAGGAGAAAATACAAAAGAAACCTGAGCAAATACAGTATTCAAACAGCTCTGTCAATGTCCTTAACCATGACCCTGGTCCCTGCCCTGCCTTCTCACTTCCAGTCCCGTCAGTACTGGACACACAATCAGTCCAGTATGATTAGCTTTGTGACGCAGGAGAGTCAATTTGAACGCTGGATTAAATGTGACTTTAGTCTTTGACCTCTCGTAAAAGTGCAAGACTTAATGCTTTCCTGAACCTAACCAAACTGCGAGCTTTGAATGTCACGTGACCTAAGTAACATAGTTAATGTCCAGTCACCTGTCGCTGGACTGGTACAGGAAGCGTTCATGTTTATCGTTTTGGGAGGCATTGACAAACAACCTGGTTAGTCATTTAGGTTGAAGTAAAATCATTCAAATGTGTTTTTGTTAGAAGCCACATTCTGCACAATTTGGAGCCTATTAATTGATTTCTGATTTATACCATTAAAATAGTCCCAACTGTGAGGAAATAAAAAGCATGATTGATAGTTTGAGTGCCGTCAAAACCCACCATTAAACATGTCCAAGCAATATTTGTCAGATGACAGTAGCAAGACTGGATGCACTTGCTAATATGGTTTTGAAGTGTGATTAGTTTCAAAGAGCAGAGTCAGGTTCCTGACATTTGGCTTGATATTAATTGATAGGGGACCAAGAGAGGACTGGAAACTAGGATGCAGATTGTCAGGACCAATTATAAGGATTTCAGTTTTATCCGAGTTTAAGTTCAGAAAGTAGTGTCAACAAAGCCTCATGTTTTATTAGCTCTTCATATGTTTTGCATGCTAAAATCTTACTTTGTAAAGCTGTCAGATAAATGTAGTGAAGTAAAAAGTACAGTATTTCCCTCTGAATCATAGCGGAGCAGATGTATAAAGTGACTTGAAAAGAAAAGACAAGTAAAGCACAAGTACCTCCAATTTAAATGTACTCTGTGTACCTGAGTGCATGTGTTGATCTGTGCTACATGGCTGTCAGGATGACGCTGCTCCTCCCTGAAATACTCTGAACCTTTCAACCTGTCAGAGACTCTGACCTTTGTGATGGATGCTCGGTTCGGCGGTGCAGTAGCAGCAGCGCATGACAGCTAAAGATGTTGGCATTTCCGCTCCTGCAGAGAGCTGCAGTCAAACCTGTGTGAGATACAAACATCTCCTCACCTGTATTCACCTTCAGCTTATCAGCAACATCATTTTGTTGCTGACTGATGTTATATTATGTGAATATATTTAAATTGTGTGCTGACTGACAATCTTAACTTCCACCCCCCTATAGTAAGCATTTTTTTAAATATTATTTTATATTATTACATACTTGTCATTCGTTATCTGTTTGAGTTTGTTTGAATGTGACATTCTTTATTTGCACAAGTTAAAATCAAACAAATGACATAAATTACATTACAAATGAATGTGCAAGAAGAGGAATAAGCCCCACTGAGCCTAGTGATTAAAAAAAGCTGAAAATGTATATGATATGATGAAGGGGGGAAAAAAGATTAAAGCCTTTTTGAACATCATTTGTTGGAAATTTTAACCAAATAAGACTAAGAGTTCCATAAGTTTGTTTTGTTTGATAGGAAAGTGTTTAAAATATACACTTAAATCTGCTTAAAACCACATTTTAGTGTGTTAATAACCAGTTACTGAATATTGAGTGTATAGGGGGCTTAAAGTAAAGTGTTACCACATTGTTTACACAGCACTTACAGGGTACCCCCAGAATCCTCCAAGTTAAATGTAAGACCTTTTAAGACCTTTTTAATACCACCTAGGATGAAATTTAATGCAAACTTCACTGCCATATAATGGAAAATCTGTATGAATTTTAAGCACGAGGAAATTATTTAGTGAAGTTACCTGAATTTAATAAAACATTTTATATATAATACTCACATTCATATTTAATACACAATGACCCTTTGGGGTGTGTTCGTACTCTGATAATAAAATTAATACAATATTTGTCGCACCAAGAACTCTTGCAATGTGAAACCAAAAATACAAAATAAATAGTGCAGAATGAGTTGTTACAGTAAGTTACACTTTGGCTAGATAAGGTAATGTAACATAATATGCCGATGTAAATGCCAGTTGTTTCAGTGATTATTCATCCTGTTGTGTTTTTGCATCTAAAGGCTGCTTGAAATAAAGTATTATATAGTATTAGCTTGAAAGCAGCGGGAATAAGGAGTTGGGCTTCGGTTTGTTTTGTCCTCGTCCCAGTGACCTGCACATCTGGGTGAAGTAATTTAATGTGCGTTAGCATGTTGGATGTTTCCTTTCACATAACGGTTACTCTACAACAGTGGTGCAACGCCAACACACAGACATCTTATACACAACTGTCTTTCCGTTGCTGTTGTAATGTTAACTGCCATCCAAGCTGACCAGAGCTTGGATGGCAGAGCTTGTGCACCGCGAACACTCCACGGTCCAGAGCGTAAAGCTAAACACTGACGTAAACAGTAACGGTACCTCTACTGCCGTAAAACATCCAAGACACACCAAACGGAGTCAATTAAAGTGACACACACACATAAAATATTTACTTATGATGTTACAGCATTTATTTAATCCTACGGAAGGACAAGAAAAGATTTAAGACCTTTGTAAACGAAATTTAATACTTTTAAGACCTTAAGGCCTTTTCACACGAGAAGCGATTTACGCGCCTTGTAATTAAATTTTGATGGGAGGCGAGCGTGTGGAAAGGGAGGCGCGGGCATTGCGACAGGCGTAGCGACAAGCGGTCGTGTTCCCGTGAAATTGTCGCGGTCACACGCCCGCCCCTGCCAAAGTTGAATTGACTTGAATTTTCTGTAGCCTATGCGAGGCGCAGCAAAACAAGAAGATGGATGAGAGACTGATCCTCGCCATCTGTGAATTCACTGAAATATTGAAGTGTTCACTGAACATTTATCGTGAAATTAACAGGAGGGCGTTTGCATGACTAGATTTATCAGCTATATGAATATTATATGTATGGCCCTAATGATCCTGTAGTGTGAGGGTTTTATTCACCGACTGGATCGTAGGCACCACAATTTCAAATTTGAATTTGGGGGGCCTCCGATCAGACTCCCACAACAGCCAATGAGAGCGAACTGATCAGGAAGCATCAGTTTACAATCAGTTAATTCTGTTGTTACGTCTGTGGTACCCAACGTTTTTAAAATCCTCTAGTGTGCACCAGGCATTATGGAAAGAAATAAAGGTACAGGAACAACCTTGTCTGTACGCTGCAGCTGCGTGATGCCTTTACAGAGCAAATTAGCAAGTAACTATGAAGTGTGACACATTTTTAATTGTTTTATACCTGTTCATTACTTTACTCATCAGTTTTCATTTTAGTAAGTGAAAACAGTGTAGAGACTGTGTTTATACAGCTTGGAGATGTTGCTGGGTGCTTTAATTGAAAGATTAGATTGCTTCAAACTAATGACTTACTCTCTGTTGTTGTGCTTTCTCATTATGGTGCAGTTCAAGGGTTCAAGATTAAGACTGCAGAGACTCTTTTCTACAACACATTAATACTTGGAAATACAATGAGCCACTAAGTTCAAATCCAACTGCGGACAGAATATAAATACATTAGTGTAAGATTGATAGAAGTGGAAATACGTTAGAATAGACTCATTGTTTGTTAATGGGCTGATATTTGAATTCCATTGATTCAGTATCAAAAGTTTACAAACCTGATAACCTGCAATACAAACACAGTTTCTTCAACAGACTTTCACAGTATTTTAAAATGTGGTTTGATGTTTATGTGGCTCAACAGCAACAGGGTGAATTCACTTCTCTCCTAATAACAGTCGTGGGTTGGTTTCTTTTAACTTATGTTTACAAAGTACTGTAAAACTTAAAAGCCTAGTCCCACTTAGACCTCTTCCGTTAACTGGCTACACGTTACGCAGGTCTCACTTAGACGCCTGCTCTGGTTTTTATAGAAGTTCTCTGGACTTAAAAAAAACCTCTTAAAGCCCACAGGGTCGCCCTCTTGACCTACTTCTAAGCAGCTTAGATCTGAAAATATTGTCAATATGGCCAGGCTACACGTTGTAACACTCTCCACAATTCAATCGTTCAGTTGATTTTAGGGAAACAATTCAGATTCACCAGTATCGTAAACAAAAAAAAGCCAAATTTTTATACAAGTAACATTCATACTGGTTTAAATAAACAATTTCATAAAAGGCTATTTCCAATATTTGCTAAGCAAGAGTTTTGTGTGAAAGGAATTCAAGACCTGTCCTAAATATAGGCAGGGTGAGTTCAGTTCAGTTGGGTCTTTTGGAAGCTATTTTGTCATAGTCTCCGTCTACTCAATTTCTTTTGTTTATTTTTCAATGAGGGTGGATGTACTTTTTAATAAAAAATTGTTATGATGAAAAAAACATGTCAAAGACCTTTATTATATTATTAGGTCATAAATTTGTAAGGTACTGAGAAACCTATTTTTGGACTTGATTCGCACATTTGTGCACAAGAAAAGCATTTACGTGATTAAAAAAAGTAATACAATGTTTAAGAAGTATTTTTATTTATATAAGACTATCTATACATTACTATATTTAAAAAAGTTAAACAGGTTATGTCTTAGACAACAATTTATCCGAAATTTTTCTTTATCTTAATCTTTAATAATTATTCTTTCTTCTTCACATTGTACAAAATTTAATAAGATATAAGAACAAGTTATCATTGTATAATTAGATGTTGAGATTTGTAGGGGGAATTTAAATTCTGGATAATTGTTTTTTTTAAAATCAGAAATACAGTTCTTCTAATAATTTCTACCTATAGTGCCCATCTATAAGTGGTAAATAATTTTTGTTTAGAAAGTGATAAAATGTACCTCCCGTTAGTACTAGTTGTTGTTTTTTGTTTCTCGGTCACTTTCAAGAAACCAAAAATAGCCGGCACACCTTCATGTTTCAGATAAGGCAGCTTTCACCTTCAGCAGCTCTGATAGCTGCAGGTTTGTTTAACCACATGACGGCACTTCTGGTAAAAACTAAAATCTGCTGCTGCCTACAGTTTGTTTGATTTGGCCAAGAATGTTTAAATGAACGTGAGACCCACTCTCACAAACTTCTCCATTGTGATTTAAATACAAACACACAGAAGCTGGTGTATCTGTTCACAGCACAGCCAAACTAATTCACGTTCGACACACGTCTTTAAAAAGGCAATCCATGCTAACCTCTGGGACAAATACGTAACATTTCCTGTGACACAATAAAAGCCAGCCAGTGTTAGTTTTGAATGTGAAGCAGCATGAAATGTCAGGTTAGTATTAGTAGTAACTTGGCACAGCTCTAATGAGGGGTAAAGAGTGAACAGTGAGACTCTTCTCAGTGAGATCAAATTATGCTGCATTACATGCTGCATTGAAACTGTACCCCTAGATATTTAAATGATTTTCCCAATGATGTTGTGGTGACACATGTAATGGCTTTTTTTAAGCGCTACTTTTTCTACCGCACCAGAGTCACCGGGAGGTGCTCGAGGGATTTTAGGTGTACTAAGATTGCGGTTTTGCTTCAATATTAATAAACACGTTGTGTTGTCTCAAGTCACTGCAGACTTTTTAACCTTAACCAGACCACAATCTTTCCTTAGCCTTAACAAAGTGCTGCCGAAACATAACCATAAAAAGTTGAATAATGCCATTGTTGCTACAGTTTTATATTATATTGTACATAAACAAATTAAACACTTTGTCAGTGAATATTTTACTGATATCTCAGTATCAACATTTTTGTGACTTGCCAGATACGTTAATTAACAATATTTCTCCATCAGCTCTGATCCAGTTTCAGTAAAAACCAGTGAATAAAGTTGTTTTTTTGTACAGTAATCAGTGAGGCCTAGTCTCGCAGGACTTGTTTCAGTGCAGCGCCGTTTAGCCCCGCCCCTCTTCTGTTCATGTGTAAGTTGGCTAGCCAGAAGCAAGTGTATGGAAAGTCCTTTGAGCATTTATTCCATATCCTACTAGTACGCATTTATTTGATCTTACTAGTTGAGACTTTTGTTCATACTAGTTCGCCATTTTGTCAAACTAGTAGACCAAAAGTCTCAACTAGTTGGCTTTTTGACGAACTAGTGGCCATCTGGACCGAACTAGTAAAGCACAAATACATACTAGTTAACTAGTGAGCACCAAAAGCTTTAACATGTTAACTAGTCGACCATAAATTCGCCTTACTAGTTAACTTGTAAGGTCTAAGTTACATCAGCTAATTCACTAGTAGACATTTTGGCCTTCACTAGTTAACTAGTAAAACATTTTAAGTCTGACTAGTTAACTAGTAAGGTCTAAATCGAACAAAAGTAGTTAACTAGTAGACATTTTTGCATTGACTAGTTAGCATGTAGGCGGCAAAGAGAAGCCAGGTCAACATGTTAACTAGTGCGCAACATGCAAATGAATTGGGTGGGATTATGACAAAATCCTGAGTCCTGGTTGGTTGGAATTTATAATTTTGAACTGGAGAGCCAATAGGAAGGCTCAAAGTCCACTTTTTCCCTCCCCCTTATTAGCATTTTGCTCCACTAGTTAACTAGTGGGCATTTTGGCTCTTACTAGTTAACTAGTAAGGTCCAAAAGACTTTAGCTTGTTAACTAGTGGGTATTTTAGCTCTCACTAGTTAACTAGTAAGGCAAAGAAATTTCAACTAGTTAACTAGTAAGAACAAAAGTGTGTTGACTAGTTAACTAGTGGGCATTCTGGCTTTCACTGGTTAACTAGTAAAACATTGTCAACTAGTGGACATTTTAGCTCATACTAGTTAACAAGTACAACAATTTTCGCCTCACTAGTTAAGTAAGAGCTAAAATGCCGCAACTAGTGTTACTAGTGGACTTTTTGGCCTTTACTAGTAAGCATTTTAGTTCCCACTAGTTAACTACTGCAGAAATTTGTCAGCCACTAGTTAACTAGTAAGCCGAATTTACGTTCAACTAGTTAACATGTTAAAGCTTTTGCTGGTCACTAGTTAACTAGTACGTCTTTGTGCTTTACTAGTTCGGTCCAGATGGCCACTAGTTCGTCAAAAAGCCAACTAGCTAAGACTTTTGGTCTACTAGTTCGACAAAATGGCGAACTAGTTCTGGCAAAGACTGAACTAGTAGATGCAAATAAAGTTCGATATTCAGGATATGGAATAAATGCTCAAACGGCTTTCCATACAAGTGGGCTTTCAGGGAGGGGGGCCTGAGCTTAAACTGTGTTCAAAAAGAGGTACTGAAGCAGTGGACAGTATGAGAAATATAATTTTCTAGTAGAAACACTGAATACACATATGAGTATTCTGTGGCACCTTTAAAACTTTGAGCTGTCTGAATCTTTCAGTCTTTGTTACAACAGCAAGGCATAAAAATAAATTAATTCCATCCCGAGTGAATCAATGGATAAACAAAATGGAAAAAATGTGTCACGGATAACAGCATGACCACCAAAGATGAGCACAGACTGTCAACCAATCAAAAGCAGCGGACATCAGAAGAGTCAAATATAGATCATATGTAATTTTAGCCTGTGTGTCCTCTTTTCTCAGATGTTGTTGACACAGTATTCCTTATCTTCAGACAGTTGCTGCATCTGGTTTTATAGTCAAAGCACTGCAGAAAGCTATTGATCACTGCAGATATATATAAAGAAAGACAGATGAGGAAACATTTGGATCAAAGGGGCTGTCTCGTGTGACGCCGGCAGCAGTTCAGGACCTCAATCTACAAACTGAATGATTTCACTTTTCAGAGAGGTTTGAAAGGCCTGAAAGGTCCCGGGCATGAAGATTAATGAGGCGGAAATGAAATATGACAAATACAATGGAGATATTAGACAGGCTGTTTGAGATGAGAGACACGGAGGCTGATAAATTGATTCTCTGAGGCGTCACGTTTGTAAGAAATGTGAATTATACAGCTGCACTACAGTTAAGGTTTAAAAGATATTTATCTTAAAATGGGGCTACGAATCTCTACGTTGTTATTTCTCATTTAGTTTTGCAACTATGGATTATTTTAATCAGTTCATCTGCTATAATAATAATAAATTATCTGCACACCGACTTTTCCACCTCAGACAAGCGTAAAACTCTTGAATTTTTGGTGTTTCCATTAGAAGGAGGTGGATTGAAACGCAGCTACTGGCTGATTTGGCAGCTCTTTCGAATGTGAATGTTGATGAAATGAACATTGGATGATGTATCCAAACACAGATGTCCATTTATTTTAGTGTAAGCTGTGAAAAAGTTTCTCTGGCCCCATTTACACGAATTGTACACCAGCTGCACGAATTGTACTGCACGGTCCTGATTCGAACCAGTGAATACAGGTACGGGAGGCAGACACGCTGACGAGGAGTTTAAAACCCAAGGACAACAGCGTCGTTCGCCTACAAGTCTGTTAGCGTGTCGGGGAGTGAGGTTTACTCACTGCACAGACTCGCTGGCTTCCGTCACATATGCATCTCTGTTAGCCACATCACAGATCTGATTGCAATCTGTTATGGTTTTCTAGACTACGTGCAAATCATGGTCGGCCTATAGCAGTTTAGTTTAGCAGTAACAACTATCCAGCTAACAACTGTCGCATTAATGAACTATGAACGAGGAACAATTACATCTTCATACTCTCATTCACGCTGCTCTTTCACATGCGCAGATCATTCAGCAGGCAAACTCCTTCTGTGCCAATTCTGTCAGGTTTCTTTATAGTTTCATACCTTCTGTTGAGGATCTGTATGGCAAAAAGTCTTTCTGGACTTGTTATAAATATGCAGGCAAAAACAAGAACAGTTTAGCAAATATTAAAAAGGTTTATCTTCATACATGAATGATGATTACTGGCTACAATCTAACCAAATTTAATATCCGCATGCACAGAGCTGTTGTGGCAAACATCCCGACAGCTAAAGAGACAAGAGGGACAGATTGGGAAAAATCTGTATCAACCTGTAAGGCAGGATGACACACAGCTCCTAATCAGAAAATTGTATTTAAACCATTAATAAATGCAAAGGAGCATCACAAATAACATTTAATTGCAGTTTTACAGATTGTTGTAATAAAAGAGAAAGAGAATCTGGTCAACATCTGATATTCACTTAGAGCACAATATCAGCTTAGTGTACTACAAAGCCAACATATAGATCTAATCCTGGTTACTATGAGATAGTCCTTCATCGAAGCACTACACTCGGGCTCGTCCTGAGCTGTTACTTTATTGCATCACCAAGGACCAGTGTGTATTTTCTCTTTTCCTTTTTGAAACATTTTCACTCGAGAAGAAGAGAAGTAAAAATCTATTCTGGTTTTCCTGTCACGCGTATGCCGTTTATTTGGTTGTGTTTGATTTACGACACTGATCTCAGGGTTGTCTCTTTCTCTGGTTTCAAATTTAATGTGAAATGTCCGTAATCACAAGGAATATTGGAGATATTGGAAAATGATTAATGGCCTGAAATCAAAGACACTACTCCGGTCTCATAAAAAGACGCACAGTACATTTGTTGACTTTTCTTGCTTTGCTATTTCAGGGTTTAAATTGAACTCCAGGAAGGCAGAGAGATTGAATGGCTTTTTTTATAGACTCTGCAGCTGTCGCCATTGCGGTGACAATAACCTTTCAGTTGGTTTGTTTGATGAACTATCAGTGAGCTCTGGGCACATATGTGTTTTTCTCACCACTCATTTTCTGAAAACAACATCAGACATTTTGGGAAAAAAAGAAAATGGACAAAAACATTCCATATGACTTTAAAAATGGTGCGCATGATGGTTTTATTATGATATGACCTTTACTAATCAATGGTACAGCTATGTAGTTAATGAAGTGAGTGAAATGAAATGACCTTTATATGACTTTATGGGTGTTACTATATGTTTCATAGATATTTCCCTACAGAAGTTGTAATGTTTGCCCTGGAAATGTTTGGGGAAATAACTCGATCTCCACCACCAGTGAAAAAATGTAAACATACAGTTTGACATTTAGGGAAATAGACCTCTCTTATGTCTGCTAGCTACTTCCAGCAGTCAAATCAGCTTTGCTTAGCATAAAGACCGAGGGAAACAGCTACCGTGGTTTAGTTTTGTATTTACAGAAGGCTTACCGATATTAGAGTAGTGTTGAGCTTTTCATCTACTTCTCGTCAGGAAATGATTTAGCATAATTTATTCAAAGCTGTTCCTTTAATCACATAGGAAGGTTATACAGAGCATCTAATGCTAGCAGCTCTTAAAGGCCCCATCCACACTACTACATTTTTGTTTAAAAACGGAGTTTTAAAACGAATACGATCTCCGTCCACACCAGCCTTTTAGAGTTGATCTCCGTCTGTATTAGAATGACTGAAAACGCACAGCTAGTAGCCGTTCATGTACACTGGGCATGCGCATGCCAGTATAAACATGAAGCAGATGGTCTATTCCGTACTTAGAGAAGATTTGGCAAAAGAAGTAATGCAAACAAAGAATCAGACCAGATTTTTGTTTGCATGAATCAAAAACGAGCTGGGACTGTTATTGAATGTAACACGGGAGTTAAAAGGCTGTGGCAGTGGAAAAAAGTCTGGGAATTGTCGCAAAGCAAGTGTAGGCTGTAAGTGTTATTTGTACGGTCCAAAATATTTTCATAAAAACACCAAATCAAAATCTCTGTCAGTAGCATCGTGCCTCTACTTTCCATGACTTATGAGACCCCATCAGAGAGCCAAATGTGAGCATCTGCATCATCGTTTCTAAAGTCTCCCGTTTTTTGTCCGTCCCCACTAAAACGCTACTCAAAGTTTTAAAACAACAAACGGCGTCGGCAGCGTTTTCAAACTTCTCCGTTTTAGGTCTTCGTTTTCGCCGTTTTAGTCTGGACAGGAGGTGCAAACATAGCAAAAGGTTTTATAATGAAAACGCAGTAGTGTGGTTGGGGCCTCAGACTGAACATAGACACAAACAAATGCTGTGTGATGCTTCAGTTAGTACACAGTGTGTACACTATGTACTTATTTGCAAAGTACCGTGAATTTTGACATGGTAGTGATGTATCAAATCGAACAAAGCTGTTGACCGGAAATGCAGATCGCAACATTTGACCGCCTTTTCTTCTTCTTCTTCGGCAAATTGCAACCGGACAGAACATAACCACCAAATTAACACAATAAAGTTAAAACATACTTATGGCATATCCCCGATAACAGAAAAAATAAACCCACATAACTTAAATTTATATAGTTTATGCACTTTTGCACTCAAACTAGCAAGATTAAGTACACGGGACTACTAACTGCTAGCGTGGGCACAACAGTGCTTTAATTTAAATTATAAAATTAGCATGCTAACATGCTAACAGTGACAATGATGTTAAAGAGGTGTTCACCATCTTAGTGTAGCATTTTAGCATGATGACATTTCCTAATTAACGCTAAACACAAAGTAGAGCTGGGACTGATGGGAATGTTTTAGACTTTCAGGTAAAGTCTGTAGGATTCATCTTCCCGAGAACACGAATGTCATGAAAAATAGTTCTTGAGATATTTCAGTTTGGACCAAAGTAGTGCACTGGCCCAAAAACAGAGCTACATTACTAGTCATAGTGCCACATTATGGTACATTAACAGTATTAACCTAAATAAAGTCTACTGTGTGAATGCGTGGGTGAGTGTACCAGCTGTTATTTTGCTTCAGTAGTTGTCAGTGTAGAAGATGTTTACCGATCATAAATCTCCTGAAACCACAAAGACTCACCCCCACTACATCTACAGCCAACTCTCCTCTCCCTGAGTGTTCCCAGCAAAGCCGTGCACTAGGCCGGCCTAAAGTTGGATGGCTGAACTGCCCCTCTGGAGGACAATTTTTTTTTGTTGTTGTGGTTGCATAAATGTGAATCACCCATAAATTGCTAAAGACTAAATTAAAGCGCGATATCATCAAAGCTTTTATTACTTTTTGGACACAGATGGGCCCAGAGCCGTAATAAAAGTGATGCTCCATGCCCCTTGTTATGTGAGACTGTATCTTTTGTACTTTGTATTGTTGCCGTTGTGTGAGGGCTTTGGGTGAGTCTTTTGAAGTTGTGGAAATGATAAACGAATTGAGTAACCGAAGAGATGCACTATGAATAAAAATCTCCAGAACAATGCGCAGCTTGTCAAGTTTGCTTGATATAATGTTATCACATGAAACAATCTAAACACATAGTTGTCTAACCCACAGAGAGAAAGAGCTGAAGGAGGCACTGTTTGTATATTATTAATATTTTAATTATATAATGTTACTATATTCATTATAATATCTTATAATAGTAGACATAGCTCACCACTAGTATAATATTAATTTCAGTTACAGCAGTTTTATTTTTATGGGTGGTTGGTCGTTACTTGCACACTGTCCTCGTAAAACTTTTTTCCTGTTCCATAACAATGTTTCAGCGGCAAATGCGAGTGAAATACCCTCAACGAGTATGTTAGAGAGTTAAATGGGCAAGCCTGTAAGAGTGGGATGAAGAGAAAGAACTTTGTATATATGCAAATAAGGTTTCTTCATGACAAACGCTTTGTTAAAGTGCTGTAAAAATAAAATGAAAAGGTGTTTGATGTTTGAATATTGTGGTTTCCTCAAACGTTTGAATGCTTTCTTACAAAGCTACTGTAGTGTATAACATGTAATTAAAAAAGAGCCATTGTGCCAGTTGAAACAATCAAATAGATAAATGACTCAAACACACATCAAATTAGCTGCTTAAACTGCAAGAAACTTTATATCTGCAATAATGTTTTAACTTACACAGTGTGCAGAGTATTTATGTCATTAATCTGAATTCTTAAATTGTTTTGTGGTTAGTTAAATGACCAAGGAGCCCATTTATATCAGGTTCCCAGTTCATGCTAACCAGAGTGCTGCTGAGTTTACTATGAAATGTCAATTATCAGCGTGTGTGGGAACACACTCTGTTTAATTTGCCTGTCGTATCAATATAACCAAATATAGCTGCTGTGGTCAAATCAATCTACCAGCAAACATCCATCATCACCGGCTTTAATTGTTTCCTGTCTGACTCATCATCTCAAATCCACCTCTATCCCATCTGCTTTTCATTATTTTATCTGCATCCTTTAATCTGTCACTCATCCTCTGAGTGTTATCTTTGCCTGCTTCCTGTGTTTTTCATCGTAAACACGTTGATGGTCACCGGGAATCAGGTATTACAGTAATTACTGATTGCTTTGGCTTTGGCGTTTCAAAGTGCAAGGAAACAAACCGCTAAATGTGGTGTGCAGAGAGCTTACATACTCAGCCCACCACATATTACCACCAGTGCTAATTACAAAGAGTACACATTACTGAATCGGCGTGTGTGTTTGCAACATCAATACCATCATGAGGACTGTTGTAACATAATGGCTAATTACTTCACCATCACTGCCATACATCTGAAATATAAGGGAAATGGGGAATGCATGAGAAGAAATGAAAGAAGAAATTTAATTTCTTGCCTTCTGATTACTGTCAATATGTATTGAGGTCAGCTTGCTGTATTTTTTGGATGTTGAAACAAATGATTTAAATAAGATTTAGTGTCTTTGTGGTCCAGACAGCATACAAGCAGTGATGTACAGTTGCATCCTCCTTTTGTTTACAGCGTAAAGTCAGACTCTAGGTCATATTATCTATATTTACAATAAAACATCACATTCCATAAGTAAAATTAAAATCATTAAAATACACTTAAAATACTGAATTCTGTAAATTGCATGTTTTTTGCATGTGCAATGATTAAAATCCAGTGGTAAACATGAAATGTGGTGATGCTCTGCTAAACTTGCAGCATGATGTATTTAATAGAAATGTTTTCATTTTGTGTGCTGTGTTTAGAGAAAAATTCTGTTGAGCCAAATTATTTGCCAAATACTGAAACAGGCACTCGGAGCAACGACCCTGTAATTATAAATGAATACCCTGCTTATGAATATTTTATTAAACTGTTTTTGTCTTTTAGTTTGTGTGTGTGTTTTGGCAGATTTTATATAATTTACAAATCGACAATGTTGACGCTGATGGTTTTTAAAGTTGAAATGTGAAACATGCATTTTTTCCAATAAAGAGAGAAACTTGCTTTGGAGGTCAGCAGCATTGGAAGTGCACTTTTTCTCACGTCAAATATGTGTCTGTTTTTCATTTCAGTCTCTTCAAAGATGAAACAAATGTAGGAAATGTCAACGATTCTGTCACATAACGGATTGATTTGTTTCCTCCAACAGAACAGATGGGCGGGAGCTGAGACGGCAGAAGGACAAAGCGACATTAAGAGCACATCTATGGGTGTCGTCTCGCTTCCCGGGCTGGAGATGACGGATGAGATGGGGGAGAACGGCAGCTTTGCCAGCCCCTCGCCTGGACTCCCCCTGTTTCTGCTCATGTTCAACGGCAGCGATCTGAACGAGACGCTGTTGAACGAGACGCTGTTGAACTCAACCAACTCCACCAACCCAGATGTCTCCTCAGGCTCCGGCGCGGCAGGGGTCCTCATCTCACTCATATACATAATTGTCTGCATCATCGGCCTGGGTGGAAACACTTTAGTGATTCACATTGTGCTGCACTACTCGAAGACAGAGTCAGTGACCAACATCTACATCCTAAACTTAGCCATCGCCGATGAGCTGTTCATGCTCGGGTTGCCTTTCCTGGCGGTCCAGAACACCCTCCAGTCGTGGCCGTTTGGCCCCTTCATGTGCCGTCTGGTCATGACTGTCGACTCCATCAACCAGTTCACCAGCATCTTCTGCCTGACCGTGATGAGCATCGATCGCTACCTCGCTGTAGTTCACCCCATCCGGTCTTCAAAGTGGCGCCGCCCTCAGGTAGCCAAAATGGTGAATTGCACTGTCTGGGCTCTGTCGTTCCTTGTTGTTCTGCCTGTGGTCGTCTTTGCCAACCAGAAGGCACGAGGTACTTGTAACATTGCATGGCCACACCCGGCTAAGATCTGGCAGGCAGCTTTCATCATTTACACCTCCACAGTCGGATTCTTCTGCCCTCTTCTTATCATCTGCCTCTGCTACCTACTCATCGTCTTCAAGATCCGCAGCTCGGGTAAAAAAGTCCACGCCACCTCAACCAAGCGAAGGAAGTCAGAGAGAAAAGTGACACACATGGTTGTAATCATTGTTGCCGTGTTTGTCTTCTGCTGGCTGCCTTTCTACGCCCTCAACATCATCAACCTGCTGGTGTCCCTGCCCTCAGAGTACCAGGGTCTTTACTATTTTGTCGTAGTGCTCGGCTACGCCAACAGCTGCGCCAACCCCATCATCTACGGCTTCTTGTCAGACAACTTCAAGAGAGGTTTCCGGAAAGCCCTCTGCCGCTCCACGAGGAAGGTGGAGAACCACGAGCCCATGGAGCACCACAATCAGCAGGAGGAGGAGGGGAGGACGGCGCTCATGCCCAGGGAGAGCCTGAGACGGGCAATCAAGGACGAAGAGGACGATTACGAGGAAGACGTGACAGAAATGACTGAGATCTACAGAATCGCCCAAAATGGCAACAGCAGCTTCCAGCAGCAGAGCTCGGAGCCACTGTTCTCGGAGAAAGGAGTGACTCCGGGAGCAACGGAGCCGTCGTGCCCAGACAAGAGGGACAAAGCTGGGGACACGAAAGGGAAAGATCCAGTCAACGGGTCCACACTGACTGTACCGTTGCTTCTCAATGGAACCAAGAATGGGAGCATTAAAACTCTGCCAGAGGAAAACATGGAACAGAGCACCTCATTAGAGATAAGTTACTTATAGTGTAAAAGATGGACTGTATGTTACGTGAAGTGAACTCAGTATTACAACACAGGGCAGCCTGCCTCGAATCCACAACATTGAGCTGTTTGTAATGGAGCAAAAAATGCCCATTAACAAAATACATCATGAACACTTTAGAAAAACTCCTTAGATTTGCTATTTTTGATCAATGGACTCAAAGTTTCTTTAGCATTTGAAGGAGTTGCTAAAGTTTACCAACATAGAGAGTGTATATAATGTACATATGCATGACTGATTATACAAAGTTGTGCCTTTCCTGACTTTTATCACATGTATCTTGTTGATTGTTGTACTTGTAGCCTTTTTATTCCATGTGACAACCGTATTTAAGCTTCAGTCAACATTCACTGCAACCACCTACACGTTAGCTAAAATACTACATTAATGACATGTCTATTATTTTAATTTAAGTAGGAATCCCGTGTATGTAGCCCCATCTCATATTTCATTATGTTGTAATACGTCTTGCAGGTTACACTTTAAGGCAAATGTAAATGTTTGTTCTCATTCAGTATATCCAAATATTCTATGTGGATATTAGCTTTGATGCACGTGGCTTATATTCAGGCCCTGAAATTAATCTAAGCTATGTTGTAGCTGAAATTGTGACTGTGGTGAAGGATTTACTTTGTCTCTTACATAATAGTTGGAAAAATGCACTATTTCCTGAAAGCATAAAAGTTGTGTTTGATAACATTTCACGCTGGACGGAAGATCAGACCTCTCCCTCGATGAGGTTAGACAATAAAACAGCATGTGCTGGCTGCTGCTTGCAGATCAAGATGGATTGAAAAACACACTTTGAATGGAAACAATAATATTACTGTAATAATTTCTGTTGATTAGAAACAAAAAAACTAGGGCTGGGCAAGTTAACGCGTTATTGTTTTAAAAAAAATTGTTATTATTTTGAAAGTCCGTTGCTCACTGGCTCTGAATACACATGCACTCAAACCATGAGGTCACAGGAGGGGCGGGATGTTGATCAGTCTGCAAATCACCCACCCAGACAAGCAGCAGAGGGAGGCTTCGGCAGACTACGTAGGATGCAGCGTGTGGGAGAAGCAGACGGCGCTCCACAAGTAAACGGCAGGCGCTCTATGGATAGTAACCATGGCAACGGCTTCTGTGCACTACACAGCTGTAGCCTATTTAACTGGATGAAATTATACATACCTGTTCAGAAAATAAAAAGAAGAAAACAGATTTATATATGTTAACCTGTTGCTCAGAAGGTGCCTGTTATGATGTTATGATCGTGGCTCTGGACTCTGATGGTGATTTGTTTTTAACAAGCTAGATAAAAGGTGATGCCTGAGTGTCCAGGCAAATAGCTTTGGTTTAATATTGATTTGATTACATTAATGTTTAAGTTGAGATTTACAAGAAATATTTTATTGCTACTGTGTAAAGGGAATACTGCTGGTAAAAAGCACCTTATTTGTACCTTAAATTGTTTGCAAACCACATGTTGTTGCACTTTTGTGTAAATAGCAGTACATTTAAATTTAAAGTGCACAATACACTGCTTTAGAATTAATTATTCAATTTTATGCATAACTATGTGATTAATTGCAAGAAAATCATGTGATTAATCTCGATTAATCGTTGCCCAGCACTAAAAAAAAACTCATACTTTCCTGTGTAGTATTATAATTTTGTGTCAGTGTACTCTGTCCAGTACGTTATAGATTAAAACAGGTAATTCTTAAAGTCTTATGTTGAGTTCATTTTTACATCCTGTAAAGTTACGACACTGTCAAAAATTTAAAGTTAATAATTTGCCATTTTGTTATCTGGAAAGACTTTTTGGTGGTAAACGTAACATGTGTATTATGATAGGAATGGCAGTCATCATGTAAATACAAATATGACTTACACGTTTCAAATCACACAGGCTCTATAGGGTGGTGTGCAAATATAGTATGTGTGTGTTTATTGTTGTACAGACTGAAGCTGACACATAATACTGATGTTGTACCACATCCAGTAGATTCTTTATCAGACATACTGGATGACTCCACAAAAAACCTACAGATGAATCCTCTTCAGATCAGCCCATATGATCCGACATCTGATTGATGCAGAGTAATTATGCCGGTCTAGATCAAGCGAACGCCTGCATCGTATCCATCCCCAAACTCGGCTCGGTCTGGCGAGTGCACAGAGAAACACATTTATTAAACTAGTGCATTGATATTAAAAAACAAATACTTAAAGTGGAACTCCACTAGATCTGCAACAAACTGTCAATTAATTAATTAGTCAATTGAAAGAAAATTAATTGCCACCACTTTTGATAATGGATTAATCGTTTTTTTTTAACATTTTCTGGTTCCAGCCAAGAGATTTTGACTGTAGACTGTTTGTCGGACAAAAGAAGCACTTTGAAGACGTCACTTGGGGCTTTGCGAAGTTTTGATGTGCATTTTTCAAAAATGTTCCACATTTTATAGACTAATTGATTAATTGGCAGATTAATCAACAATGAAAATAAACATTAGTTTCAGTCCTAAACTCCATCAGTGTTACACATAATGTTGGGGAGTACTAATGTGTATGTAAACAAAGTCGTGTAAGTGGCTTTAGTGGCTCCAGAGGGAGCTGTGTGAAGTCTGATATGGTGTGTGGCGTTAAAAAGACACGATCTCACCAGACCTCTGTAGCAGCACTCCTCATGGGCTGCCACTAGCATAATGCTCCCTGTTTTCCAACTGAACTGTTGGTGGTGGAATTGCATTGTGGGTAATGCAGACAGCAGGTTTCGACAAAGAAGCAATGAAAATGTTCTGATGCAACGATTCATATTTTTTTGTTTGTTTAATGTCCATTGTGAGTCCGACAGTGGTACAGGAGTGTAATACTAATGGAGTACTCTTTTAAAGTTAATTAAGAGCACTGAGAAATAACACACTTTATAATTCTGTACAGCTGTGGTCCCCTTCATCAGAGGCCGTGGAGGGTAACAGAATAAGGAATATTTAACTCTGATCAACACTGTAAACTACTAACTTACACTCAGTTGCATGCTCTCAATCTTTCATAATCCATACTGTCCACTCTGCTGATGGTTGACTTACTGATATGTCGGGGGGTGAGTTTCCTGGGGTCCATCATAGATTTTTCTCTAGTTTGTGGAAATAAGATAAGATCAACTTTATTGTCCCAGAAGGGAAATTTGTCTTGGGCATCAGTGCCTTCATGAGGCTGCAGTGAGCAACAATAACACATGTGGACTTTCCACTGACATACATCATACAGTCCGCACCATACATTTACATTACATTGCTCAAGTATCAGAGACCTGAGTGATATAAACCAATGAATTATTATATTCAGTTGCACTTGAGCACATAAAGCAGAAAACAATATAACAACACTAAAAGTACATCCACCACAATTCTATGTAAAAAAAGAAAAACTCATATGAGACCTAGTTGATAAAAAACACTACTGCAAACAATCAAATCACTATTAAACTATACATAAAAATAAATTTAAAAAATAAATAAATAAATGACTTCTGTTGCAATAAACACTAGGTATAAAATGGGACCAGGATTAGGAGATGTAGACTAATAATAAGGTGACTGTTTATTTACTTTACTAAAGTTGATTTGATGTGAATTTACTCTTTCATATGAATACCACCCAACATCTGGCACGTTCTGCTATGTGTTAATAACTTCAGTACTCGAGTGGATACTTCCCACCCCCGATGTTTCTGCAGGTAAAAAAAATAAACTCATTCTAACTCTTTTGTCATTCATCAGAAACTCCCCGCCGTTCATTCATGAGCGCGAGCGCACCATATGTAGCTGGCTGTAAATACAGAGTACTTCTGCTCGGCGCTACTGTCGCTGCTCCTCTCGGCCGGTCTTCAGCCCACGCACACGCTTCTGCAAAGATCCTCTGAGGAGCATAAAACCATCATTAAAGGTGCATTAAAAAGGGATTTGCCTGGCTGATGCTTTATTTGCCAGGCCCCTGGGGGCTGCAGTTTGATGAGAGTGGAGATTTGTTGGGGGCGAGTAGAGTTGTGTGTGTTTGCTCTCCCTCTGTGAGTAAGCTGTTTACTAATGTTTGCCCATGTGTGTGTTCGGGCTATAAATACCCTCGGGTTCGGCCTCCTGCCTGTGTGCTCCCAGACTCCCTTCGGTGTTAACCCACCTGTGCTTACTGTACAAGGAGAGGTGATAGTCAGTTGATGGGGCTGCGGGTGGCCTCGCTATGACTCAGTGCGAGTCTCTGCCTACAGGCTCTCGCCCACGCGCAATACGGACAAGGCTCAAGTTAACTCTAATGGGCTATTATTCACTTTTTGGCAGGAGCAACTACCTGTGCAAACACTGTCATCAGCTGAAGAGGATGAACACAACAAGGTCCACACATGATCCTAATGAACATGAATGCTTCGGATTAAATATCTTGTGCTGCACAATTATCACATGCAGAATAACAGGAGTTGTAGGCTACAATTATCCTGCTGGTGAAGCTACCTGCGTGGGATTCTTTGTTACGATGTGGGTTTTTTTTTAAATCACTTAAGCTGAAGTGTTGGTTTTTATTTAAGTGCAGGAACTGTTTCCCAGTGGGAAATAAACCCTCATTTAAGTGTCTGCAGCAGATACTACAGTGTAAAACATGCTCTCTTCTGAGATAAATTAAGTGTGCAATATAATTCTTCTGGTTGCAGGTTATTGTACATTTTGTGTATTACATTGGCTGGACTGTTTTTTCTTGTTGTTTTGTTTTTGCTGCTGCATTTAAATATTTTGTGCCATAATGTCAAATCTGTCACTGAATAAATCATTTAGACTTAATGGATGAAAAAATAAAAGATGTGTGTTGAGTGAAGCTTATTTCCCAACATGTCTGATTATTTCTTTAATATGTATCAAGTACATAATTTAACATAAAACAATCTGGCCTTCATCACGTTAAAAAACTTTCACCATCATGGACAATAAAGCTACAGAAAACTGTACCAAGCCTCTCGAAGCATAAAGAACGTCTCCAGGTATTAACAGAGGTCTCTGATTAAACTCAGGTCCGGATCCTTATTTAACTCTCAGAAGAGACAGAAACCATGAGAAAGCCAGCCTGTCGATTATGCAGCAACTTACAACCCATATTGGCCTGTTTTGTGAGGCCGTGACCTCTAGAGGCAGAAGAAGTCAGGTGACGTAGTATAAAGAGCGACAAAGTCTGCGTTAGGAGGTGACGTCTTTTGTTTGACAACGTTTTGATGATTTAGGACAATTTGGACTTACGTAATCTACATATTTTCACCCTAGCGACGACTAAACCTAACCAAGTGGTTTTGTTAAAGGCCAATTCATACATGTGTTGAATCTACACCGTAGCCTCTGTGTAGCCACATAGCCACATACCCTACTCAGCACCCTAAACTGTAGACTGACATGTGCCCTCAGAGTGTAACCACACAATCAACCTATTTTGTTGTTTAGGTATGAGGACATGTTGCAGCAAACACATGCAACAAATGTATATTAAATGTATTTGAACATTTCTGCATAAACTGGCACACAGAAAGTTTGCAGCTCATTGGTGCCCAAGCCGGGGCTCAAGATCCCTACAAGAGGTCGCAGATGAGTTAAAGGATTAAAAGTAGAAAACTACATATTCTGCAACAGAAAATCATTTTTTTCAGTCGATCCTCCAACATTTCCATTCCTGTTTTTGGAAATGACTGGATAAATGTAACCTCTTAAATTCAAATACAAGGACGGAAAAAATGACTGAGAAAGAGAAACAAGCTTCAGAGCTGGAGGTGTTGACAAGATAAACGTAGTCAGGAAGAAGTGAGTTTATTTTGGTGACACTCAAAATACAATTATGGATCTTTTATTAACAGATCAGTGCTTCTTCAGGCTCATGAAAAGCTGCTCTGGGCCAGTGGATTAATGAAAACGACAGTGTGGGTATTAATTAGTGACGGCACACCGACAGGCTCGACTTCAATAGTAAACAGTGCAAATGTCATTAAAAATAAACAAAATACCAAATATACACTCAGGCAGAGCTGAACACACTTATGCAACTGATGACGCAACTATACAATTAGTTTTAAAGGAAACAAGTGAACTTCTCCAGCATGGCAAACTGTTTTTTTCTACAACTGCAAACCGTCATGAAGAGTCTGATAAACTGACTGTAGGGTTTTTTTGTTTTATGTTTAACACTCCTTGAACCCAACAGCAGAACCCAAATGAGGAATAAGGTGGAAAAACTCACAAGTTAATTTCGTAACTCCAGAAATGTGCAATAGTGACCTCTTGCTTGAAGTCTTTCAGAAGACAAGTGTGAGCTGGCCAGGCGGTCTGGAAAATAAACAGGTGAGGCACTGACTGAGGAAATCTCCCACAGGACACCTGTGAACCTGAAGGGAAAACTGGATTAGGCAAATGTCAGGCAACAAGAGGAAGAACATCAACGCAATTCCAAGGTTTAAACAAAGCACAAGCACCACATGAACAGACATTCTGGGGTTTAAATACTGCAGGGCTTTGATAGCTGGAATGAGTCTCAGGTGTACAAGTGAGTCACATGTGTACAGGTGAGTGGACATCCAGAGAGGTGGACCAGAGCGTCACGTCCAGACAACACACACACACACACACACACACACACACACACACACACACACTGAGGAGACAGACAGGGCAGCCAGAGAGGTGGCACTGTCGACTATAACATACATAATATTTAAACTACAGATATTAATGATTTCATATAATATGTTTTACATGTAAAATCATAAACTACAAATTAACAAGTAACTAGCTGTCATATAAATACGATAAAAAAAACATACACTGATCAGCCATAACATTATGACCACCTGCTGGTCATGATGTAGGTCTCACTAAAACAGCCCAGACCCGTCAAGGCCTGGACTCCACTGTGTGTGTTCGGACACCTTTCTATCAGAATCAGCATTAACCTTTTCAGCAGTTTGACCTACAGTAGCTCGTCTGTTGGATCAGACTACACAGGCCAGCCTTCGCTCCCTACATGCACCAGTGAGCCTGTCACCGCTTTTCCTTTCTTGGACCACTTCTTATAGGTTTGACCTTTATCAAAGTCACTCAAATCTTTACACTTGCCCATATTTCCTGCTTCTAACACATCAACTATGAGGACACAATTTTCACTTGCTTCATAATATATCTCACCCACTGACAGGTGCCACATTAGCGAGATAATCAGTGTAATTCACTTTACTTGTCAGTGGTCATAATGTTATGGCTGATTGGTGTAACCACAACATATATTGTAAATAAGTGTGATCATGAAAATGCTACCGCGCTAACATGCTAATATGCTGATAAACATGTTCACCATCTTACTTTAGCATATTAGCATGCCAACATTAGCTAATTAGTACTGAAAACTGAATCCCTTTACAAAATGTAATGAGAGTCCATCCAATAGTTTTTGAGATGTTTCAGTCTGGAACGAAGTGGCACGTCTAAAAAATCTCACACTACTACACTAGTAGTATTAAGGACTTGTTGTGTACTCCAGTAGTAGTTACGGTCCACCTATACACCTTTAAGTCGATGTGAAGAGGGAAAAGAAACATCTAGCCTGCAGAAATAATCACTGTGGCTAATTATTTCTGTTTCACATTCTCATCAAGATGCATAATGAATATGACTCACTGTGTTAACCATCTGCTGTCAGCGCTGCTCCAAAGATCCCTGAAGGATGAGCTCTGCTGCCAGGTGGTGATGCAACATGGGAGAGGTGGTGATGCAACATGGGAGATTTTAACCATTACATCTGTACTTTACTAAAGTACTTCAACTAATACCACACTGTGAAAATACTCAAGTAGAAGTCAGACACATGTAGTGGAGTAAAAAGTGCAGTATTTGCCTCTGAGATGTAGTGCAGTACATGGGAAGTTGATTACATGATGTGTAGATGATTCATCACCTGAGTGAAATATCTGAACTATGTGTAGCTGACATCCATCACACAATAATCATGTTTATAAATAAGATTTCCTGATGTTAACAAAACACAATGTGTCATTTTTCTCATTTACACTTCTGAAGATGTGAATGTGTAAAACAAGTAGAATGTATGTGCAAACACTGAATTCACAATAGGCTACTCTCAGAAAGCACAGGCTGCACATGTTGCCATCCTCAATGTGCAAAATCCCACAATCCAACCTGCTTCCTCTAATCTGAGTAACATGTTCTGAAATAAATCTACATCCATCTGTAGCAAGTCATCATGGTCACGTCTAATGTGTGCTGCAAATTAACAATGTGCTGTTAGTTTTTGTACGTGTTCAATTTTATACCGGCAATATGTATGCTCTGTGTACTCTTAAGAAACTAATTAGTATGCAATCAATAACAACAACAATAATAATGATAATATTAATAAAACGAGATGATAAAAATGTATAAATAAAGTATTATGAAAGTCTTAAAATACTAAAGTGTATATTGGCCCGGTTTTTCTGTATATAAATGTAAAGTGTACACAGGTCAAAGGTGTTCCTGTAGTTTTATTTACTTGTACAAACAATTCATTTTCTTTTGCATGACATGTGACATGACTTGATTTCATGACAAATGACAACTACTGCCCTTGTTATATGATATTTTATTCCATTGTTATAAGTAAGTTTCACTGTTTTCACTTTAGTTGTTGTACTCCCTCTTGCCTGCTCTTTCTAAAGCACTTTGTAATTGATGATTTTGATAACTGCTTGTCAAATAAACATTGTTATTTGATTGTTTTATTTTGAAAGTGTTCACCGGAAGTGATATTATGATCTTGATGTTGCGGGAGTTGAGTGTGTTTTAGACTCGTGAGTGTTCACCGCCCTCCAGTGGTCGCAATGAGGAACTGCACCACTACATTTAAATCAGCGGTTAACAGCTTTAATGTCAGTATAAAATAAAACAACACCAACATGTGAAAATAGGTATAACTGTCATTAATAAGTGACATCAATATCGGTCACTTAAGAGTTGTTTCAATAACAGGTTTCTCCCTTGAGAAAATCTTGACCTATGGTCTCACTTCCTGGCTTGGAAGCTGTGTGGACCATGAAAAAGAACAACTAAACAGGGTCGTGAAGACAACCAGCAAGATCATTGGTGCTCCACTCCCCTACCTAAGTGAGATCTACCAGCAACGCTGCATTTACAGAGCCATCTCCATCATTAAGGACTTAAACCACCCATCTCATCACATCTTCTCCCTCCTGCCATCTGGGAGGAGGTACAGAAGCTGCAGATCAAGCAGGATGCTGAACAGTTTTTTCCCACAAGCCGTGAGAATCACAAATGGACTGTTGCCACATCCCGATCACATATCCCCCTCAATGCACGCACGCACACACACACACACACACACACACACACATACACACACGTCACCTAGACAGTACAGGTGAAACTTTAAAATTCAACAAAAGGACTACAGTATGAAACATTGTTGTGAGTTTGGCTGCTTAGTGTGTATTGAATTGTACTGATTGTTGTTTGTGTTGTTTTTTTTTTTATCTCTCTATTTTTAGGAATGTGTTTTTATTAGGAATGTGTTTTTATTAGGAATGTGTTTTTATTAGGAATGTGTTTTTAGGTCATATTTTAACTGGGTTATTTATTCTTATTGTCCTTTAAATGCAAAATGCTACAAAAGTAGCTGATGAGATACAACTTTTCATTTCTCTGCGTATTGAAATACCAGGTGAAATGACAAAGAAGTTTATCTATCTATCTAAGTACACTTGTACACAGTGCAATGGAGTATAGTGCAAAGGATGCTGGAATAAATAAGTATTATGTGCAGGTGTTGTTAACTTGAGGTGCTTAACGATCATGGTATTATCATTTTAATTGTCTCTCTCTGTTCTCTAGTGGTCACTGTTAAAAACTGTAACTGAGCAATCTAAAAAAACGGTTTGTTCTGATTATAAGAACAATGATAATATTAATATTTATAATAAAATTCTAATCTGGTGGTAGGGATGGTGCAGTGGCTAACACACATGCCTATGGTATGAGAGACCCGGGTTCAACTCGCCACTGTGACCTTTTTATATACAGGCTATGACTGTGACACATCCACCATTGTGTCCCTGAGCAAGACACTTAACCCCTAGCTGCTCCACAGGCCTGTGACCTCTGACGTGCTTAGCAATTGTAAGTCGCTTTGGATAAAAGCATCAGCTAAATGAATAAATGTAAATGTAATTTAATGTAATCTATATATTTAGACAGAGATAAATAAGGATCCCCAGTTTCTTGTTAGTACTAGTATTAGTGGTAACTGTATTAATAATATACTTCCTTTGTAAATGCTTTGTTAACTTCTATTTTCATTGTTGCTAGTGACCAGAAAATACTCCTGTCACCTGCGGCTGGTTTATTTGGTGGTTTTCTCTGAAAGGTTAAATGCGGTTGTCACGCTTGACTGTTTTATTTTGAAGGATTTACTCGGAAATGTCAGTTGATATTGTGTCTGTCTTGATGCAAGGTAAATATGAATTTATAAACGCCGCTGCTCACCGTGGTTAACAGTGTGAATTATTATGTGTTAATCATTACTAGTGTGGTTATTACAAACAGCAACAGTAACATGAGTACTGTTAATAACTGAATCATTACACCAACACTGTGTTGATTTATTTTATACAGACTATTGTTGATGTGATGGTGAAGGGAACGAATTTTTCCGATTTTTCCGACGCCACATGAATGCAGCGCGACTCTAGAAAGTGTAAAGCAAGACATAATAGCATACTAACACATCCGGCGAATCGTTTCAAAATAAAACTTTCAAACTTGTAGGACTGTTGTGAGTTTATCCGTGAAAACACATTAGATAAAACATACTACATATGTTCATAAATATATATATTTATAACAAAAAAAGCCTTATTGCCCCGTAATACAACCACAGGTGGACTGCACCATCAGCATTTTGACAGCTGCACTTATAATAAAAAAAACCGCTTTCCGTTTTCCGCTTTACGGCAACTCGCCACTTCCTTTCACGCCGGCGGTCAGTCGGAGATCTGCACCGTTGGAGGACCGGCTCGATTAAGAGGACCGATAAGGTGTCAAATCATTTACGGTAAGTCTCCAGTGAAACGTTTACAGATGTATGAAAAGTTACAGCTTTCAGTCGTGTGTTGAGATAAACCGCAGCGGGTCTTGTTTAACTGTACGTAGCCTGCCTCCCAGTTAGCTTAGCATTGCTAGCGCGGCCACCTGGCAAGATGACTAGCTTTGGCTAGTTAGCCACCGTTAGCTAACTGAGCCAGACCCGCACAAAATCCCCGATCCAGACCTTGAGCCAGATGAATGTCTGGTTCTTCGTCCTTGATATAACTTTTATTGGTTCTTGTAAATCCATTTTATGACGCAGTCGCGACTCTTCAGCAACGTCTGTTAGCATGTGACGCTAACGCTAAGCTAATGTTAGCCAGTGGTGCCAGATGTCAGCTGATGCTCGATGAAAGATGCTGTTTGAAAATGTACAACTATAACAAAGTCTTCTTAGGGCGTAATAAAGGTGATCATGAAGGGTCGATGTCACGCCTGCCAGTTTGTTTAAAAAGCTCATCAATAAGGAGTAAAACAAAACCTATTTTCTTATTCGTGAGATTTGATTCTTTGACTTCCCTTTTAATCGATACATACCCATCTGCTCCTTTACTCTCACGGATCAATAAAGGCCAATTGGGCATCTAATGAATCTACAAAGTTACTCTAATTCTCCCATTTCTAAAAGTTTGTACCAACTTGTTGTTGCATGCTCAGGGGTCAATGATGACTAGCCCACTGCGCAAGCTGACCAGCGCCTATTTATTTTAGTGCATTGCTGGAGAAATCTGTGCTGCTCATTGGCTGAGACCCTGTGCATGTCTGGGACAGGTGCAACCTCCGCAGTTAAAGAAAATACCTTGCTTTTACGGTGGTTATCTGGTTGTATGGACGTTCTTTCAGGCGACTTGTTTGGTCACAGAAGTCTGTCTTTTCCCCCTCTTGACTTCAGGCCATGGCCAAGTTCAACGCCCCCGTGATCCAGGACAATCCGTCCGGATGGGGTCCGTGTGCGGTCCCAGAGAAGTTTAAAGACATGCCCTACCAGCCTTTCAGCAAAGGAGATCGTCTTGGAAAGGTTTGTTTTCTGACATTACATGCTTATAAAGTTATCTCCTGAGGCATCCACGTAACCTTCACGTTGTGCGTTTTCTCTCTTGTCAGGTTGCTGACTGGACTGGAGCGACTTATCAAGACAAGAGATACACAAGTGAGTAATATATTTATACAAAATATTCCTCATGTGTACATTTTATTGAGGCTGCCCACTCAGATTTATCTCTAACCTAAAATATTATGTAGTATTTATTTTTTTACTTGTTAAAGTGTGTGTGGTGATTCAATGTAAGTGTTAATATTTTAACCACGATTAGTTGGTAAAATTAAAGAGACTGATTGTTTCAGAATCATTTCTTATGAAATAATGTATTTATTTTATCTTCAGATAAGTATTCCTCTCAGTTCGGAGGTGGTAGTCAGTACGCCTACTTCCATGAGGAGGACGAGACGAGCTTCCAGCTGGTCGACACCGCCAAGACGCAGAAGACGGCCTACCAGAGGAACCGCATGAGGTTTGCTCAGGTACGACAGACAAAAGCCCCTGAATGTCACCCTGCGCCTCAGATGTGTCCCTCAAAATGTGAGTTTTGCGTATTATATGTCAACTTGTCCCATAACACGATGATGCTTGTTTTAACAGAGGAATCTGCGCCGGGACAAGGACCGCAGGAACATGACTCAGTTCAACATGCAGACGCTACCTAAGAGCGCCAAGCAAAAGGAGAGGTGAGATTCTGTCACAGCGCTGCCTTAAGGAAACGTCCTGTTTCAGCTGATTGTCTGTCCAGTTTTTCTTCTTGAAGGATGCCAGCACGAGATCCCATCTGCACATTTTGTGGTCGTAAAGACTCTAGTTTAACCTCAGGTTTTTTGTCTTTTCAGGGATCGTATGCGCCTGCAGAAGAAGTTCCAAAAGCAGTTTGGTGTCCGTCAGAAGTGGGATCAGAAATCTCAGGTACTCGTCGCTTAACCGACTTAATTACTGGATTACAGCTGCGATGATTAGACGATTAATCGATCGATTTAACTGTTATCAGAAGGAACGTATTCTGTGAGTGAAGAAAGTCTCTGTGTGGTCGACTCTTATATTGAGTTTTTTTGTTAACTTGGATGTTTTTCCTTTCTTCCACTCGTACGCCCTCCCCTTCCCTCCCCCTCTCCCGCCCTCTCCCCCTGTCCATTTTCTTTAAGGCCCAGCTGAAGCCCAGAGATTCCTCGGTGGAGGTGAGGAGCGACTGGGAGGTGAAGGAGGAGATGGACTTCCCCAGACTGATGAAGATGAGATACATGGAGGTGGCTGACCCCGTTGACATGTAAGTGGAACCGACCTGCTCTTTTCCAGCAGTCGTTAAACTTGTTTCGTTGGCGGGGGGATGGAGAAGGTGATGCACTTTTTCCACCCTCACTTCCTGTTTCTCCTCCAGTGAGTGCTGCGGCGCTTTGGAGTACTATGATAAGGCTTTTGACCGGATCACCACCCGCAATGAGAAGCAGCTTAAAAGCATCAAGAGGATCTTCCACACGGTCACCACCACTGACGATCCTGTCATCCGCAAGGTACGCCGTCATTTACATAATCAGCTCTTCCACTTAACATAAACAATCTGAAGTTTGTGGTTTTAATGCCATGGCCATGGTTTTTCTGCTGTCTTTCCAGCTGGCTAAGACTCAGGGTAACGTGTTTGCCACCGATGCCATCTTGGCCACTTTGATGTGCTGCACGCGCTCAGTCAACTCCTGGGACATCATCGTGCAGAGAGTCGGCAACAAGCTGTTCTTTGACAAGAGAGACAACTCTGACTTTGGTGAGGCTTTGACAGAACTGCTGACACCAGCGGCTGCTTTCACAGATAGATCTTGTTCTGCAGGGTAACAATCAGTGAAGCCCGCTTCACCAAATGACAAAAAAGAAAAGAACAAATTCAGAACATGGCTTATAATTTGTGTTTAACGCTCTTTGCTGAACTTTCCCTGTAAAATGTTCTTGTAGCTGATGAATCCAGAGCTCAAACATTTTGACATGGTTGCTCAGTTCAGCTTTGTTATTTAGTTTACCCAGAATTCACAAGAAATTTAGTCCTACTTAAGATGGTCAAGAACTAGAGTTATTGTTTCAATTTTGTTGATTCTGGTTCTCTTTATTGAATCCGGTTATCGTCCTATTTCGGTTCTGTTTCAAACACCTTCACTTCGAATCTTGTGAGCGCTCGGTGACCTTCTTCCTCTTTGTTTATCTTCCCCTTCATGGTTAAAGTGAAAGGAGTCTCTGTACTAAAGGGGTGACTCCGGGGACTCGCATGTAAGAAAAATATATATTGGAATAATTTGTAGACATCATTCGTTTCCCGTAAGCCAAACTTTGGAGCGTTGGCTGCCGTCCGCCATGCTCCAAGAATGGAAACAGAAGGACTCTCTTCTTCATGCTTTGTTGGACTTACTGCGAAACAAATGACGTGACGATAGGTCCGCGTAGTCCAACTTAGAAGCGGCTCTCGGTACCCAACCCTATCAAGAACTGGGCTGTTTCATATTTTCTTATGAGTTTAGACATCAGTCTGAAGCATAGAGTGTAAGTAAAAATGGACGACGTGACAGCGCCCCAAAAGTGAAGCCACAACATCTCGATCGCCCGAGATCTGGGTATCTCTGAAGTGCGACTTATTAGATCGACACATTTCTGTGAAAATGGCCCCTGATTATAATCTCTCATCACATTTTACCTCACTGTTGTGTTGCTTCAACACTGAACGCTGTAGCATCTGTTCCTGCTCCTCTCAGATTTGCTTACCGTGAGCGAGACCGCCAACGAGCCACCGCAGGATGAGGGCAACTCCTTCAACTCTCCTCGTAACCTGGCGATGGAGGCCACATACATCAACCACAACTTCAGCCAGCAGTGTTTACGCATGGTGAGAACACACGCACAAAATATAAACCCCTACATCCCCTACCTCGAGCCAGGCTAGCTGTTCCCCTCTATTCCCAGTCTTTCTGCTAAGCTAACCAGCTAGTGGCTGTTGCCTCATGTTTAACTGACAGACATCTAACAGACATCTTTCTTTTATTCAGGGTGGCGAGCGTCACAAGTTTCCTGCCCCCAACCCGTTTGTGGAGGAGGATATTGACAAGAACGAGGTGGCATCTGTAGCCTACAGGTGAGGCACTGAACCCTGCTGGTTAGTTTACTGCCACCTCAGTCAGATCCAGTAACTTAAATCAAACTTGTATCTGTAATCCTGTGCAAAGCATAAAGTACTTTAGTAAGAGACTGCAGCTACTTGTTTGTGGAATATTTAGTTATTATCAGGTGAGCTGTTGAAGCGTTAATGAAACTCTGCTGTCACTGGATGTACAAGCTGGTTCCTCTCAGGCTGATTGCTTGTGTTTTTATTTTAGATACCGTCACTGGAAGCTCGGGGAAGACATTGATCTGATTGTCCGCTGTGAGCACGATGGAGTGATGACCGGTGCCAACGGAGAAGTGTCCTTCATTAACATCAAGACCCTCAACGAGTGGGACTCCAGGGTAAGAGCCAGCATGAGGAAACTGGTTTAGTGGTTTCATCTTCAGCGTTCAAATGTGTTTTTTAATTCTTGCTGTCTTTTATTAAATAGTTATATTGACTGAACTTAACAACGAGTCTGTTTCTAAAGCTAAATATCCAGTGGCCCAAATGCTTCTGTTGTTCTGTTTGCTTCCACAAGAGGGAGTCAAGACCTCAGCAAGTAATCTTGATTTTTATGGACCATAAAAACACAAACATGGTAGCAGCAACCTGTGCCAGACTATGTTTGTGTTTTCACAAACGGAAGACTGGTACTGAATTTCAGTTCTTATTATAATGTGGCAGTCCAAAAAAGATATTTAGGTCTAGGGTTGCAGCTGTTTCACAGTATACCCCATGGTAGATAATCCACGGTTATCATGCCATGTATTTGGCCTGTACAAATATATATTTCAAGTTTATACACTCTTTAAGAGTCATGTCTGTCAGGAAAGTGAATTTTATTTCCAAAACTACAGACCCTTTTACCTTTTTAGTGTCACTTGAGTTGTTACTATTACATTAAACCGCTTTTGTTGCTTCGTTTTATCACGATCAGCATTGTAACGGGGTGGACTGGCGTCAGAAGCTGGACTCTCAGAGAGGAGCCGTCTTGGCCACTGAGCTGAAGAACAACAGCTACAAACTGGCCCGCTGGACCTGCTGCGCCATGCTGGCTGGATCAGAGTACCTGAAACTGGGGTGAGGAACGCACACAAGTGATCTTATGAGAGTATGTGGAAGATTACAGAAGATGGAAGCAAGATCATTATCGTAGCATTTAGCTTTAGCAGCCTGTGTTTAAGAAGCTTGGACATCACTGTGTTTTTCAGGTATGTGTCTCGATACCACGCAAAGGACTCTGCTCGTCACGTCATCCTGGGCACCCAGCAGTTCAAACCCAACGAGTTCGCCAGCCAGATCAACCTGAGCATGGAGAACGCCTGGGGCATCCTCCGCTGTGTCATCGATATCTGCCGCAAGCTGGACGAGGGCAAGTACCTCATCCTCAAGGACCCCAACAAGGTGAGCCGTCGATTACCTTTGATTCATAAATACTCCTTGTTTTAAAGGTGGCGGCGCTGATATTCTGTGTTTTCTGTCAACAGCAAGTGATTCGGGTGTACAGCCTGCCCGATGGGACCTTCAGCTCTGATGAAGAGGAGGAGGAGGAGGAAGATGAAGAGGACGAAGAGGAAGAAGGTGAGATTCAGTTGTTACTGCTACTTTGATATAATGTACATTTACAGTGTGAGCGTTGGCTGCAGCCTGATGGTTTTTGATTCTGTAGAGTTTCAGTAACACCGAACACGATGCTGCTGTTTTTAAAGATGGCCGTTGATGGCTGGGAAATCGCTATTTTTCACTTTTGGGCCGCGCAAGATAATGAATTGATTCAATTTGTAAAATGTATACATCGTAAAAACTGTTAATACAACGTACACAACAAAGTTTATTTTCAGTCTACAAGTAATGATAGCTGCCTATATTAGCTGTCTTGAGTCACGACTGTGTTGCACTAAAAGCACACCTGCCGCAGTTTGTCAGGACTCCAGGTGGCGCTCTGGCCAACACTCGCATCTGAGCTGTTTGTCATTGGTGCATATCATCTCTGCTTCGCTAACAGCAGTCTCAAGCTATCAGGCTCAAAAAACATCGATGATGATTGATTGCACATGATTTATTTATACTTTTAACACGTGGATGTCTGTTTTAGCAATAACTGTATATAGTTGTATTAATTAGCTTGTATTTGTTAATTGCAGGTGGTGCAGGTATTTTTATTAATGCTCAACTATCTTGCACATAAAACATGATTGAAATATATTATTTTTAGTCATTTTTTAGAAATCGTGAATCAACTTGAACGTAATCAAAATTTATTTTTGGGCCGTGTCACCCAGTCCTAATTCACTTCAATTAAAAGCTTGGAAATGAAAATTTCCCTGCACTCTTGAAAGTATTCTTCCTGGTATGAGCATAAATTTAAGCATCTGTTCCAAGTAACAGGTTTATCAGTTTTCTATTAACTTACAACCTTTGTGTTTTAGAAACACCTCCATAGTGATGCTGTTTTATTTACTGATAGGAAACTGTTCTTTTCTCCTCTTCTCATTCTAGATGAAGAGAACTGAAGCCGACTCCAGTGACCCAGCAAGCCTTCACCTTACGTATAGAAACACAAATGAATTTCTTTTGACATTCAATAAAGACAATAGAATGACCAACTGCTTTTATTAGTGTTTTCTGCTCACATATTTTCAGGTTTTCCCAGAACAGAAGTCCAAAGATGGGTCAGAAAGCAACTTTGAACTGTAGTTATGTACTTTGTAAAACATTTTGAACAGATATTTACGGTCCCCTGAGGACGGAGCCTGCTGACTTTGGTATTCCACTTAGTTTTCCTGTCGCCCCACCAGCAGGTCAAAGTTTCCACTATTCTTCACATTCAGTAAAGACAACAGATTGGCCAACTGCATTTATTAATTTTCTGCTCACATATTTGCAGTTTTTCACGGCCAATGAATGGTTGGTGTGGCTGCTCTGCTTATTCCCAGCTGAACTTAAAACTTAAAAGAAACTCTCTGCAGACAGGCATAAAAAGTGCCTTTTTTCTGGGGTGCTTTTCTTAAACATAAGTTAATATACAGTATATTTATTCCTGATTGCACACAGCTGCATGCGTGACTCATGAGCTGAGCTAATGTAATAAGTTAGCTGAAATTTAGCCAAGGCAATATTGGTCATACAAACTAATGTACTGTACTGGAGACGACGCTGAAGTTAGCTTCCGATTCGGCAGTTAAGGGGAAAGTTGACTTGCGTTGCTGAGCGACTGATTCTTTGTTTGTTGCACCTCTTACTGTTGTGGAAGCTGTAATGCATTTTAGGCAAAGCCTTAACACTGTCTGAAACACCTTTTTGAGATTTGAAAAAACTTTTATTTTATTTGTGAAAATGAAAAAAGGGGCAATTTCACGGGTTTTTTTCCGTATGTAGACCACATTAGATCAGGTCCAGATCCAAAACCACTATACCTAGAGATCTCAAATCTGGACTACATTATTCCACAGAGGCTAAAGTTTCAATCTAACATAGTTTCAGATTTGTGAAACCTTTTATTCAATTTGTGAAAATGCTTTGAAGGACGATTTCACAGCTTTTTTTCGCATATTGACCACATTACACCAGGTCCAGATCCAAAACCACTGCAGATCGGCAGAATCGGTGGGGAGGTCACGTTATGTGAACTGCAGTACAATTTGTAGCAATATTATTGCGAGTAGCCTCTGTTCTTTGAAGACCTGCGTTATGAAGATTATTGCATGTTAATATGGAGAATATTTTTGTTGAGTTACATTCGGGGCTACAGTCAAAACATTTGGGGCTAAAGCCCCAGAAAAATGACCTGGCAACGCTGATGCACACTGACACTAACGGGAAGCTTGGAATATAGCAAAGTGTTGGTGTTTTGTTTATTCTGAAAACCCTCTGGAGTCTGAGCATGTTGTTTTAAGTACTTCATGAAAGATCATGTAGAGACACTGAGAAAACCAGTTAGAAATGCTGAAGGCCTTCACATTATTTCCTTAATGTCGATCATCAGTGTTTTTTATTTTGTACAGATATTTAGGGTTCCCAGAATATAAAGCCTTCTGGCTCTTTGGTGATCCTCTGACTGTTATTGTCGATTGATGGATTGGCACAGACATTCATGGTTCACAGAGGATGAATTCGAATGGTGTATATAGGTAGGCCTATATATTTTGGCTGCGACAATACCCCCCATGAATGTTTGTTGATGGTGATGAAATTTAAGCCAGCCAAACGTTTAGGAAACTGGACATTTAGTGTATTACTTAATAGCTTTAAAAATAGTTTATGGTTTCTGCACAACATTTCCATTTATGGGAACATGCATGGATGTTAGCTAACAGACAAAAGTTGTGTGTGCATTTGTCTAGTGCCGGGAACTTTAGAATGGGAATATTGTGACCACAGAAAGATAACCAAAGAACAGAACAGTGCGGTTAAGGGTTGGTCAATGTTTGACAGAATAGATTAAAGTTAGACTTAATACTGTTGTCTTTTTTTTACTTTTAACTTAGGAAGCACTCAATCCAATCCAGCTTTAAAACATTATAGAAACTGTCTGCAGAAATCAGGCTGATATCAAGAAACACAAACGGTAGGAGATTAATTGGTGTGTGGACCTTTCTGCTCAATTTGAGTTCAAACTGATTTAATCTAGCTTGCAAACAACAACAACAACAAACATTATTCTTAATGGTTACGTCTGGTATTACAAATCTCTCACACTAGTGGACAGATATGTGACATGTCAATTAACCAGAACAAAAGTTTAAGATGTTTATTGAAAGATACAGTGAACTTTAGGGTGCAGTCTTGTTGCTCTCAGGCTGCGGCCTTCACATTTCACAGTTCACAAAAACACAGACCTTTGAAGAACACACACTACATATTTTGCAAAAACACAATCGGCCAGTCGAACAGTGTTGCTAGCAGGCCGTATGAGAGGCTCTGGCAAAGGAAATGAAAAAGAATTAATTACATGCCCGTCAACATGTCACACAGCACACGAACTTGGAATGCATGGATTATGTGTTATGTTATCCAACTGTGTGATTGTTTATTGCACATACAATGTTTTGCCAGAGCTCACAAGTCCAAGTCAAGTCTCAAGTGTCTCGTGGTTATTACGAATGTTGTATCACCTGCTGCATTCAATCCAGGTTGCTAATAAAACTTCATAGCTAGAAGGAATACTGTTAACCAGTTTTTCATTTACAGAGCACAACCATGTAATGCGCAATACAATTAATGACAGCTTATTAAATACTGTAAGTCAATAAAACTGTGACGTTGCATAATCAGCAATAAATCTGTCTGTACAACCATCTAGCCTAATGTACAATGCGTCTACAATTAATGACTGTCAATGGCTTATAAACTAATGTAAGTTAACAAACCTTGTTGAGTTTCAAACCCAGTGTAAAGTTAACTAAATAATACTGTAAAGTTACATGGTCACCAATAAAGCCGTAACCTGTTTTTAACTTACAGAGCACAACCATAATGTACAATGCAATCAGTGACAGCTTAAACTACTGTAAGTCAACACACCCTGCAGAATCACAAACCAGTGTAACGTTATAACTAAATACACTGCTCAGAAAAATAAAGGGAACACTTAAACAACACAATGTAACTCCAAATCAATCACACTCCTGTGAAATCAAACTGTCCACTTAGGAAGCAACTCTGACTGACAATCAATTTCACATGCTGTTGTGCAAATGGAATAGACAACAGGTGGAAATTATAGGCAAATAGCAAGACACCCCCAATAAAGGAGTGGTTCTGCAGGTGATGACCACAGACCGCTTCTCAGTTCCTTTGCTTCCTGGCTGATGTTTTGGTCACTTTTGAATGCTGGCGGTGCTTTCACTCTAGTGGTAGCATGAGACGGAGTCTACAACCCACACATGTGGCTCGGGTAGTGCAGTTCATCCAGGATGGCACATCAATGCGAGCTGTGGCAAGAAAGTTTGCTGTGTCTGTCAGCGTAGTGTCCAGAGCACGGAGGCGCCACCAGGAGACAGGCCAGTACATCAGGAGACGTGGAGGAGGCCGTAGGAGGGCAACAACCCAGACAAATAACAAACAAATAATCTTAAAGTAAATAACATTTAATATTTGGTGGCATAACCCTAGCTTGCAATAACTGCCTCAAGCCTGCGACCCATCAACATCACCAAACTTTTGCATTTTTCATTTGTGAAGCTGTTCCAGGCAGGTGAAAAATGGGTGGGTTCATACAAAGGGTGATATGCTGTTGCTCTGTCTTATGTAGTTTGTAGCTTAATGCTCTGTCTTCTGATTTTTTTCGTTCCGTCCTGGATATCTGCCTGTAAACTTGCCTGCCTGTAGTTTGGATCTGTGTTTCCCCATACCTTCATTTGGATTTGTTTTGGCCACTTTCTGTAATTGTGCTCACCCTTTTTGTTGGAATTAAACCCTTTGAACTGTACCTGCTCCGCTCTGTGTCCTGCATTTGGGTCCACCAACCTCAACCACACACATCCTGACAGGCGGCTTAGCCCAGCCCAGAAATCTAATGTTTTTACCCCTTATACTTTACCTATAAATCATTGAGCTACATTTTAATTATTGAATATCATAGGCCATATAAATACATGTTCATTACATACTTTTTATAATTACTAATAATAATTAACACTGATAATATTAATATGGGGGCGGGGTTAGAAACTCCTGGATTTTAATAGCTCCTGTGTTTCAACAGCTTTTCTGCTCATGTTTAAAACTGCACACTTAGAATCTCTCCCACATTTTCTCTGACATTTGAAGAATAATATTTGAGACAAGTCATAATATTATGAGAATAAAATTGCAATCTGATGAGAATGAAGTCAAAATATTTTAACAAAATCTACCTTCTGTGCATTACCCTGCGTTATTGCTCTGCTGACAAGGTAGCAGGCTACCCCCTTTAGACCATCTGACAGACACAGAGCCCGTCTGGGACTATATGGATGAGACGAGCGCGCTGCTCTTCATCAGAGGTGGAAACCCAAAACTGAAAACACTTCTGATCAGAAGGAAACCTCCCCACATATCACAACACACAAATGTTAACTTCAGCATCTCTGATAAAATGCAGCTCAGAGCCACTTCATATGGAAACATCCCGATGAGGGCGTCATGTTATGTGAACTTCAAACAATATGTAGTAACATTATTGCGAGTAGCCTCTGTTCTAAAGCCCCAGAAAAATGACATGGTGATGCTGATGCACACTGACACCAACAGGAAGCTTGGAATATAGCAAAGTGTTGGTTTTTTGTTTATTCTGAAAACCCTCTGGAGTCTGAGCATGTTGTGTAAGTACTTCATGAAATATCATGTAGAGACACTGAGAAAACCAGTTAAAAATACTGATGTGAGGCCTTCACATTATTTCCTTAATGTCGATCATCAGTGTTTTTTATTTTATTTTTAGTGATAGACAGGCAAACATGGATTTTCAATGAAAAAAAAACAGTTTGAGTGGGAATTATCTATAGTGACATTTCTGCCTTTTCTTGAGTAGATAAATAGAGAAACAGTTTTTTACAAACTTGAACTAGTTTTATATTTTACTAAATTGACAATGATAAATCAGACAGGATACCGTGCAAATGCGGCAAAGACAGTTTTAAAAGGTAAACTAAGGTGCTAAACAAACAAAACTGTTGTTGCACCACCAGCAGGTCAAAGTTTTCACTTATTCTGTGAAATATATCAACATTTACTGGATGGATTGGCACAGATATTCATGGTTCACAGAGGATGAATTTGAATGGTATATAAGTGTATATTTTGGCTGCGACCATGCCCCCCATTAATGCTTGTTGGTGGTGTATGTATATGCGCACATGCATGCATGCTAGAGGATACATGTGTATATGAAATGTATTCAGTTTAAACGTAGGTATATAATCTCTTTATGGTGAAATTTACAGATTACACATGCTGTTCTGACCTGAGTGAGGTTGGCTGAGAAACAAATGTTTATCAAAAGAAGGATATTTCCATAAAAGTCCATAAAAATCCAGGTGTCCAGCCAGTCCAAACAGTTTATATAATACCTTGGAGATAAGGAAAAAGCCAGAACCCAGAATGACTAGAAAGTACTATGTTTTGAAAACCACTGATAAAAACTCAAATTTGAGCCAAAAATTGACACTGAGCTGTTTGTGTGTGCGCACAGTCCATGAGTATAAGTATATTACTGATGGCTGAGAACAGGGAGTCAGACTTTCTCTCTACCTGCAGGGGAGTAGGTGACGCCATCGGTCCATCTGGTAATATTATAATTTGACCTTTTCTCCAGAAAGCTCAATACTTCTAGACAGAACATTAGTCTAATATCTTTTATGATTTGGATTCATTAATTTCAAACAAACTTTATTGTCATGGCATTTTATTGTTTTTAAGCCTTGTAACCCATATAATTTTAAATATCTTGTGAATAATTTAATATATAACCTTTAATTAGTCTAAATGAGGTTTATTTCTTGCATCTTGATCTTGCATTTTCACGAGGGAAGAAGCCACCACAATGGCTATCAAGAAACTCAATAACCAAAGACTGCCAAGAAAGGGGCTTTAAAACATAATAGAAACTGATATCAGGCTGATAACAAGAAACACAAAAATCTAGATTTATTTATTTTGGCCTTATCACCTAGCCCTAATTCACTTTCATTAAAAACTTCAAAATTAAAATGTCCCTGCACGTTATCAGGAAACATAATAACTCTCCGAACATCAAATGAACGGATGTAAAAAGTGATTTTCTGGTGTTTGCACAGTTTTCTTTTAACTTAGAGAACATGTTTGTTAGAACAGCCTCTGTATTGATCCTGTTTTATTTACTTATAGAAAACTGATGAGAAGTGATGAGAAGAACTGAAGTGTGGAGTGGACTTCAGGGACGCAGCAAGCCTTCATCTTACATATAGGAAAGCGAGAAAACAAGACCTGCCCGAGTAAGTAAGGCTCTCAGAGTCAGTGTCTTCTTTTAAATCTCTTTTTAAAACACACTTTTATCAGAAAGCATATCCTGATTTTATCTGAGCTGCCTGTTCTTATGTTATTTTAAGGTTTGTATTTTAGTTGCTATTTATTCTAGTCTTAATTTTTTTTTGTTGTTGTTCTCTGCTCATGTATGTTCAGTTCAAGCATGGGTCAGAAAGCATTTTGAGATGCATATCATTTTACACATTAGCAGATACCGTTGTAGGAGTAAAACATACAGACGCAGTGCCAATGAATTGTTGGTGCGGCTGTTCTGCTTGTTGTCAGACTAACTTCAGAGACGACTTTGCGCCAAAATAAGAGAAGGGTCCAGCTGCAGCCCACAGACAAACGTGACATTAGTTGAACTTCCATATATGGTTCATCCCAGAAGCCAATGTGCAACGCTTTATGTGTTCATATTTGTGGTACTATAGTTTATATAGTATAGTATACAAATACTATAATTCCTGAAATGAGAGTCCCCTTTCATACTACTGTTTGTTGTTTATTTGTTCCAAAGTGCTCTTAAATGACAGCCCCCCGAAGCCTATTACTCTTACCCTAACCATCACGTGTGTATGTGTGTGCCTAAACCATAAAGTTATTGATTTTATGCATGTTGACTGGTTAATCCTACAGCTGCGCACATCGGCTGTGCTAGCAGACAGGGTTAACCTTCGTTGTGTTGCTGTGCAGCCTTTGGTACTGCAGCTATATAATATTGACACCCGTCGGAACTTGCGGAGCTTCTCAACTCCGAAAACGTTTGAGCAGATTTTTCCATTTGCTATCAATTTTTGTAAAACAAGAATATACAATATCTACAGTTGATTTCTCGCCTCAAAACTTCTCAGAATTATAATTAAAGTTCTGTTTTTGGTCTCTCAAGAAAGCGCTTTGTACGTGGGCCAAGATTACAGTCGTATGAAAAAGTTTAGGCACCCCTTTCTGTGATTTTCCTTTATAAATAATTGGGTATTTGGATCAACAATTTCATTCTGATCTATCAGATAACTGAAGGAGAAATGAGGTTCATTAGATGAACAGAAAATGTGTAATATGTATCAAAACGAAATTAGACAGGTGCATAAATTTGGGCACCCTTGCCATTTTGTTGATTTGAATTCCTGTAACTACTAGCACTGATTAATTGGAACACACAATTGGTTTGGTGAGCTCATTAAGCCTTGAACTTCATAGACAGGTGCATCCAATCATGAGAAAAGGTATTTAAGGTGGCCAATTCTCTTTGACTCTCCTCTGAAGAGTTGCAGCATGGGGGCCTCAAAACAACTGTCAAATGACCTGAAAACAAAGATTGTTCAAGATTACAGTCTAGGGGAAGGCTAAAAAAACTATCGCAGAGATTTAAGCTGTCAGTGTCCACTGTGAGGAACATAATGAGGAAATGGAAGACCACAGGCACAGTTCTTGTTAAGGCCAGAAGTTGCAGACCAAGTAAAATATTGGATAGGCCAAACAGCCAGCAGACCACCTCCAAAGACCTACAACATCATCTTGCTGCAGATGGTGTCACTGTGCATCGTTCAACAATTCAGCGCACCCACGCCACAAACAGATTCGCTTGAGGTATGCAAATGCACATTTGGACAAGTTAGCTTCATTTTGGAAGAAGGTGCTGTGGACAGATGAAACAAAGATGGATTTATTTGGTCATAACAAGGGGCGTTATGCATGGCGGCAAAAGAACACAGCATTCCAAGACAAACACTTGCTACCCACAGTAATATTTGGTGGAGGTTTCATCATGCTGTGGGGCTGTGTGGCCAGTGCTGATACTGGGAGTCTTGTTAAAGTTGAGGGTCGCATGGATTCCACTCAATATCAGCAGATACTTGAGAATAATGTAGAGCAATCAGAGGAGTTGAAATTACGCCGGGGCTGGATATTTCAACAAGACAACAACCCAGAACACTGCTCATAATCTATTCTGGCATTTATGCAGAGGAACAAGTACAATGTTCTGGAGTGACCATCCGAGTCCCCAGATCTGAATATCATTGAAAATCTGTGGGGTGATTTGAAGCAGGCATGCTCGGCAACAATCAAACCTAACTGAACTGGAGATGTTTTACTAGGAGGAATGCTCCATTACTGTCTTTCCGTTATTTGATAGCTCAAAATTAAATAGCTGATCCAAACACCCAGTTATTTATAAATGAAAATCATGGAAATTGTCAGGGGTGTCGCTGTCTAAACTTTTGCATTCGACTGTAACTTCATAATGTTTTGTGTGAGGTGTCTTCTGGGACAAACCATATTTGGAAGTTCAACTTCCGTCACGTCTGCGAGCTGCAGCTGGATATGCTTGCAAAATAAGGGTTAAACAGCGGTTTTCCCGACCGGTTATCCTTCTTCTATGCATGGTGGTATGCAATCGTGGTAGTACATGGTGGTCTGCATGGTGGTCTGTTATACTTGTACTACGCATGTACAAGTATAACAGACCCTTATATTAGTGGAACTACACGATTGGCTGAAATGTGTTTCCTACTGTGGCTATTAAAAGCAGACGATTGGCTTGCTAGCGGAAAAGACGGGTAAACCACCATCTTTGGCGGTAAGGGTTTTCCCCATAGAGTTGTACTGAGGATGTGATTGAGTGCTGTGTCTCCTCCTTAAAACGTCTCTGAAGTGTTATATGGTCAAATACTCTTGGGAGGGGGAGATGTAGAAGGTGGATCCGAAGACCCACAAGATGAGGACCGAGACAGGACATATACACTAATGCAATACACATAGTTTGAGGATAAAAAGTGAGATAAAATAATTATGTGTACCTAAAGTTTTTGAGATTTGGAAAACTCACAGCAGAGGCAAAGAAATTATCTGTAGTCAATTCACCAAGAGTAGAAATTGGAAGGAAAAATATAAAAAATGAATGACTTTAGTTTTAAAGAATGATAAAAGTAAAGTTGTAAAGCAAAAAGATAATACAGCAAATGGATAAATGACTAAAAGCATTTAGTGGCTGAAGAGTTAAAAAGCCAGAGCACTAAATATGTTACTATATGTCGAAAGCCTGTGATGGAGGCTGTGTTACAAACCAGAAATTATGACAATGAAACTTAACATCAATGGTATTAGACAAACAGATAATTTTGGATCTGTTGCTGCCTGTTGGTGCGGCTGCTCTGCTTATTCCCAGATGAACTTCAGAGACAGGTCACCGAGTTTCTCCTGAAGGAGTTGATCCACTCTTTCACTCTGAGCGGCAGTAAAGGTGTTCTTCCAGTCACCGATCTTACCTGTAATGACAAAACAAGAACTAGAGCTGATATCTGTTTACATGTTTCTGAAAAGGAGCTGCAGTAATGTTACATTACCTTTGCGCATGAAGTCTCCCTTCAGCTTCTCTTGTAACAGAAAATCGTAGTTTGCTTTTGAGTCTTTCTTCATGTTCTTGAATGTAGATTTCTCTACAACTTGCTCAATGGCTGCTTCACTCAGCTTCTTCCCTAAGAAAATGCAGATCTTAGTAACTGCCGCCTTCAGGTCCTAAAAGAGAAACAGAAACCCAAAAGAGAACAAGTTTAAGCCAAAGAATTTATTATTATTATTAGAGTTTTATTTTCAAATGAAAGTGGCATTTTAAATTCATGGTATAAAATGGATGTAAAAAATGTCCCTTCCTCACACCAAAAACACATCTTACCAAAACCATGTCCTCGTAGGTCAGGAAGAGGATGTCGTACTCGTCTCTCTTTGAATGCCACACCCTGATGTGGTCGAACCAGGATGATCCTAAAACTGTATAAAGGTATAATGTATCCCTTAATTTACCAATTTATTTAAAAATCAAGCATCTTTTGAATATATGTATCCCAGTAGCATGCAAATACATAGTCCGGACTGAAAGATCTCAACATCTATTGGATGTGAGATGTGATTGGATAAGTGCCAAGAAATTGAAGAAAAAGACACTTAAACTTATCTACCAGATGGACTGACACAGAATTTGATTCAGATGTCCATGGTGCCCAGGTGATTTATCCTAATGATTTTGTTGAATGTCTTGAACATTACACCTGCTAAACCTTAGCGTATTAGCATTTAGCTCATGTATGGAGGCTGAGAGGTGTCAAACGAACTGCATATCTAAAGTGCTGCTAATATTGTCAATATTAAATTATACATGAAAATGTTAATGATCAAATTATGTGTCTGCAGGTTCTGTCAACACAAACGCACAATCCAGACTTTTTAACATAACATTCAAATTTTTTTCTAATATTTCTGTAAATTCTTCAAGATCAGATGGTTATCTGTATATTTAAAACGTATACGCAGCACTGCACTCTTATCTGGTCGCCATCATCCAAACTCTGAGGCACCTTACCGTTGCCCATCAAATACTCCTCAAAAAAGTGGTCAAAGTTCTTGGGAGTCTCCAGGCCGCTGAAGACTTCAGTGAAGTGGTAAAAGGAGACGATGTTGACAAACAACAATCAGCCCAGAGATAAAACCACTACATACTGTTATCTCCTCCATGCCTATCTATTATATGTCACCAAACTTCCTCCTTGCTATGATTTTACGGCCACTATTGGTCACAATAAACATAAATATGGGTCATAATAACATGCTGCACAAACGACCTATAGTATTTATTTATTTTTTTCTGGTGAAGACAGTCCCATAACCTAAAATGTTAGGATTTGTTGCTTTCCCCTGTATTTAGTTATAGTAAATTGAATATCTTTAGGATTTGGATTTGTTGAACAAATTTCTATTTTATAACATTAACTCTGGGATATTAATATTTGTTTTTCTGACACTGACACCAAACAATGAATCCGTTATTGGAGGTAATAATCGGCAGATTAATTAGTTGCAACCCTTCTCGTAATTTTGACTTATCCGATTTATCAATTCTAACTTCCTCAATATATTTTTCAGGTTTGGGCTTCAATACAACACTGACCTTAGCCTTCTTGTCCTTCAGTCCCGGAGGCATGAGAACCGGGGTGAGGTGAGAGGCGAAGAGCCGTAGAGAGGGTCGTAGGGCGTAATCTTGTGGATCCACCTTGTACTCCAGCCACGGCATCTGCTCAAAGTTGTTTGGATATTTAGTCAGACTCCCGTCCAACTCAAAGATGGAGATGATGATCTGCTGAACCCATGTAGTCCCTGTTATAGGACATATTTTAAATTGAGACGTCATGCCTGATCAGAAAATATTCTCCCAGCCAGGACAAAACTGTAAAGACAAATAATGTCTCAAGAGACTGTCTCACTGACCTGACTTTGGATAAGTGACGAGGAAAATGTCACTGTTTCGAATGTCAAAACTCTGGAGTGAATCAATGTACTCTGCAGTGGTGGGACCAATGGCAAAGTTGTAGTTTTTATACCTGTAGAGAAAGTCAGTGATCTGCTCCATGTTCCTTCTGAAATACAGAAATAAATTAGAGGAAAATGTTTGCTGAAGGGACTAGAGAAGAGCAGAAAATCCTCTCATCTCACAGGTACAGTAGCTGGACTTTGATTTGTTTAGCAAACGATGTGAGCTTTGTAGATCATTGGCAGACTTTCTGGGGAAGACCTGGTCTGATTCGAATAGACGGCATCCATCCCACTTGGGAAGGAGCAGCTCTCATTTCTAGAAATCTGGCCAACTAACCAAATCAATGACAACCCAGAGTTGAGACCAGGAGGCAGAGTCACAGTGTAACACACTTCTCTGCTCCTCCATTCCAGGAGTTACTTAGTGAAAACCTAATAGTGACGGTGTCTGTCCCCCGACCATCAAAATTAATTAAAGAGGTGGTATTATGCTCATTTTCAGGTTCAAAATCTTAATTAGGGGTTGTATCAGAACAGGTTTACATGGTTTAATTTTCAAAAAATACCATATTTTTCTCATACTGCACATTGCTGCAGCGCCTCTTTTCACCCTGTGTATTGTACGCTCCGCTCTTGAGCTCCAGAGTGATGCATCTTACTTGTACAAAATCTTTGTTGGGAGTTGCACATACACAGTTCCCAGGTAAGCACTACTGGCCAATCAGAAGCATAGAAGGGCGGATCGTAAGAAACAAGGTAGTGTGATCCAAATCAAAGCCGCTTAAGACTGCGACCGTAACCTAGCAGATGGTATAAGTTACTCACAAGTCCACATCTTACAATAAACCACTAAGTTACAAAAATCACCATATTTCAACTCAATTTTACATAAAAATTGGCCAAACAATTTAAACGTTTGCTAAGTAGCTTTCACATCAGGTGTAACATTAGCATTATAGTTATAACTTTAGCTGTTAGCCAGCGTTTACAACAACTCCGCACTTGAACAGTCTGTGAAGTTACATTGCCGTGTTTATTTTAAATAGAATTCACAACCAATAAAGCATACTTACAGGTTGTGATTGTGAATTTCCAGGCCCAAACAGAGTCGGAATTGCATCGTCTATTAGGACTAAACGTTGAACTGCTGCCGGTGTTCTGACGATCTATGCTGCCTTACCGAAAAATACTACCATAGCGCAAAATCGATAGACTCGACTCTAATCGGCCCTGCTTTCCATTGCAGATAGTACCCAGAGATAGTAAGTAGCTTGTCGTCATAGTGACGCCACACACAACTGCCGCGATGTAATGCTCAACGCGACACATACACCAGTGATCCACACAACTTTCTCTTTATTTAAGTTAAAACGTTTCAACATTACTCAGAATGTAAAGACAGATAAGCGGTATGAAAACCTTCCAGCTGTGTTTTCCTCTGCCGTTGTTGCTGCAGCGGTCTGTGTGACGGTGGGAGCAGAGGGCTCTGTGAGCGGGCGGCTGGCCGGCCTCACACGCTCCTCCCGCGGGTTGGCACAGGCTTCCCCCGCAGCCACTTTTCAACTCTGAAAATATTCAAGCACATTTCTGTTCCGCCGTCACTTCTCGTAAAACTGTCAATATTCGAAATCTACACAGCTGATTTCTCACATCAAAACTTCTCAGAAGGGGATTTAGTGATGAAATTCCATATGAAAACTGTATAATATATATTCCCTTGCTGGCCTCTGTCTGGTGCACGCAATGATGATGCAGTGAATAGTGACGATTCTCTGACCAATCAGCAGTCTGTCGTGTTTTCACGTTACATTTTAGTATCCCTCAGCTCGCTTGGAACCTCAACGGAGGTGAGGTGATACGGAAAAAAGTACCTGGAAGCAGGTACATGTGCAACATTTCTACAATGGAAAACCAAACAAAGGCGAGTCGAGCTGGTACTATGCAGTGGAAAAGGCTCTTAACTAAAATCAAAGGGCCTCGGCTCAGACTAGCTTGGTCTGAGGGCGTGCCTGACCCCGCTTGCCGCTTGGCAAGCTTTATGATGCGTTTTCATTGTGACATCACAGTGAAGGAAGGGAAACGGCTGGACTACAAACGAGCTGTTTTCAAGCAGTTCAGACCAGTGCTTTCTGTGGGAGATGGGAACTCCCTTTGGGCTTTTTCACTTTGCAAACTGGTTACATGCACAAAAAAGAGAGCGATAACTTAGTAAAGAAGAGGGGAGCCAAAAAGCAGAATAATAATAATCTTTATTTGTAGAGCACTTTCCAAAAACAAGTTACAAAGTGCTTTAACAAGTGTAAAGACAATAATACCCAAAAAACAATATAGAAACAATAAGATAAAAGCATGAAAACATTGAAAAGACTAAAATACACGTTTAAGATAAATGTAAAATAGAATAAAAGGGATAAAATAAAGTCAAATAAGATCGGGAAAGGCTCTCCTATAAAAGTATGTTTTAAGAATGGACTTAAAAGAGTTCACTGACTCAGCCGACCTGATTTCCTCGGGCAGGCTGTTCCAGAGCCTCGGGGCCCTGACAGCAAACGCTCTGTCCCCTTTAGTTTTCAGTCGAGACTCTGGAACAGACAGCAGACCTCTGCCCGAGGATCTCAAGGTACGTGCTGGTGCGTATGGGACTAAAAGGTCAGAAATATAACAAGGCGAGTGTTATGGGTGGGGTGGTGTGGGCACAGAGTAGACCCAAACGTAACATTCAGTTTTGACAGGATTTATTGGGAAAAGCGGGTGAGGGACTGGAGTCGAGGGAGATGTGGATGCCGGGGAAACGCAGGCACGGGGAACTGAGGAGACTGGGACCAGAGGGCCGGGGAACACTGGGGCAGAGGAAGCGAGGAGGCGAGGGAGAACAGGGAGGACGCCGTGGGGGAAGTCCGAGGAGGAGAGGACCGGAGGATGAGCCCAGCCGCCTGAACGGAGGACGAGGGTGAGTGAACCTGGGAGGAAAGTAGACAAAGAGACAGGGTTAGTGACAGCGGAGGTAAGAAACAAGAACTGGAGAAATGTGAGGATCATCAGTGATTTCAAGCTTGAAGGACTTGCAGCACCGGGTTTGGAGCAATGACGATCAAGCAAGGATGGTTTGGAGAACCGAGGGTGAAATAGAGGAGGGATGAGGTTGATTACTGGCAGGTGTGGCAGGCTGACGAGGTGGCTGATGAGGTGCAGGTCGTTGGCTGGGCTCAGGAGCGGAGGGAGAGAGAGAGAGCACACACAGGGGAGGAGAAGCAGGGGGGCAGGCAGAGAACAGAGAAAACCAAGGAAAAAGCAGAATAACTGATGAAAAGGAGAAAAAACCAGGACACTCACTGTCAGCCGGGCTGACACCACAACAGTGAGAGGCCATGAAGAGCTTTAAAAGTGATCAATAAAATTTTAAAGTCAATTCTAAAACATACTGGGAGCCAGTGTAAAGAAGCTAAAATAGGAGTAATGTGGTCATATTTCTTTGTTCTGGTTAAAAGCCTGGCAGCTGAGTTCTGGACAGTCTGGAGTTGATCAGTAGATTTTTGGGTTAAACAGGTGAAAAGGCTGTTGCAATAATCCAGGCGTGATGAGATGAAGGCGTGTAAAATGGTCTCGATGTCCTTAAAAGTTAACATAGATCGAATTTTTGCTATATTTCTAAGTTGATAAAAACATGATTGAACAAGCTTTGTGGTGTGCTGCTCGAAATTTAAATTACTATCAAACCAGACACCAAGGTTCTTTGCCACAGGCTTAATGTGATTTACTAGGGAACCAGCAGATGGCAGTATTTGGTTTGCCATCTGCTGACCTTTGCATCTAAAGACCTTTTAACATAACATTAAAATTACTTCTATTCTTTCTGTCAATTCTTTATAATCACATCTGGTCGTCATCATCCAGACTCTGAGGTATCTCACCGTTGCCCATGAAATACTCACTCACACTTTACTCAAGTGGTAAAAGGAGACGATGTTGTCCTTTGGGTTTTGCATCACATAGACAATCTGACAAAATAACAAACAACAATCAGCTCAGAGGTAAAGTAGCTGGACTCTGGACTTTGATTATACATATTCCTTGATACTGTGAAATACTGTCAGCTGGATACACACTGATAGCAACAGGAAGCTTAAAATATAGCAAGGCGTTGGTGTTTTATTTATTCTAAAAACCCAGTGAAGTCTAAGCATGTTTTGTTTAAAGTACTTTATCTCATGTAGAGACAAGCTGAGAAAACCAGTACAGTGAGAAAAACAGCAGATGTGGGGCCTTCACACTATTTCATCTGTGTCTGTAGATCATAAATGTTTTTTGAATATGTTCAGTGATTAAAAGGTATACATAGGCTTTCAATGAAAAAAACAGTTTGAGAGTTAGGATTAAATGACTTTTCATGTTATTAGACGGCATTATGGATTTCTATTTTCCATTTTCTGCCTTTTTTGAGTAGAAAATAGTAGTAATAGTAGTTTTTTAGTTTTCATTAAAGTGACATAATGATAAATCACATAGTATACCATGGATATTGAGTGAAGACAGTTTAAAAGGTTAATGTTTTTAAACAAATATGTATGAATGTATAAAATGTATGCTAAAGGTAACTTACATTTTGCCTCATTTTTGGCCATGCTAACAGCAAAACATTTTGTACAGATAGTTATGTTTCTTAGAAGATAAAGCCTACTGACTTTGGTGATCCTCTGACTGATCCTGTCGCCCCATCTCAACATCTACTGGATGGATTGGCACAGAAATTAATGGTTCCAAAAGGATGAATTCTCATATTACAGGGTGTGCTGCAGTCTTTGTGTTTCAGTGTTTGCTTCACACGTTTTTATTTTGTAGGCAAAACCACTAAAGAGGAAGTGATTATGTGAGTAACTGTTGCTGTCATGACTGAGATCTATTTCAGCACTGCTATCAAAGTATTTATTTATTTTTATCTTTTGCCGCTATCAAAGCACCATAATCTGACCGCAGGTCAGATATTATTGTTGGCAGGCAGTTTTGGCGAGGGTCAGTAATCACTGAGAGAATTAATGTGTTTCCCTTGTCAGTGTTTGTATAATCATTATCTAATGTGTGGTGTATAATGGACTGTGGTGCAGAAACTGTGACAGTGTTTCACACTCTTGGCTCACATTTTCAATGTTATCTGTCAGCGGCCAAGTTGCAATAACATATAGTTTTACTAAATAATTAAGTAAATATAATTTCTTAATATATCTACCTAAAGAAACCTAATTTCTTGACTAGCTACTCTCTGCTGTCTCAGAAGAGACACCTTTTGTGCTGTCAGTCACCGTAGCTGTCCTGTGCTCTTTGAAATGGTAGGGGGCAGTAGTAGACTGGACATTTGGTTGCAATTCACAACCCTCACCACTATTTGCTACTAAATCTTACACACTGAACCTTCAACCTATTTATCATTTATAACTTAAATTGTGCATAATGATGACAGCCTTGCAAGTAGTGCAGGTATTTCTGTATTAATGCTCAACTATTTAATATATTATATTACAATCATGTTTTTTCTTGTTTCATTTTGTAGAAATCATAAATCAACTTCATACTGCCATATCACCAAGCCCTAATTAACTTTAATTAAAAACATCAAAATTAAAATATCCCTGTACACTTTGAATTATTATTCTTGTCTGAATATAAATGCAGGCATCTGTTCCAAGACGCTGGTTTTCAGGAAACAAACATCAAATCTGGAACACAAACCGATGTTAAAAGTGATTTTCTTGTGTTTACAAAGCAGTTTTCTATTAACTTAGAGCTCCTCCTTCTTAGAACAACCTGCATATTAATCCTGTTTTGTTTGCTCATAGAAAACTTTTCTCCTCATTCTAGATGAAGAGAACTGAACTGTGGAGTTGACTCCAGTGGCGCAGCAAGTCTTCACCTTACGTATAGAAAAGTAAGTTAACTTGTTTCGACATTCAATGAAGACAACCGATTGGCCAACCTCATTTATTAAGTGTTTTCTGCTCACATATGTTTTTCCCAGGACAGAAGTCCAAACATGGGTCAGACAGTGTTTTGTGATGTGTAACTGCCATCCCTTCACACAAAGCAGTCCCAGTCCCGGCTGTTCTCATCTCATCAACGAGCTACCACATGCCATCAGAGCAGGGGCGTCCCTCTCTAACTTCAAGAAGCTCTTGAAAACTCTCTTCCGAGAATACTTCTTCTTATAACACCTCTAACTCCTAACCTCTAACATGCACTTCCTGTGCTCTTCTTCTTCTTCTTCTATCCCCTAAAATTATCTTGTTTTGATTGCACTTTTTGTTAACTCTTACTTCCTTCCCTAGGTATTTACCCCATTGATGTGATATGTACTATGAGCTCTTACTAGTATTTATTGCTGTTCTTACTCGTATGTATTGTCAGTTGTAGATGTGTATTTGATGCTCTGTTGATGCTTTTATGTTTTTCCAAATTTCCATGTCATTTCCAAATGAGTAAATGTAATGTAAATGTATCAGCAGTTTACACATTAGCAGCTACTCTATATAATGTACATCTAAGACACATACAGACACAGTGGCAGTGAATGGCTGGTGCGGCTACTCTGCTTATTCCCAGATGAACTTCAGAGACAGGTCACCGAGTCTCTCCTGAAGGAGTTGATCCACTCTTTCACTCTGAGCAACAGTAAAGGTGTTCTTCCAGTCACCGATCTTACCTGTAATGACAAAACAACAAGAACTAGACCTGATATCTGTTTACATGTTTCTGAACAGGAGCTGCAGTTATGTTAGATTACCTTTGCGCATGAAGTCTCCCTTCAGATTCTCTTGTGGCAGAAACTCGTAGTTTGCTTTTGAGTCTTTCTTCATGTTCATGAATGTAGATTTTTCTTCAACTTGCTCAATGGCTGCTTCACTCAGGTTCTTCCCTAAGAAAATGCAGATCTTAGTTACTGCCGCCTTCAGGTCCTAAAAGAGAAGCAGAGGCCCAAAAGAGAGAAAGTCTAAACTCTGACAAAGAATTCATCATTATTAGGCTTTTATTTTTTAAGTGGCCCTTTTTAATTTATGGTATGAAGTGGCAAAGTGTCCCTTCCCTTCCTCACACCATTTTACTGTCCAAGCTACGTGAAAATACTGAATGACTGCAGGGAGAAAACACATCTTACCAAAACCATTTCCTCATAGGTCAGGAAGAGGATGTTGTACTCGTCTTTTTTGGAATGCCACTCCCTGATGTGGTCGAACCAGGATGATCCTACAACTGTATAAAGGTATAATGTATCCCTTAATGTTCTAAATTTATTTAAAATGAATCATCTGTTGAATAGATGTAACCCAATAACATGCAAATACAACCAGTACTGTACAAGAAAAGCTGAAGTTGGAGTTCTGCAGTTTTCATACCAGGGATGGATCGGTCCACCACTTTGGTACGGACCTTGACATCTATTGGATGGACTGCCATGAAATTTTGAAGACACTTAATATACTTATCCACCACATGGACTGACACAGAATTTGGTTCAGATGTCCATGGTGCCCAGGTGATATATCCTAATTATATATTTTGATGAACGTGGTGAACATTACACTTACTAAACATAAGAATGTTACTATTGACAGGAGAGTTAGCATTAGGGTTTAGCTCATACATGGTGTTCAAGAGGTGTCAAACAAACCACATATTCAAAATGCTGTGTGACTATTAAAAACATGAGCCCTCCGCGCTCACGTCTGCCGGCGTCCAATTTACCCCTTTTCACCTCCCGTCTCTCCTCTCCCTTTTTTTCCCTCAATAAACCTCTTTTGCAAACTGTCAAGCGTTGCGTTTGGGTCTGTTCTGTCCGAAACCTCAACAATAAGCACATTAAGATTTTAAATATTAAACTGTTCTCAATATTAACTTATTGATGAAATTTTCTTGGTCAAATTCTCTGTATCTGCAGGTACTGTCAATACAAACACACAATACAGACTTTTTAACATAACATTAAAAATTATTTCAAATCTTTCTGTCAGTTCTTCATAATCAGATGGTTATCAGATCTGGTCATCATCATCCAGACTCTGAGGTAACTCACCGTTGCCTGTCAAATACTCCTCAAAAAAGTGCTCAAAGTTCTTCGGAGTCTCCAGGTCACCGCACACTTTACTGAAGTGGTAAAAGGAGACGATGTTGTCCTTTGGGTTTCGCATCACATAGACAATCTGACAAAATAACAAACAACAATCAACTCAATGATGAAACCAAAACATATTATCTCCACCATGTCAAACTCCATTCAAACAATTCACTATTTAATGATACCTTAATTTGTAGGCACACACAAAATATGGAAGGCCATTTCTCCCAGGAACAAAAGAAAGATTGCTAAATTGCTAAGTACAGCTGAAAAAATGTATCAATTATTGAATTGTTTATCGACAGAAAACATTTGAACGATTTTGATAACTGATTAATATCATATTTTAAAAATTCATTTCAGAAATGCCAAAAATCTAAAATTTCTTTCCCCTGACTTTCGTCAGAGTACGTCTTTGAGATTTAAACCGTTGGCTGAAGAAAGTTTAAGACATTATCTTCGACTCTGAGAAATTATTATTTGCTTTTCTGACACTGACACAAAACTATTAATCCATTAATCTAGAAAATAATCAGCAGATTAATTAGTTGCAACCCTTCTCCAAATTGTGACTTATCGATTTATTATTTAGAACTTTCTCAATATATTTTTTAAATGTTTATTTTCCTGGCAGGATTGGGCTTCCATAAAACACTGACCTTAGCCTTCTTTTCCTTTAGTACCGGAGGCATGAGAACTGGGGTGAGGTGAGAGGCGAAGAGCCGTGGAGAGGGTCGTAAGGCGTAATCTTCTCGACCCGCTGTGTACTCCACCCACGGCATCTGCTCCAAGTTGTTTGGATATTCGTTCAGACCCCCGTCTAATTCACAGATGGAGATGATGATCTGTTGAGTCCATATAGTTCCTGTGTAGGGACATATGTTTAGTTATGAGACCTCATACCTGATTTGTAAATATGTTACCAGCCAGGACAAAACTATAAAGGCAAATAATGTGATACGGAAGAGTTTGTCTCACTGACCTGACTTTGGATAAGTGACGAGAAATATATCACTGTCTCGAATTTCGAAGCTCTGGAGTGAATCAATGTACTCTGCAGTTGTTTGCCCGGACGGAAAGTTGTAGTTTTTATACCTGCAAATAAAGTTGGTGATCTGCTCCATGTTGCTTCCAAATTACACAGACAAATTAGAGAAAAATGTTTGCAGAAGGGACCAGAGAAGAGTGGAAAATCCTCACTGGTTACAGGTACGGTAGCTGGACTCTGGACTTTGATTTATACATATTCCTTGATATTGTGAAATACTGTCAGCTGGATACACACTCATAACAACAGGAAGCTGGAAATACAGCAAGGCATTGGTGTTTTATTTATTCTAAAAACCCTCTGAAGTCTAAGCATGTTTTGTTTAAAGTACTTTATCTCATGTAGAGACAAGCTGAGAAAACCAGTTGAAAGTGCTGATGTGGGGCCTTCACACTATTTCATCTGTGTTGTGTAATGATGATAAAGCTTAAGCTTGGGCTATTTGAGAATATATAAAAATCCCCATTATCTTTCCCCTACTTTTAACTTATGAAGCACCCAATCTAAAGATAGGGGCTTTAAAACACAAAAGAAACTGTCTGCAGAAATCATGCTGATGTCAAGAAACAAAAATGGCATGAGATTAATTGGTGCGGACTTTTCTGCTCAATTTGAGCTGAAACTGAATTATTAAAGTGGATCTCTTTTCTAGCACTAACAATGTATAGCTGTATGGGTTAGCCTGTATTTTTCAAATTGTGCGTAATGATGACAGCCTTGCAGATAGTGCAGATATTTTTCATTATTAACTGTCTAATATATTTCAATCATGTTTTATTCTTTTGCACTTTTACATCAGTCAGAAAGCATTTTGTGCTTTATCAGTTTACACGTTAGCAGCTACTATATATGATGTACATCTAAGACACATACAGACACAGTGGCAGTGAATGGCTGGTGCGGCTGCTCTGCTTATTCCCAGATGAACTTCAGAGACAGGTCACCGAGTCTCTCCTGAAGGAGTTGATCCACTCTTTCACTCTGAGCAACAGTAAAGGTGTTCTTCCAGTCACCGATCTTACCTGTAATGACAAAACAAAAACTAGAGCTGATATCTGTTTACATGTTTCTGCACACGAGCTGCAGTTATGTTACATTACCTTTGCGCATGAAGTCTCCCTTCACCCTCTCTTGTGGCAGAAACTCATAGTTTGCTTTTGAGTCTTTCTTCATGTTCATGAATGTAGATTTTTCTACAACTTGCTCAATGGCTGCTTCACTCAGGTTCTTCCCTAAGAAAATGCAGATCTTAGTTACTGCTGCCTTCAGGTCCTAAAAGAGAAGCAGAAACCCAAAGGAGAGTTTAAGCTCTGACAAAGAATCTATTGTTATTAGACTTTTATTTTCAAATGAATGTGGTCCTTTCTAATTCATGGTATTAAATGGATTTGAAAAGTGTCCTTTACCTTCCCCACCCTATTTTGCAGTCCAAGCTACACAAAAATGCTGAAGGACTGCAGGGAGAAAACAAATCTTACCAAAACCATGTCCTCGTAGGTCAGGAAGAGGATGTTGTACTGGTCTCTCTTTGAATGCCACTCCCTGATGTGGTCAAACCAGGATGATCCCACAACTGTATAAATGTATAATGTATCCCTTAATTTTACATTTTAATTGAAATTAAGGATCTGTTGAACGACAATTAGCATGGTACAAGAAACACTGAAGTTTGGCTTCCATAGTTTTCACAGGGATAGATCAGTCCACCTCTCTGGTCGGGACTAAAAGAGCACGACTGCTTTATGACAGAACACCTACAACTTAATTTTATTATTCAACATTGTGTTGTAAAATGATAAATAAATCAACCATACCTTGTAAACAATACAACTTTTAAACATCAGCATGTTAACATTGACACTGAGTTTGTTAGCATTGGCATATATAGTACTGTGCAATTTTTTTTTATATGGAAAAGAAATCTGTGGTGTAAGAATGATTTCAAAATAAACATGTTAATAGAATATATTTATAAATTAACACAATATAAAGTGAACAAACAAAAGAAAAATCTAAATCAAATCAATATTTGGTGTGACCACACTTTACTTTGAAAACAGCATCAATTCTTTTAGGTACATTTGCACATAGTCAGGGATTAGGCATATCGTCAGATGTCTGATTTTACAATTATATCAAACTGGTGCTAATAATTACTAATCCCATATGTAATCCAATAGGTACGTTCAAGAGAGAAAAAGATCAAAGGACACAAACCTGGTGTGAAGTGGCCCAAGGTGTCGACAAAAAGAGTGGCAAATAATCAACAGTGACCTAACATAAAACAAGTGGGCACAGTAGTGAAAAAGCTGGAAAAGATAGGCAGAATAATTTACAACTATAGAGTTTGGAGCACTTTGGAGTGACTAAAGGGAGAAGTGGAAATATACTACAACCACCATTCAGAGAGAGGAGGCAGATGAAAAACAGTTCCAGCAAATATGTCTGGCTGCCTACCTGAAAAGGAACAAGTACATTGATACATCTGTGAAGAAAACAGGAATTCCAGGATTCTCTGGTGTCTTGGAGCATACAAGCATGATAAAAGCAACCAAGAAGGGCAAGAGAGACCTAAATGTGGTTTTCCTCGGCCTGATCAATGCATTTGGATCAATTCCCCATGATCTTCTCTGAGAATCATTCAACATCTGCCACATATCAGATCTAATCACAACACTGCTCAAGACGTGTTTCCAAGACCTACAGCTGTGCTTTATAGAAGTCGACTTCACCACAACATGGCAGCGCTTGGAAGTAGGCATGATGGCAGGCTGAACAGTCTCACTCCTGATTTTCACAATGGCCATGGAAGTCATTATGAGGGCCTCAAAATGGGTGGTGCACGGAGAACAAACCAGGGCCGGGAACCATCTTCCACCTATCAGAGCATACATGAATTATATGACATCTCTGACCACTATTGCAGCATGCACCAAGTGGCTACTTGGAAAACTGCAGGAGAACATCAAGTAGGCCCAAATGAAAATCAAGCCAAGCAACTCTCGAACCATCATTTCAAAATGGGTAGGTGTCCCACAATGTCTAAATAACACCAGCCTCTACAGCACAGGGGTCCTGGAACTTCCTCTCACAAGGAATACAAGTGTTCTAAAGTAAGTACAGTGAACACTCAAGGACACAAGACCATCAGTATGATCGCACTGCCCCTAGTTACTGGGTGGAAGTAGACCCCATCCAATGCAATCCAGCAAGCTACATCAGCCCTGAAGCATAAAGACATAGTGGGGCAGGTCCAGCAGGGAAGATGAGGCTTTGGCCTGAAAGCAAGTTTACCAACTTGGCGAAAGGCAGCAACATCAGACTGGTGGTCCAGAAGGTGCGTCGACATGAAGAGATTATGAGAAGGACAAAGGCAGTCTCTCTTGCGAAAGCATGGAGAGGAGAAAGATCAATAGAGGGAGTTATGGAAAATGGAAGAAAACAAGATTTGCTTTATCATCAGAGTGACACATAACATGCCTCCATCACCAAAGAATTTCCATCAGTGGTGTGGCAAGGATCCAACCTCTGCCGAACTCCTGCAACTCTTGAACACATCCTGACAGGATGTTAGACCAGCCTCACTCAAGGGAAATACAACTGGAGACACAACCAGGTCCTCAAGAGCCTGGCATCGTTTTTGGAGAGCAAGTGGAGCACAAACAACTTCCAGCCACCAAGAGCAGATAATCCCATGAAGGCAACAATGTTTGGGCAGAGAAGGGCAGAAAACACCCGAACATCCTTCCACCAAGTCAGAAGCAGAACATCTTTTCATGGCCCATGACTAGAAAATGCTGGCACCAGGAATTTTGGCCCTAAGACAAAAAACTCAAATTGGTGGTGCGATAGCAGTTCTGTGTGTGTGTCTGTTTTTGGGAGTCCTGTCTCGGGTTTTATTTCGGGTTTTAAGCAGCTTTTTAATGTTTTTTAGGTTCTAAGGGGCTTTACGGAGTAATTTCACCAGTTGAGGGATCGGCCAGGGTGACAACGTGCGCTGACTGGGTCAGCCGGCTGCGCAATTGTATGCACATCAACTCCGAGGCTGGTTCTTTGACAGTGGCCGCAGATGGTCGTCACTGGTGGTGCAAGCAGCAAAAGAGTTGGTTGATTTTTTCATCTGACTGCTAGACCTTACATTCGAGCTGGCCCATCACTGGATTTCGATCTCAGAACTTAAAGGATCTGCCAGAGTGACTACGTCTTCTGATCCGAGGCTGCTGTGCAATTGTGTGTAGCCTAATTCTGACTGCGTGCGGTGGTGGAGGCCTACCGCTGGATATAACTCTCAGGTGACTGCTTCACTTCCTTCTCCCCCTCTCTCTGGACGCTGGATGTGACATTTTTGATTTTAACAATGACTGTCAAATTCACGATCGTGCCGACTGTATTTGTTTGCCTTGTGTGTATGCCACTGTCATGCATGTCAAGTAAACTTACATCATCTCTTAATGCCTACTGAATTTGCTAATAGGCATGGAATTGGTTTTCTACATATCAGCGCTAGAAGTTTATTACCCAAACTGGATTTATTGAAAACGTAGTTCATGTCTGCTAATCCAGATATTGTTGTGATCTCTGAAACTTGGCTTAAACCCTCCGTCCCTGATGATGTTATTTGTGTTGGTGGTTATAATGTTTATAGAACAGATCGGAAAGGGCGTGCAGGTGGTGTAGCTATTTATGTATCTCAAAAATTTCCTGTGTCTGTTTTACTTTCGCAGTCAATCCCAAGACAGTTTGAACTTATAGCCTTAGACATTAAGGTTGCAAATGCTCTATTTACTATTATTGGTTGCTATAGGTCCCCCTCTGCTGTTCATGAAACATTGTGGACTGAAGTGCTGTCTAATTTAAATAATTCAGAAATTATTTTATTTGCTGATTTAAATTGAGATTGGCTCAGTGACAAATCAGAGAATTTCAAGCTGGCTTGTAATTCTCTAAACTTACAACTTATTGACAGCCCCACCAGACTCAATCCATCTAAGCTTAATAGTGACACCCTGTTAGATGTCATTCTCACCAACGGCGCTCATAAGTATACAGCAATAGGCGTGTTCGTAAACGACCTGAACACTTTTCAGAGCAGGCCTTTTTATCTGACCCGGCAAGACTAAATTGGGATCGTGTTGCACTGATTCCTACTGTAGTTGAAGCTGTTGCTTTTTTTCAGCAACAGTTTCTATTGTTTGCAAATAAACATGCTCCTTTCAAAAAGCACAGAATAAAGAACAGGGATAATCCTTGGTTTTCTCAAGAACTAGCCCAGTTTATTCAATCAAGAAGTAAACAGTGGTCCCTTGCAAGGAGGACCAGCAGTATTGTAGATTGGCAACGTTTCAGAACTTTGAGAAATCAATGTACCTCAGCCATTCGGACCTCTTAATCAAATTATTATCTTACCTCAACTAATGATAATTTTAACAATCCATCCAGATTCTGGAAAACAATCAGAGTATTACAGAGCAAAAAGGCTTCAGACTTTCCCCCGCAATTGAATATTAGAAATGTAACTATCACAGATAAAAGTGATATATTAAATGCCTTTAACGGTCATTTTGAGAAGGCAGGTCATTTAATTGATCAGCAGCTTCCATCAATTTCAGTTGATCCTTCAACATGTTTCTTGCTACCTAGTACATCCTCAACCTCTGCCTTCTCATTTGATTTTAAAGCCCTACAAGTTCAAGATCTGTCAAGTTCTGCATCACTGAATTCAATACACCCAAAAAGGCGCCTAGACCTTATGGTCTGGATACCTTTCTGTTAAAGGTGGCTGCATCGGTCATAGCTGAGCCCATTACTAACATTTTTAACATGTCAATAAATTCTAACCAGGTTCCAGCCAGCTGGAAGCAAGCTTACATTACACCCCTATTCAAAGCTGGCAATATGACATGAACAACTTTAGACCAATCTCTAATCTCCCTGTTCTTTCAAAAATATTGGAATCATTAGTTGCTACCCAACTTAAATCATATTTGCACTCGCATTACATTTTAAATGAAATGCAATCCGGGTTCCGGTCAGGGCACAGTACAATAAAAGTCATGGATGACTTCAAAGAGGCTATAGATAATAAATTTACCTGTGTGTCTCTGTTCATAGACCTCACAAAGGCGTTTGATACTGTGGACCATCTATTACTTGTTAATACCCTGCTGAGAGCTGGCATTGGATGCAATGCGGTCAAATAGTTCCATAGCTACTTGACCAATCGTTCACAAATGGCCAAATATGGCAATGATATGTCAAACCCAGTCCTTGTTATGAAAGGTGTTCCACAAGGATCAGTTTTGGGACCCTTGCTTTTCCTAGTTTATATTAATATTTGTGATAAGTTTAAATTTTGTAAGTATCATCTGTATGCAGATGATTCAGTTCTGTACTCCTGTGGCCCCACAGCTGAGTTGGCCTTTTCAAATGTGCAGGCAGATTTTGACACCCTGCAACATGCTCTATTAGATTTGAAGCTGCTGTTAAACCCACATAAAACTAAAGTTATGGTTTTTACTACTTGGCGAACAAAGCTACCATCCCTCTCCATCACGTCACTGGATGGAGTCTGTATCCAGTCTGTAGACAATTACAAATATCTGGGAAACTGGATGGACAAAAACCTAAATTTTAAATACCATGTTGATTATCTTGCAAAGAAATTAAAATTCACATTGGGTTTTCTGTATATATGTATCATTGTATACTGTACAGATTGGTAGGATGGTCATCTCTTCATTTGTGCAGGCTCGAACATTGGTATATTTTAATTTACAAGGTAATTTTAGGAAAAGTTCGAAATTATTTAAACAGCTGTAATAATCTCAGGACACATTACTAACTACAGTTCAAAGTGCCTGCTATCAGAACAGAGGCCGGAAAGCTAAGCCTGTATTACTATGGCCCTTGGTCTTGGAATGATGTGCAGACCAAACTCAAACTACAATCCCAAAAATAAAAAACAATTAAATGCAGCTGCTTTGCCAATTCTATTACCACTTAACTCCTTATTAAATCTATGATCTAATACTGTTATGTGAACAGTACTATGTAGGGTATTATGTAATACCTAAATGTTTGTGTTGCTGTGCTGTGTCTCGGTGTTGTACAACATGTTGTGGATACTTGTTTTGCTGTGTTTTCTGTTGTATCTAATGATGATGTTGTGATTGGTTTCTTATTGTTGCTTGTTATCTGTTTAATCCTGCTATCCGACCCTGTCTTGACTAGGTCTCACTTGTAAAAGAGGTTTTAACCTCAATGTGACTTTCCTAGTTAAATAAAGGTTTATATATATAAATTGGACCCCCTCTGCGCAGCTGTTGTCACCACTTCTCTAGGACTTAACTGTAGTGAACAATGGTGTGGATTTGTGCATTTTATATTGAATAAATTTGGAGCTACCCTAAATTCCTTTCTCCTCCCCCAGAGAAGAAGGGGGAGGGGTCAAAGTTGCTTTCTCTAAGTGCTAGCCCGACCATAAAACTGGCACCTTTTTGATCCCGAAGCTGACAACGCGGGGCCTGACTGTTAAACTGACAAAGGGACACAAGCCAGCCATTAGCATTTCCCTGAACAGCCTATCAAAACTGCCTCCCCCCCACACACACACACGTTTCCGTGGCAACTGACCTTGCGCTTTGTGTATTATCCCATCAAAGGGATACTCCTTGTCTCACCTAAGTGTGACATAATCCAGACACTGAACTTTCAATGTAAAAAGGACTGCAGTCTCCAAAGACTCAAAGCATTTAATTAAGTTAATTAAATCTTTAGTTACTTGATTACGTTTGCCTCTATTTGAGTAGTAAAGTTGCTTTTGCAGTGTTTTTATTTTCAGCAAGACACTCCTTCATCTAATGTAATCAATGCTTGTTCATAATACTTTCCTACAAAATTCCTTTAGAAATGATGACAAAGGAATGTTTTACTATACTCTTAACCGCCAGCTTGAATTTAAGGATGAATCAACAATAATTCCCCAGTTCCTAAGGAGAGATGATCTTGGATTAATCTAAGCTTTACTCATGTAACCTGAGCTCCCCCAAGTGGACGAAATAAGTATTACATGCCCTCGTTGGAAATGCCGTTAAATGTATAAATATCCTGACCAATAATGTGACAATTGTTTCCTGTTACCAAATGCTTAGAACAGTACAACCGTTTGACCGTTGAGGTTCGATTGTGGAAAATATTTGATTATAATACGCGCAAATAGATTTCTTTTAAACATTAAGTTTAGAAAGGCAGTCCCTTGGGAAACCTGAGACGCCCCCTGGGGAACCACGCCCCAGGCAACAAAACGCGACTTCGCTTCTCGCTCTTCTCTTCGCTTCTTGCTTAAGTTACACTGGACTAATTCAGGAACGACCAAGTTCCATTTTAAGCCTTTTTCGTCGAGTCAACTTCACCGAGGTCAGACCAAGCCACGTGGTCTCGCCAGCGACAACGAAGGAAACCTGAAAACAGCCGAATTGCCAGATGGAGGACGACGTTTTCCATCAGACATGGAGAACCCCGGACAATCCCTAGCAAAAAGCCAGGATCGGCAGCTAGCGTGGGACCAGCAAAAGGCCAAGCAGGCTGTCGACAAGCAGTAAGACTTAACACACATTCTGCGGTCAGGGATGTCCTTTCTAACTGCTAAACTCATAGCTTACTTTCATTAGTTCTCTTATGCCGTATGAATCAAATGCTGCCCACAATCGAACCTCCATTTCTCATTGTTCAGCAATTGTTTATTTTCCCGGTATTTAACCATCTTTTTATCACAGTAGTTAGAGAATAAATTCACTGTAATATAATCAAGAACTGTGTGTTGCCTATTTCTACGTCCCTGCCAAGAGAATTGACCCTTTAGATATGAGACTGACTGACTGATTTAAGATAATTGAGCGATTATTAACTAACTGATCACTAGTAATAATTGTATAATTATTAAAATTACCTAGAGGTCCGGAGACTCTAGGATTATAACAACTCCGGTGGTGCCCTGGAACGAGGAATAAAATTAGATTTTATGAATATTAAAATTCATAATTGGGTATCAATTCTCAAATTTATTAAAATGCATAACTAAATTTTAATTTAATTCAATTCAATTTTATTTATATAGCGCCAAATCACAACAACAGTTATCTCACAGCGCTTTTCATAAAAGAGCAGGTCTAGACCGTACTCTGATGATATTTACAGAAGCCCAACAGTTCCCACCAAGAGCAAGCAAGGTTTGCTACATAACTGTCCCATCAAAAGCTTTACATAACTCTAATTAAAGGCTTGCAACTGTCTGGCTTCTTGTAGTTCAATATTAGTACTACCACAATATTGCTTCTCAAAAAACTTCCCTTCATTATGGGAATAATAAAGTCTGTATAGATGTCATTAACGGCCATAATTCAATCTAAATGAATGTAAATAAAACTGGATTATTTTAATATAGTCTGTAACTTATATGCAGGCTGAGGTAAGCTGCTGTCCAGCATCCAGTACAGGCAGGAAGTTTTTATTTTATTTTATTTATTTCATAATGATCATTATGTGAGAAAATAATTTGTGTTTGAATTTCTGTCATTAAGAAATATTTCATTGTCTTTTTTTATGGTAAAGACTCCCTGGTATAATATTAACACAGTGTTGCTCACCTTTGTCACTGGGACAGGGAGGCTACAGTTATGGGGAGACTGGGGTGCTGCTGACTCATCTGTTGTTTGTCTGCTAAAAGGGGCAGGGACAATGATTTAATATGAATATCTTGCTAAACTTTTCCTTGCACTGATTAAATGTTGAGGAAATGTAGGCTAACACTAGTCTGTAGCTAGCTAGCTTATTTCACTATGGACATTAAGCCAACAGGTTAACACCACTCACAGACTAAAGGCTACCCACCTTTCTTGGTGGAAAAACTGGGTTACAGAAAACCAGATTTTGGTTTACTATGCAACATTGTTAATACTGGTGCATCTACTGACTGCATCTAAACACCATCACTGATGTGTGCCAGGACCCAACCATTTCATGCATATACAGGGGGGTGGTCGGTCAATATGGAGGTTTACTTTTTGGTCAATGGGGATGTTTAACTTTTACTGCCAAAAACAAGAAAAAACTAAGAGATCATTCATTTTATTATTATATTTGAAATATATTTATACTCAGTGATGATGGTTTATATAATGTATAATATAATATCATTTGATATTAGTTTATAATTATTTTTGGGGGGCCCTGTCAGTCAGGGGCCCTTGGAATTGTCCTAACTTTTCCCCCCTAACTTTGCCCATGGCTGGCGCCTGAGATTGCTTCCTACAACCTCAGGCCAGACTTGGTACCCTGGTCTGCCACACCAAAGATGGTTTACATCATAGAGCTCACAGTGCCATAGAAGAACTAAGTTAAGGAGGCCTATCAGCGTAAGAAGCTCATAGCTATGCAGAGCTAGCAGCAAAGTTTATCCATTTGAAGTGGAATGCATAGGATTTGTGGTGTCATCTATCATCAAACTACTGAAAGAACTCCACAGTCAGGCTTTTCATAAGACCATCAGAGTAGTTTTTGATGCGGCGCTACTGATGATTTGCCTCCCATATAAGTTAGAGAACCCCCACCAGTCAATCATCTGCCACTCCCTACAGCAAGGCAAAACTCAAAAAAAGGCTCACCACCTATTGGGCCAAGGGACAGTCTCTAACATGTAGTCCTGTGTTTTTCAGATTCTGTAGGTTGGAACACAATCATTAAACTGAAACAGAAACAGCTCTGTAGGAGGGATATGACTGGGTAAGGAACAGCCAAACTAAGCTAATAAGGTGAGGTTGCTGATGACAGTTTGCTGTCAAAAGTCATACACCATGGCAAGACTGAGCACAGCAACAAGACACAAGGTAGTTATACTGCATCTACAAGGTCTTTCCCAGGCAGCCATATCAAGGCAGACAGGGGTTTTCTAGATGTGCTGTCCAAACTCTTTTGAAGAAGCACAAAGAATCAAGAAATATTGAGGGCTGTAGACGCAGTGGTCGACCAAAGAAACTTACTGCAGCAGATGAAAGACACCTCATGCTTACTACCCTTCACAACTGGAAGATGTCCAGCAGTGCCATCAACTCAGAACTGGCAGAAAACAGTGGGACCCTGGTACACCCATCAACTCACCAGAGAAATCTGATCAGAATTGGCCGTCATGGAAGACTTGTGACCAAAATGCCATACCTACATCATGGAAACAAGTTCAAGCAATTCAACTACGCATGAAAACACAAGAACTGACAAGAACACAAGAAATGGCAGCGGGACTGATGAGTCAGAATTTGAAATATTTGGCTGTAGAATGCAGTTTGTTCACCAATGGGGTGGAGAGCGGTACAACAATGAGTGTCTACAGGCAACAGTGAAGCATGGTAGAGGTTCCTTACAAGTTTGGGGCTGCACATCTGAAAATGAAGTTGGGAATTTGGTCAGAATTAATGCTCCTAAATGCTGAGAAGTACAGGCAGATACTTATTCATCATACAGTACTATCAGAGAGGCATCTGATTGGCCTCAAATTTACGCTGCAGCATGACAAGGACCCAAACATACAGCGAAAGTCAGAAGAAGATCTTCAGTGTAAAGAAGAACAAGGAGTCCTGGAAGTGATGGGATGGCCCCCACAGAGCCCTGACCTCAACATTATTGTGTCTGATAGGGATTACATCAGACTGTGGGCAGTTCTCCAAGATGTTTGGGCCAATCTACCTACTGAGTTCCAAACTTTTGCAGAATATGGCGGCCAGAACATATTGAACTCACTGCATATCCAAAACGCTTTGCAAATTTGAAAAACACAAGCACAGGCACATTTTTCTCAATATTATATTATTGAAGAAAATTTTCCTAACCAAATTCTCTGTATCTGAAGAGAACATAGACTTTTTTAACATAACATATAAATTATTTCTAATCTTACTGTCAATTCTTCATGATCAGATGGTTATCATTTAAAATGTATCAGCACGGTACTCTATCTGGTCAGTATCATTTAGAGTCTGAGGTACCTCACCGTTGCCCGTTAAATACTCCTCACAAAAGTGCTTGAAGTTCTTGGGAGTCGCCAGGTCGCTGCAGGCTTTACTGAAGTGGTAAAAAGAGACGATGTTGTCCTTTGGGTTTCGCATCACATAGATAATCTGACATAAAAACAAACAACAATCAGCAAGGAGATGAAACCAAGACATCTTATTCTCTCTTCCAAACTCAATTCAAATAATTCCCTATTTAATGATACCTTAAAGGTTCAGTGTGTAATATTTAGGAGGATCTATTATCAGAATTGCAATATACTATCCATAACTATGTTTTCAGTGCTGTATAAAGATCTTATGAACCATTATGTTTTTATAACCTTACAGTGAGTCATTTGTATCTACATACAACGCGCTATGTTGCGCCGCCATGTTTCTACAGTAGCCAAAATGGACAAACAGCTCTACAGAGCACGTTTTGTCACTACGTGAATACGAACAAAGAAGAAAGAAGAAATTTTGGCAAATGGGGGCACACACATATAATTTAGCACAAGAACCGACAGAGCGTGACGGCCACCTTAGCTTCTCCTGCTCACTTGGAAAGTTAGTGGTGAGCGATGCATGTGGTGTCAGAATAATCAGATTTTTTCTTTTTCTTCTTAGATTTTTAATGCAAAAAGAGAAAGTGTACATGGGACATAAAGAAGTATACAGAACTTTGATTTGAACCCTCACGACTGGATGCCACTAAAACTTACACACTGGACCTTTAATTTGTAGGCACACACAACATATAGAAAGCCATTGCTTCCAGGAAAAAGATTGCTTTGTTTCTCATAATTAAGCTGAAACGATAAATCATTTCATTGAATAGTTGATAGAAAAAAAATATCTGCAACTATTCTGATAGTTGATTAAATAAGTAAGAAAAAAAAATATTGTAAGAAATGCCAATAATAGTGACTGTTCCAGCTTCTGAAATGTAAAGATTTTCCCCTCTCTTATGTTATAGTAAATTGAATATCTTTGGGTTTTGGACTGTTGCAAAAATTGCAATTTTAAGACATTCTCTTGGGGTCTAGGAAATTATTATGGGCTTTTCTGACACGGACGCCAAACGATTAATCCATTAACAGAGAAAATAATTGGCACATTAATTAGTTGCAACTCTTCTCATAATTGTGACTTACTGATTTATTATGTATAACTTTCCCAATATATATATTTTTAAGTTTTATTATCCTGGCAAGACTGGGCTTCCATAAAACACTGACCTTAGCCTTCTTGTCCTTCAGTCCCGGAGGCAAGAGAACCGGGGTGAGATGAGAGGCAAAGAGCCGTGGAGAGGGTCGTAGGGCGTAATCTTCTCAACCCTCTGTGTACTCCAGCCACGGCATCTGCTCAAAGTTGTTTGGATATTCATTCAGACTCCCGTCCAATTCACAGATGGAAATTATGATCTGTTGAGTCCATATAGTGCCTATGAAGGGACATATTTTAAATTACGAGGTCTCATACCTGATCAGTAAATATCTTGCCAGCCAGGACAAAACTATAAAGGCAAATAATGTGATACGGAAGAGTGTCTCACTGACCTGACTTTGGATAAGTGACGAGAAATATATCGCTGTCTTGAATTTCGAAGCTCTGGAGTGAATCAATGTACTCTGCAGTTGTTTGACCAGTGGGAAAGTTGTAGTTTTTATACCTGCCGATAAAGTTGGTGATCTGCTCCATGTTACTTCTGAATTACACAGAAAAATGAGAGAAAAATGTTTGCAGAAGGGATAAGAGAAGAGTGGAAAATTCTCACTGGTTTCAGGTACGGTAGCTGGACACTGGACTTTGATTTGTACATATTCCTTGATATTGTGAAATACTATCAGCTGGATACGCACTGATAGCAACAGGAAGCTTGAAATATGGCAAGGTGTTGTTGGCAAAGTTGTAGTTTTTATACCTGCAGAGAAAGTTGGTGATCTGATGTTACTTCTGAAAAATGTTTGCATAAAAGACTAGAGAAGAGTGGAAAAACCTCATAGCTCACAGGTACAGTAGCTAGACTCTGGACCTTGTGCATGTTGGCTGATTTATTTATAGGCCTATAAAATGCTGACAGCTGAGGACACACTGCCACCAACAGGAAGCTTGAAATTTCTGAAAAATCTATTGAAAATGCTGATGTGAGGCCTTCACACACCATTTCATTTGTGTCTATATGTCATAAATTATTTCTTAGTATTTTTAATAATTTACAGGCAAACATAGACTTTCAATGAAATGCCTTTTTTTCGAGTATATAAATTAGGGAAAATAATTTTTGCAACCTTAAACTGTAGCTTTATACATTGTTAAATTGACAAAATGATAAATCAGCAGGTAAAAGGTAAACAAAGGTGCTAAACAAGGAAATGAATGTTTAGAAAGTCTGCCGAAAGTAACCAAAGTGAATCTGAACTCCAATTCTGCCTAATTTCTGGCCACGCTAGCTGCAAAACATTTTGTACAGATATTCATGGTCCCCTGAGGATAAAGCTTACTGACTTTGGAGATCCTCTGATTGTTCCACCAGTAGATCAAAGTTTTCACTATTCTTCACATTCAATAAAGACAACAGATTGGCAGCTGCATTTATTAGTGTTTTCTGCTTATGGATGTTCAGTTTGTCCAAGCACAGAAGTCCAAACATGGGTCAGAAAGAGTTTTGTGATGCATATCAACAGTTTACACATTAGCAGCTACTCTATATGATGTACATCTAAGACACATACAGACACAGTGGCAGTGAATGGCTGGTGCGGCTGCTCTGCTTATTCCCAGATGAACTTCAGAGACAGGTCACCGAGTTTCTCCTGAAGGAGTTGATCCACTCTTTCACTCTGAGCGACAGTAAAGGTGTTCTTCCAGTCACCGATCTTACCTGTAATGACAAAACAAGAACTTGAGCTGATATCTGTTTACATGTTTCTGAACAGGAGCTGCAGTTATGTTACGTTACCTTTGCGCATGAAGTCTCCCTTCATCCTATCTTGCAGCAGAAAATCGTAGTTTGCTTTTGAGTCTTTCTTCATGTTCATGAATGTAGATTTTTCTACAACTTGCTCAATGGCTGCTTCACTCAGGTTCTTCCCTAAGAAAATGCAGATCTTAGTTACTGCCGCCTTCAGGTCCTAAAAGAGAAACAGAGGCCCAAAAGAGAGCAAAAGTTTAAACTCTGACAAAGAATTTATTGTTATTAGACTTTTATTTTCAAATGAAAGTGGCCCTTTAAATTCATGGTATGAAATGGATTTGAAAAGTGTCTCTTCCTTACATCATTTTGCAGTCTGAACTTCATGAAAATGCTGTAGAACCGCAAGGGAAGAAAACCCATCTTACCAAAACCATGTCCTCGTAGGTCAGAAAGAGGATATTGTACTCGTCTCTCATTGAATGCCACACCCTGATGTGGTCGAACCAGGATGATCCTACAACTATATAAACATATAATGTATCCCTTAATTTAATATTTTCATTGGAAAATTAAGAATCTGTTGAATATATGTATCCCAATAGCATGCATGGATTGCCATGAAATTTATTACACATATCTACAAGATGGATTGACACAGAATTTGGTTCAGATGTCCATGGTGCCCAGACAGTGTATCCTAATGATTTTGGTGAACGTGGTGGACATTACACCTATTATCATAGCATATTAACATTAGCATTTAATTCATGTAAGTATTAGCATTTAGCTCAGACACGGTGGCCGAGAGGTGTCGAACAAACTGCATATCCAAATTGCTGTTCTCAATATTAAATTATTGATTTAAATGTTAATGATGAAATTATCTGTGTCTGCAGGTTCTGTCAACACAAACGCACAATCCAGACTTTTTAAAATAACAGTAAAAATTATTTCTAATATTTATGTAAATTGTTCATGATCAGATGGTTATCATTTAAAACGTATACGCAGAAAAAACAAAACAAAACAAAAAAACGTATACGCAGCACTGCACTCTTATCTCGTCGTCATCATCCAGACTCTGAGGTACCTCACCGTTGCCCATCAAATACTCCTCAAAAAAGTGGTCAAAGTTCTTGGGAGTCTCCAGGTCTCTGTTGGCTTTGCTGAAGTGGTAAAAGGAGACAATGTTGTCCTTTGGGTTGCGCATCACATAGATAATCTGACATAATAACAAACAACAATCAGCCCAGAGATAAAACATACATACTACATACTATTATCTCCTCCATGCCAAACTCCAAAAATTCACTATTTAATGATACCTTAATTTGTAGGCACATGCAAAATACGGAAGGCCAATCATCCCAGGCAAAAGAAAGATTGCTAAATCACAAATTCTGACTGTGTATCTCATTATTACAATTGTAATAATTTATCAATTCATTAAATAGTTGATCGACAGAAACAATTTAAAATATTTTGATAACTGATTACTACCATTAGAATTAAAAAAAAATCAGAAATGACAAGCATAATCTCCAACAAGTCCTCCAACCTAAACGACAACATAGGTAGTTTGTCCATGCCTCCCAAAACCACACGAGTGTTAACTACTCTACATAAGTCAAGTGACCTACGTCAAATGACATTAAACACATAGTTAATGAGAAACGATCACAGTTTGGTTCCATTTTGGCAACAAAAAACATTTTTTAGGAAAACATTGTGGTTGGTGTTAGGGCACGTGACGGAAGTCAGAAACGCTATTTAAGTTAAAACTCAAAATAACTCATTTACTTTCTTTTACATAGGACTTGAACGCCGTTCTCCTGAACGAAAGGCCGGGTTTGACACATCCATCCACCCCACTCCTTATGCAGACTTTATGCCTATTTATAATATGTCAACAGACTTCCTCCTTTGCTATGATTTTACGGCCACTATCAGTCGCTGCCACAATAAACATATATATGGGTCATAATAACATGCTGCACAAATGACCTATAGTATATTGACGTTTTTTCTGGTGAAGACAGTCTCATAATCTAAAATGTGAGGATTTGTTGCTATCCCCTGTCTTACGTTATAGTAAATTGAATATCTTTGGGTTTTGGACTATCGGTTGAACAAATTTCCATTTTAAGACATTAACTTGGGCTCTGGGAAATAATTATTTGTTTTTCTGACACTGACAGCAAATGATGAATCTGTTACTCGAAGGAATAATTGGCAGATTAATTAGTTGCAACCCTTCTCATAATTGTGACATAACCAATTTATTATTTATAACTTCCTCAATGTATTTTTCAGGTTTGGGCTTCAATACAACACTGACCTTAGCCTTCTTGTCCTTCAGTCCCGGAGGCATGAGAGCCGGGGTGAGGTGAGAGGCGAAGAGCCGTGGAGAGGGTCGTAGGGCGTAATCTTGTGGAACCAACTTGTACTCCAGCCACGGCATCTGCTCTAAGTTGTTTGGATATTCATTCAGACTCCCGTCCAATTCACAGATGGAAATTATGATCTGTTGAGTCCATATAGTGCCTATGAAGGGACATATTTTAAATTACGAGGTCTCATACCTGATCAGTAAATATCTTGCCAGCCAGGACAAAACTATAAAGGCAAATAATGTGATACGGAAGAGTGTCTCACTGACCTGACTTTGGATAAGTGACGAGAAATATATCGCTGTCTTGAATTTCGAAGCTCTGGAGTGAATCAATGTACTCTGCAGTTGTTTGACCAGTGGGAAAGTTGTAGTTTTTATACCTGCCGATAAAGTTGGTGATCTGCTCCATGTTACTTCTGAATTACACAGAAAAATTAGAGAAAAATGTTTGCAGAAGGGATAAGAGAAGAGTGGAAAATTCTCACTGGTTTCAGGTACGGTAGCTGGACACTGGACTTTGATTTGTACATATTCCTTGATATTGTGAAATACTATCAGCTGGATACGCACTGATAGCAACAGGAAGCTTGAAATATGGCAAGGTGTTGTTGGCAAAGTTGTAGTTTTTATACCTGCAGAGAAAGTTGGTGATCTGATGTTACTTCTGAAAAATGTTTGCATAAAAGACTAGAGAAGAGTGGAAAAACCTCATAGCTCACAGGTACAGTAGCTAGACTCTGGACCTTGTGCATGTTGGCTGATTTATTTATAGGCCTATAAAATGCTGACAGCTGAGGACACACTGCCACCAACAGGAAGCTTGAAATTTCTGAAAAATCTATTGAAAATGCTGATGTGAGGCCTTCACACACCATTTCATTTGTGTCTATATGTCATAAATTATTTCTTAGTATTTTTAATAATTTACAGGCAAACATAGACTTTCAATGAAATGCCTTTTTTTCGAGTATATAAATTAGGGAAAATAATTTTTGCAACCTTAAACTGTAGCTTTATACATTGTTAAATTGACAAAATGATAAATCAGCAGGTAAAAGGTAAACAAAGGTGCTAAACAAGGAAATGAATGTTTAGAAAGTCTGCCGAAAGTAACCAAAGTGAATCTGAACTCCAATTCTGCCTAATTTCTGGCCACGCTAGCTGCAAAACATTTTGTACAGATATTCATGGTCCCCTGAGGATAAAGCTTACTGACTTTGGAGATCCTCTGATTGTTCCACCAGTAGATCAAAGTTTTCACTATTCTTCACATTCAATAAAGACAACAGATTGGCAGCTGCATTTATTAGTGTTTTCTGCTTATGGATGTTCAGTTTGTCCAAGCACAGAAGTCCAAACATGGGTCAGAAAGAGTTTTGTGATGCATATCAACAGTTTACACATTAGCAGCTACTCTATATGATGTACATCTAAGACACATACAGACACAGTGGCAGTGAATGGCTGGTGCGGCTGCTCTGCTTATTCCCAGATGAACTTCAGAGACAGGTCACCGAGTTTCTCCTGAAGGAGTTGATCCACTCTTTCACTCTGAGCGACAGTAAAGGTGTTCTTCCAGTCACCGATCTTACCTGTAATGACAAAACAAGAACTTGAGCTGATATCTGTTTACATGTTTCTGAACAGGAGCTGCAGTTATGTTACGTTACCTTTGCGCATGAAGTCTCCCTTCATCCTATCTTGCAGCAGAAAATCGTAGTTTGCTTTTGAGTCTTTCTTCATGTTCATGAATGTAGATTTTTCTACAACTTGCTCAATGGCTGCTTCACTCAGGTTCTTCCCTAAGAAAATGCAGATCTTAGTTACTGCCGCCTTCAGGTCCTAAAAGAGAAACAGAGGCCCAAAAGAGAGCAAAAGTTTAAACTCTGACAAAGAATTTATTGTTATTAGACTTTTATTTTCAAATGAAAGTGGCCCTTTAAATTCATGGTATGAAATGGATTTGAAAAGTGTCTCTTCCTTACATCATTTTGCAGTCTGAACTTCATGAAAATGCTGTAGAACCGCAAGGGAAGAAAACCCATCTTACCAAAACCATGTCCTCGTAGGTCAGAAAGAGGATATTGTACTCGTCTCTCATTGAATGCCACACCCTGATGTGGTCGAACCAGGATGATCCTACAACTATATAAACATATAATGTATCCCTTAATTTAATATTTTCATTGGAAAATTAAGAATCTGTTGAATATATGTATCCCAATAGCATGCATGGATTGCCATGAAATTTATTACACATATCTACAAGATGGATTGACACAGAATTTGGTTCAGATGTCCATGGTGCCCAGACAGTGTATCCTAATGATTTTGGTGAACGTGGTGGACATTACACCTATTATCATAGCATATTAACATTAGCATTTAATTCATGTAAGTATTAGCATTTAGCTCAGACACGGTGGCCGAGAGGTGTCGAACAAACTGCATATCCAAATTGCTGTTCTCAATATTAAATTATTGATTTAAATGTTAATGATGAAATTATCTGTGTCTGCAGGTTCTGTCAACACAAACGCACAATCCAGACTTTTTAAAATAACAGTAAAAATTATTTCTAATATTTATGTAAATTGTTCATGATCAGATGGTTATCATTTAAAACGTATACGCAGAAAAAACAAAACAAAACAAAAAAACGTATACGCAGCACTGCACTCTTATCTCGTCGTCATCATCCAGACTCTGAGGTACCTCACCGTTGCCCATCAAATACTCCTCAAAAAAGTGGTCAAAGTTCTTGGGAGTCTCCAGGTCTCTGTTGGCTTTGCTGAAGTGGTAAAAGGAGACAATGTTGTCCTTTGGGTTGCGCATCACATAGATAATCTGACATAATAACAAACAACAATCAGCCCAGAGATAAAACATACATACTACATACTATTATCTCCTCCATGCCAAACTCCAAAAATTCACTATTTAATGATACCTTAATTTGTAGGCACATGCAAAATACGGAAGGCCAATCATCCCAGGCAAAAGAAAGATTGCTAAATCACAAATTCTGACTGTGTATCTCATTATTACAATTGTAATAATTTATCAATTCATTAAATAGTTGATCGACAGAAACAATTTAAAATATTTTGATAACTGATTACTACCATTAGAATTAAAAAAAAAATCAGAAATGACAAGCATAATCTCCAACAAGTCCTCCAACCTAAACGACAACATAGGTAGTTTGTCCATGCCTCCCAAAACCACACGAGTGTTAACTACTCTACATAAGTCAAGTGACCTACGTCAAATGACATTAAACACATAGTTAATGAGAAACGATCACAGTTTGGTTCCATTTTGGCAACAAAAAACATTTTTTAGGAAAACATTGTGGTTGGTGTTAGGGCACGTGACGGAAGTCAGAAACGCTATTTAAGTTAAAACTCAAAATAACTCATTTACTTTCTTTTACATAGGACTTGAACGCCGTTCTCCTGAACGAAAGGCCGGGTTTGACACATCCATCCACCCCACTCCTTATGCAGACTTTATGCCTATTTATAATATGTCAACAGACTTCCTCCTTTGCTATGATTTTACGGCCACTATCAGTCGCTGCCACAATAAACATATATATGGGTCATAATAACATGCTGCACAAATGACCTATAGTATATTGACGTTTTTTCTGGTGAAGACAGTCTCATAATCTAAAATGTGAGGATTTGTTGCTATCCCCTGTCTTACGTTATAGTAAATTGAATATCTTTGGGTTTTGGACTATCGGTTGAACAAATTTCCATTTTAAGACATTAACTTGGGCTCTGGGAAATAATTATTTGTTTTTCTGACACTGACAGCAAATGATGAATCTGTTACTCGAAGGAATAATTGGCAGATTAATTAGTTGCAACCCTTCTCATAATTGTGACATAACCAATTTATTATTTATAACTTCCTCAATGTATTTTTCAGGTTTGGGCTTCAATACAACACTGACCTTAGCCTTCTTGTCCTTCAGTCCCGGAGGCATGAGAGCCGGGGTGAGGTGAGAGGCGAAGAGCCGTGGAGAGGGTCGTAGGGCGTAATCTTGTGGAACCAACTTGTACTCCAGCCACGGCATCTGCTCTAAGTTGTTTGGATATTCATTCAGACTCCCGTCCAATTCACAGATGGAAATTATGATCTGTTGAGTCCATATAGTGCCTATGAAGGGACATATTTTAAATTACGAGGTCTCATACCTGATCAGTAAATATCTTGCCAGCCAGGACAAAACTATAAAGGCAAATAATGTGATACGGAAGAGTGTCTCACTGACCTGACTTTGGATAAGTGACGAGAAATATATCGCTGTCTTGAATTTCGAAGCTCTGGAGTGAATCAATGTACTCTGCAGTTGTTTGACCAGTGGGAAAGTTGTAGTTTTTATACCTGCCGATAAAGTTGGTGATCTGCTCCATGTTACTTCTGAATTACACAGAAAAATGAGAGAAAAATGTTTGCAGAAGGGATAAGAGAAGAGTGGAAAATTCTCACTGGTTTCAGGTACGGTAGCTGGACACTGGACTTTGATTTGTACATATTCCTTGATATTGTGAAATACTATCAGCTGGATACGCACTGATAGCAACAGGAAGCTTGAAATATGGCAAGGTGTTGTTGGCAAAGTTGTAGTTTTTATACCTGCAGAGAAAGTTGGTGATCTGATGTTACTTCTGAAAAATGTTTGCATAAAAGACTAGAGAAGAGTGGAAAAACCTCATAGCTCACAGGTACAGTAGCTAGACTCTGGACCTTGTGCATGTTGGCTGATTTATTTATAGGCCTATAAAATGCTGACAGCTGAGGACACACTGCCACCAACAGGAAGCTTGAAATTTCTGAAAAATCTATTGAAAATGCTGATGTGAGGCCTTCACACACCATTTCATTTGTGTCTATATGTCATAAATTATTTCTTAGTATTTTTAATAATTTACAGGCAAACATAGACTTTCAATGAAATGCCTTTTTTTCGAGTATATAAATTAGGGAAAATAATTTTTGCAACCTTAAACTGTAGCTTTATACATTGTTAAATTGACAAAATGATAAATCAGCAGGTAAAAGGTAAACAAAGGTGCTAAACAAGGAAATGAATGTTTAGAAAGTCTGCCGAAAGTAACCAAAGTGAATCTGAACTCCAATTCTGCCTAATTTCTGGCCACGCTAGCTGCAAAACATTTTGTACAGATATTCATGGTCCCCTGAGGATAAAGCTTACTGACTTTGGAGATCCTCTGATTGTTCCACCAGTAGATCAAAGTTTTCACTATTCTTCACATTCAATAAAGACAACAGATTGGCAGCTGCATTTATTAGTGTTTTCTGCTTATGGATGTTCAGTTTGTCCAAGCACAGAAGTCCAAACATGGGTCAGAAAGAGTTTTGTGATGCATATCAACAGTTTACACATTAGCAGCTACTCTATATGATGTACATCTAAGACACATACAGACACAGTGGCAGTGAATGGCTGGTGCGGCTGCTCTGCTTATTCCCAGATGAACTTCAGAGACAGGTCACCGAGTTTCTCCTGAAGGAGTTGATCCACTCTTTCACTCTGAGCGACAGTAAAGGTGTTCTTCCAGTCACCGATCTTACCTGTAATGACAAAACAAGAACTTGAGCTGATATCTGTTTACATGTTTCTGAACAGGAGCTGCAGTTATGTTACGTTACCTTTGCGCATGAAGTCTCCCTTCATCCTATCTTGCAGCAGAAAATCGTAGTTTGCTTTTGAGTCTTTCTTCATGTTCATGAATGTAGATTTTTCTACAACTTGCTCAATGGCTGCTTCACTCAGGTTCTTCCCTAAGAAAATGCAGATCTTAGTTACTGCCGCCTTCAGGTCCTAAAAGAGAAACAGAGGCCCAAAAGAGAGCAAAAGTTTAAACTCTGACAAAGAATTTATTGTTATTAGACTTTTATTTTCAAATGAAAGTGGCCCTTTAAATTCATGGTATGAAATGGATTTGAAAAGTGTCTCTTCCTTACATCATTTTGCAGTCTGAACTTCATGAAAATGCTGTAGAACCGCAAGGGAAGAAAACCCATCTTACCAAAACCATGTCCTCGTAGGTCAGAAAGAGGATATTGTACTCGTCTCTCATTGAATGCCACACCCTGATGTGGTCGAACCAGGATGATCCTACAACTATATAAACATATAATGTATCCCTTAATTTAATATTTTCATTGGAAAATTAAGAATCTGTTGAATATATGTATCCCAATAGCATGCATGGATTGCCATGAAATTTATTACACATATCTACAAGATGGATTGACACAGAATTTGGTTCAGATGTCCATGGTGCCCAGACAGTGTATCCTAATGATTTTGGTGAACGTGGTGGACATTACACCTATTATCATAGCATATTAACATTAGCATTTAATTCATGTAAGTATTAGCATTTAGCTCAGACACGGTGGCCGAGAGGTGTCGAACAAACTGCATATCCAAATTGCTGTTCTCAATATTAAATTATTGATTTAAATGTTAATGATGAAATTATCTGTGTCTGCAGGTTCTGTCAACACAAACGCACAATCCAGACTTTTTAAAATAACAGTAAAAATTATTTCTAATATTTATGTAAATTGTTCATGATCAGATGGTTATCATTTAAAACGTATACGCAGAAAAAACAAAACAAAACAAAAAAACGTATACGCAGCACTGCACTCTTATCTCGTCGTCATCATCCAGACTCTGAGGTACCTCACCGTTGCCCATCAAATACTCCTCAAAAAAGTGGTCAAAGTTCTTGGGAGTCTCCAGGTCTCTGTTGGCTTTGCTGAAGTGGTAAAAGGAGACAATGTTGTCCTTTGGGTTGCGCATCACATAGATAATCTGACATAATAACAAACAACAATCAGCCCAGAGATAAAACATACATACTACATACTATTATCTCCTCCATGCCAAACTCCAAAAATTCACTATTTAATGATACCTTAATTTGTAGGCACATGCAAAATACGGAAGGCCAATCATCCCAGGCAAAAGAAAGATTGCTAAATCACAAATTCTGACTGTGTATCTCATTATTACAATTGTAATAATTTATCAATTCATTAAATAGTTGATCGACAGAAACAATTTAAAATATTTTGATAACTGATTACTACCATTAGAATTAAAAAAAAAATCAGAAATGACAAGCATAATCTCCAACAAGTCCTCCAACCTAAACGACAACATAGGTAGTTTGTCCATGCCTCCCAAAACCACACGAGTGTTAACTACTCTACATAAGTCAAGTGACCTACGTCAAATGACATTAAACACATAGTTAATGAGAAACGATCACAGTTTGGTTCCATTTTGGCAACAAAAAACATTTTTTAGGAAAACATTGTGGTTGGTGTTAGGGCACGTGACGGAAGTCAGAAACGCTATTTAAGTTAAAACTCAAAATAACTCATTTACTTTCTTTTACATAGGACTTGAACGCCGTTCTCCTGAACGAAAGGCCGGGTTTGACACATCCATCCACCCCACTCCTTATGCAGACTTTATGCCTATTTATAATATGTCAACAGACTTCCTCCTTTGCTATGATTTTACGGCCACTATCAGTCGCTGCCACAATAAACATATATATGGGTCATAATAACATGCTGCACAAATGACCTATAGTATATTGACGTTTTTTCTGGTGAAGACAGTCTCATAATCTAAAATGTGAGGATTTGTTGCTATCCCCTGTCTTACGTTATAGTAAATTGAATATCTTTGGGTTTTGGACTATCGGTTGAACAAATTTCCATTTTAAGACATTAACTTGGGCTCTGGGAAATAATTATTTGTTTTTCTGACACTGACAGCAAATGATGAATCTGTTACTCGAAGGAATAATTGGCAGATTAATTAGTTGCAACCCTTCTCATAATTGTGACATAACCAATTTATTATTTATAACTTCCTCAATGTATTTTTCAGGTTTGGGCTTCAATACAACACTGACCTTAGCCTTCTTGTCCTTCAGTCCCGGAGGCATGAGAGCCGGGGTGAGGTGAGAGGCGAAGAGCCGTGGAGAGGGTCGTAGGGCGTAATCTTGTGGAACCAACTTGTACTCCAGCCACGGCATCTGCTCTAAGTTGTTTGGATACTCAGTCAGACCCCCGTCTAACTCACAGATGGAGATGATGATCTGCTGAGCCCATGTAGTGCCTGTGGAGGGACATATTTTAAATTATGAGACCTCATACCTAAAAATGTTGCCAGACAGAACAAAACTGTAAAGACAAATAATGTATTAGGCAAGCAACTGCCTCACTTACCTGACTTTGGATAAGTGACAAGAAATGTGTCACTCTCTCGAATTTCGAAGCTCTGGAGTGAATCAATGTACTCTGCAGTGTTGGCACCAATGAAAAAGTTGTAGTTTTTATACCTGCAGAGAAAGTCGGTGATCTGCTCCATGTTACTTCTGAATCACACACAAAAAATTAGAGAAAATGTTTGAAGAAGGAAACAGAGAAGAGCAGAAAATCATCTCAAGTATAGTAGCTGGACTCTGGACTTTGATATGTGCAAACTGGCTTTTATATATATAGGATATTGTGAAATACTGACAGTTGAGTACACACTGCCTCCAGCAGGAAGCTTGACATTTAGCAAATATAAAGTAACATAACTTTTTTTAATTCATGTACAGACAAGCTGAGAAAACGAGTTGAAAGTGCTGATGTGGGGCCTTAATACTAATTCATTTATGCCTTGAGATTATTTGCCTGAATATTTTCAGTGATTTACAGGCATACATAGACTTTCGATAAAAAAAGCTATTCGAGTTGGGATTAAATCACTTTAAATGTAAATAGTATTGTATTATTCTCTCTTACATTTTCTGTTTTTTTATATAAATAGGTTAAATAGTTTTTGCAACCTTGGACTGTAGTTTTATACTTTGTTAAATTGACATAATGATAAATCAGACAGGATACCATACATATGGGGTTACAACAGTTTAAAGGTACAAAAAGGTGTTGAACAAAGAAATGAATATTTAGAAAGTCTGCTGAAAGTAACTAAAGTCAACCTTGACTCCAATTCGGCCTAATTTTTTCGGCCACACTAGCTGCAAAACATTTTGTACAGATATTCATGGTCCCCTGTGGATGAAGCCTACTGACTTAGGTGATCCTCTGATTGTTTTCTGTTGCCCCACCAGTAGATCAAATTTTCTTCACTATTCTTCACATTCAGTAAAGACAACAGTTTGGCCAACTGCATTTATTAGTGTGTTCTGCTCACATATTTTCAGTTTGTCCAAGCACAGAAGTCCAACCATGGATTAGAAAGCGTTTACTTATTATCAGCTATTGTACATTGTGGAAGTGTAAGACACATACAGACACAGTGGCAGTGAATGGTTGGTGCGGCTGCTCTGCTTATTCCCAGATGAACTTCAGAGACAGGTCACCGAGTTTCTCCTGAAGGAGTTGATCCACTCTTTCACTCTGAGCGGCAGTAAAGGTGTTCTTCCAGTTACCGATCTTACCTGTAATGAAAAAACTAGAGCTGATATCTGTTTACATGTTTCTGAACAGGAGCTGCAGTTATGTTACATTACCTTTGCGCATGAAGTCTCCCTTCAGCTTCTCTTGTGGCAGAAACTCATAGTTTGCTTTTGAGTCTTTCTTCATGTTCATGAATGTAGATTTTTCTACAACTTGCTCAATGGCTGCTTCACTCAGGTTCTTCCCTAAGAAAATGCAGATCTTAGTTACTGCTGCCTTCAGGTCCTAAAAGAGAAGTAGAAACCCAAAAGAGAGCAAGTTTAAACTCTGACACATAATTTATTGTTATTAGACTTTTATTTTCAAATGAAAGTGGCCCTTTTTAATAAATGGTATGAAATGGATTTGAAAGTATACCGTCTGTCCCTCAAACCGTTTTACAGGCTACCCAAGCTACACAAAAATGCTGAAGAACCACAGTGAAAGAAACCCATCTTACCAAAACCATGTCCTCGTAGGTCAGAAAGAGGATGTTGTACTCGTCTCTCATTGAATGCCACACCCTGATGTGGTCGAACCAGGATGATCCTCCAACTGTATGAATGTATAATGTATCACCTAATTAAACACATTAATTTCAAATGAAGCATCTGTTGAATATATGTATTCCCAAGTGCTGGCAGTTGCTGGCCTATTTCTGTCACAGATCGATTATGGGGACACTATTTACAGGTTTGCCACTGCATCCATCTTTCACTCAGCTCTGAGATATGTCACTAACTCTAGCTTCAGGACACATCATTGTAGATTATACTGCATGGTAGCATGGTCATCCCTTCCTTTGCCCAGATTTGAACACTGGTTTTTAACTTTGCAAAGCAGTTATGCTCCTAGGTCACATAATTGGCTTCAGTTTAAAGTGCCTGCTATCAAAACAGAGACTAGAACAGACACAGAATACAAAAGGAAGTTACTGTTAGCAGCGGCTGCTTTGCCAAATAAATATATGATCTAATATTGCTCTCTTGTCTATGAATTGTACTATGTAGGGTATTGTTACACCTAACATTGTTTTGTTGTGCTGCTGTACCAAATATCATTGTGATTTGTTGTTGTTGTCTGGTTATTTGTTAGATCTTGCAATTTGGCAGTGTCTTCCCTAGGTCGAGACGTGTCGAATGAATCACATATAGTTTGTAAATTAGAAAAACTTGACTTTAAATTTTCAACTGTTCTTACTATTAAAATTTTGATGAAAATATTCATAATAAAATCCTCTATCTTCAGATACTGTCAATACAAACACAATCCAGACATTTTTAACATAACTTTTAAAAATGATTTCTAATCTTTCTGTCAATTCTTCATAATCAGATGGTTATCACATCTGGTCATCATCATCCAGACTCTGAGGTAACTCACCATTGCCCGTCAAATACTCCTCAAAAAAGTGCTCAAAGTTCTTGGGAGTCTCCAGGTCGCTAGCGGCTTTACTGAAGTGGTAATAGGAGACGATGTTGTCTTTTGGGTTTCGCATCACATAGATAATCTGACATAAAAACAAACAACTATCAGTCCGGAGAAGAAACCAATACTTACTATTCTCACCTCCATGCCCATCTCCGTTCAAACAATTCACTATGTAATTTGTAGGCACATACAAAATATGGAAGGCTGTTCCTCCCAGGAAGACAGATTGCTAAATTACAAATTTGGACTTGTATCTCATAATTACAATGGTAATGATTAATCAATTCATTAAATAGCCGATCCACAGAAATAATTTGAACTATTTTGGTAATTATCAATAGCATAAGTAATAATTATTATTGTCAGAATGGCCAAACATAATCTCAAATGTGAATTTCTTTTTTTTTTTGCTTTCCCCTGTTTTACATTATAGTAAATTGAATATCTTTGGGCTTTGGACTGTTGGTTGAACAAAAATTGCAATGGGACCTTGTGCTCTGGGAACTTTTTCTTTTCTTTTCTGACATTGATATCAAAGTGCTTGCCTTGGGTGTTTATTTGAAAACAAGAATGACCATTGCATACAAACAGTCTATACCTGAGGCAATGGAGACTACCAAACAAAGACTCTCCACTCTGACTACCCACCTGTCGAAATTCACGGGAGAACTCAGTGGCAGGGTAATAATACAGAAACAGATCCACCCAGGGCTGAGAGTGAACAGTACTGGAAGAACATATGGGAGAAGGAGGCATCACATAACACCAATGCTCAGTTGCCAGGGGATCAAAGAACAGATCATAGCAATCTCCCAGAACAAGATCAAGTAACTATTATATTGCCAGACATCAAAGAAAGTGTTTCAGGTATGAAGAGCTGGACAGCACCAGACCCTGAAATGACCTGACCATGCATATTGGCTGAAGAAACTAACTGCACTCCAAGAAAGCCTGGAAGCACAAATTAACCAACTGCAAATGAATGGGACCCATCCATAATGGTTAACCCAAGGACAGACAGTACTGATCATGAAAGGACAGACAGTACTGATCATGAAGGATCCCCAGAAGGGAACAATCCCATCCACCTACTGGCCAATAACCTTCTTCTGCAGAACATGGAAGCTCCTTTCAGGCATCACAGTGGGTAAAATGAGTAGGCACATGGCTCAATAAATGGACAGGGTAATGTCATGTAAAAATTCAAGAATTGGGCCAGATAAGAAAGCTTGAACTTTTACCAACATTTTTATTATCAACAAAAACAGACACCAATTAGAATATAAAAATTCCACCGGAGTGTGTCAGAGATTGGTGCAAATAGAGCCCCATTTTTCACAACACTCCCTCCTCTGAGGCTGTAAATTATACACCAACACTGTGACCACTCAAAGTGGGCAACCTGTTGTATTTGAAGATCTGAAACTTATTCCTCAGACTTGCAGACCTTCAAGAAAATACCTAAATTAGTGTTTACACGTTGTGAAATAATCAATAATCATGCGGTGGGCTGTTTCTGTTGCTAACACATTTGAGCAAGTTATAAAGACAAGGATTTCCATTACTCCTCCTTATTACGCTTAAATGAGTTTCCCTTTAAATGAGCTTAACATATTAAACTAACTATACTTGCTATAATATAGTGAGATATACCTTGTAAATGGTTTACACTCGTGAAACAAATAATATCTTATGCAGTGAGCTGTTCTTTTCTTATATAGTTTAGCAAGCTAACAATTATAACAACACCTAATGTGTTGAAAGGCACACATTGTATATCAAAACAATCACAGGGTGCACAGTGAACCTTCTGTGTAACAATACAGTAACCAGACATAACAGTGTTTTGACAATCATTCATGTGACACTCCAGAATGGTGCATGATGTCCGATAAACATGTATGATGTCCATTTTGAAAGTTTAGTCCGTGGCACTGTGGAACTTATTTTGGCACTCAGGTTTCTTGGGGAACAGACTGGGTACCAATTTGAGGGCGCTCAGTCGTTTGTAGTTTCAGTCTTGTTCTTGCCTTTGCTGGTTCACTTGGACTCATAGCTGGTGATTGTCAAAGTTGTCTCTGTGGTGGTGCAGGTCGCGCTTGATCTTGCCTGCTGCTGCGTCTGGCTCACGAGGCCTCATAGGAGAGTGGCCTCCACTTGTCTTTGACTGGCCGTCAAGAAGTATTTACCTTGCTTGCAACTGTATCTTACTATTACCAATAAGTGAGCTTTATCCTACTGTTTGTAGTTTGGAGACTTAACTGTTGTCTATATCTGTGAGGAAAATATCAATCTTTTTCGTGCTGCTGAAATTGCTTTATAAGGCTTCAATGAAGCTTCTCCTTTCAGCCATCAAGGTTGCCTGTCATTGTATCTGCTACACCGAGGAGCTCTGCGCTGGCTGTTCCTCTGCACAAATCCAGAGCAGACAGTGATCTCTAACAATTATAATATAAAATTAATCCCACTAGATCCCCTTTTCCTAAAACTCTGTTTAAAAACACAAGGAATGCTTGATGTTCTGATCCCTTTTTGCTGAGATTCAGTAACAGGAGGCTGCTGGAGGAGAGTAGGACACCAAAGTTATTAACTCAGTATATTTGTGTTAATTAATCAATTTTTAATGACATATCTTGCTATTTTATAGCTCCTGAGCTAACCTTATTCTTTTTCTGTCTTTTTTGGATTTAACATCAGTCCCTATTTTCTTTTTTCTTCCCCTATCTTTCTATTTTTTTTTTCTCCTACAAATTATCAACACTCCTACTCCCAAACTCTTTCGAGGTCAGTCTTCAAACAGTTCTTTTTCAGCAAATGTTGCAGTTTTCAAGGCCTCTGACAGTCTGACCATTTGTAATGTTGATCATAGTGAGACAGAGAGCTCTTCCTTTGGTGATGTTTCTGTCAGCACTTGGTCACATGTGAGAGCATTTTGTCTGAAGTTCATTTTCACTGTGAAGCCTTCTTCACCTTTTAAACTTTGTGCTGTTAGGTTCACAGTCTTTAAGATGGTGTTGTCCTTTTTGTGATTCAACTGTAGATGGTAGGGGTGGTCTGACGGGCTGCGTCCTCAGCATTGGGAAGATGCTGACGTCAGTGGAGGTGGGCTTGGGTCTGTGATGCGTCTGTGAACGCCTCTCTGTGGAACGCCTCCTGTATCACCGCTCGTTTGTGGCCCTCCCTCTCTTTCTCACAGTCAGATTCTGTCCATTTTGAAGCTTTTTTCTGTGTCCATTTTGAAGCTGCTCTCTCGCCTTCTTCTTCTAGCATGAAACTTCAGCGCTGCCATCTTGTACATTGTAGCTCCGTCTCGCTGTCGTCATGTCTCATGGTTTGTTGTGCTCTGCAGGTGCCTTGGTCTGCAGGCAGACTGTTGTCTTTCTTCCACCTGTTTTAACTTTTATTTTATCTTTAACTACTTAGTTGTGCTGTTACCACATATGTTGCTGCCACAGCTCCCTCCTTTGACCACCTTTGTAGTTAATTTATCTTTTTTGTGCTCTTTATCCTTTAATTTCACCTGCTGTGTGCCTCCCAGGACAACCATCGCACACTCACTACAAGCAAACATTTAATCTCTGGAAACTTTGGAATTTGGACGGCTTTGACACCTCTAAAAAGAAAATTTTTAAGCCACACAACGAAGAAACTAGAATGAAACAATTCATTTAAAGAAACGCAGGCAGCTCCCCTTCTTTTTTATATCAAGGAGCTATTCAACTGAAAAATCATCAAAGCAGAGTTTACTAAAAATAACTAACTTCAGTGACTGAATCCATACTTGAGAAACTCACAACTATTAAAATATCAAATTGATTTTCTCACATCCAAAACAAAATTCATGTCTCTCAATCCCTTCTCTAGTGTAAATCCTTCATAGATAATACCTCATGTTGTTGCCTATCAATCTGTACTTCTATGTTTCAATAAATGTGCAAACTTTATCAGATCCTGCTATCCTATCAGTTCCTGCTCCTCTCACCTGTGCTCTGTACCCTCCTTATCCCAAGTTTGCTCCAAAAAGTGTCTTCAGCCTGTTATTCTGAACTAAATTTCCTTTATTATCATAATACTTTAGTAGGCTGTTTCAACTACACTTTTCTTTTTCGTATCCTGCGGTCATTGCCATTCTTTTACTAATCTGCTTACTGTCAGGCTGTTATTGGTTAAAAAAAAAGTTATTAGTAAACTACTAGTTTACTAATGACTCATGAGTAACTTGTTATAACGTGCTGTTGTTATACTATAAAGGTGCAACAGATCACAAAACTCTCATATAACTTTAGTTTAGGGCTGTACTGCTTTCTTTTTCTCTCTCTCAGCCTGCTGTCCTCCCCCACACGGACACTCACACTCACACAGACACAGCTGCACCTCAGCTCCTGCTCTGTGCCCCTCACACGCTGCACTCTCTGTTGAGTGTGAGCAAACCTCCTTTTTTCTTTTTCTCATTCAGTCTCCATTATTCGGGCGAGGACTACCACTTCAGAACTTAATTTTGCACATAACTATATCACAATTCGATCAGAGACTATATCAAAGTCGTCTTTCACACTATACTAGTCCATATTAACTATTTTATCAATATATATTGATATATCTATTACTTTATAACTGCTTCCATCAATTTCTTCTACTTTTTATATCGCTATATCAGCTCTATTCATCTATTATCCTTAAGCTTTATATTAGTTTAATATTAGATCAGTTATTCAACTATCATTATTTTATACTTTTTATCTAATGGTCTTAAACATGAGGCTTCAAGACTCAAACTCTTAGTGTTATTATTTTAGGCCTTGGTACTCAGTGTTTTAACATTTATATGTACTTTTTAACACACAGCTATCGACTATATTTTTAGCAATATTTACATGCACGTACGTTTCTCTAACACTCTGACTCCTGCCAGTCCCTACTGGCCTAGGTTTTTAATGGACTGAACTGATACAGCTTACTCAACACAGAACCAGTCTACACACAAATAGCCTCTCAATCCACTTCCTCAACATGAGAGCGTAAATTTCTTTTTCTTTTAAGCATGCTGTATTCTCCTATCCTGCCGCAGTCCTATTTTAGACTCCTAGCGGTAATGTGCTGCAGTACATCTGCCCGTGCAGTCCTAACATACCATCAAAGAGCACCAACATTCGGTTGAAATCCCGCGATATAAGTTAGCGGTAGCCGCGAGATGACAGTCTTATTAGCCTACTTGCCCATTTCAGCCCTGACCTAGTGATTGAAGCACCCCAGCACTTAGCTGTGACTCTGCATTTTCCAAGTCAGCGGTATCCGCAAGGGCTTAGATCCTCATCTCTTCGTCAGCTCACTTCGCCTATTCAGCCCTGACCTGATAATCGAAGCGCCTCGACACTCAGTCGAAACTCTGCGATCCTCAAGACAGCGGTATTCACGAGCAGCTGGATAACTCTTTTTCCTTCGAAAACTCTAAGCCTAAAGTCTTTTTACTCATTATCCTCAATGAGCCTGCGTGATTTACACTCAAAGCGAACAGTTAAACACTCAAAGCGCACCTTAACTAACATGAAATACACACAGTTGTGACAAGTAATGTCGGGTAAAAAATCAAGACTTTGGCCAGATAAGAAAGCTTGAACTTTTACCAACATTTTTATTATCAACAAATACAGACACCAATTAGATATACCTATAGTGATGTATGTTTTGTAATACAGTTTTCACAAAATCTGCTTCTACATTTTCCTTTGCAATTGTTTTTGATCTTACTGTGCTCCCTCCCTTTGCTCCCAAAGCACACGAGCTTGCTCACACACACACATGTGCTACTGCTGACCCTGGGCAGTTAGATACAGAAAGGAGCACATACACTCTGAGCTATACAGTTTTAACACTGTGATCCTAACTTTACACTATAAAATAACACTTTAAATGATGAAAATGTAGACCACCATTGCTCTAGTAATTAATGATAACAATTTAGGCTATAATGCTCCAAAATAATTCACAACAAGGGCCCATAAGGGAATTGACAATAATACCTGGGGAGCCAAGCACCAGCTACTGGTCAATAGAGCAGTCACTCAAGATTGCAAGACCAGGCAGACCAACCTGTGCACCGTCTGGATTGACTACAAAAAAGCCTACAACTTAGTGTCACTTACATGGATACTGGAATGCTTGAAAATGTACAAGATCAACAGGACACTAATAGCTTTCATCAAGAAATCATTGGTGCTGTGGAAAAAAGGTCTGGTAGCCAACTCAGAGCCAACTGCAGAAGTCACCATTAAGTGTGGCATATACCAAGGTGATGCACTATCCCCGCTGATGTTTTGCATATAAACCCCCTGACCCAGATCATCACAAAGACTGGCCACAGATACCGATTCTGAAGTGGAACAACCATCAGTCACCTCCTCTACATGGATGAAATCAAGCTGTATGCCAGGATTCCCTGATCCACACTACCAGGATCTACAGCAACGACACTGGAATGTCATTCGGACTGGACAAGTGTGCTCGGATGGTATCAAAAAGAGGAAAACATTCAAAACTGTGGGGGTTAAACTACCAGAAGGTAACCATGCAGATAATCCAGAAAGCTACAAACACCTTGAGATCCTGCAGGCAAACCATGAGGAGGCAGCAAGGAAGTCAGCCACAGCCAAATACATACACAGAATAAAGTAGTTGAGAGTGGCCGAGCTAAGATCCTGTGGGACTTCAAGATCCAAACTAACAAACTGGTGTTGACTAACCAACCAGACATTGTGTTGACAAACAGCAGAAGAGGGCAGCAGTGATAGATGTAGTGATCCCAAGCAACAGCAACATCAAGAAGAAGGAAGACAAGAAGCTCGAAAAATACCAAGGTCTGAAAGAGGAACTAGAAAAGATGTGGAGAGTAAAAACAACAGTGGTGCCAGCAGTAATTGGAGCACTGGGGACTGTGACCCCCAAACTGGGAGAGTGGCTCCGGCAGATTCCAGGTACAACATCTGAAGTGTCTGTCCAGAAGAGTGCAGTCCTAGGAACAGCTAAGATACTGCACAGAATCCTCAAACTCCCACCTTGAGGACAACACATATCACCCCACAAGTAGTGAGAGGGGGATTAATATCTCTCTCTCGCTTGCTCTATTCTTCAATCCAGATAGATAGATAGATTTATCACTTTTAAACTTTTCGTGGCAGGATTGGTGTTGAAGAATTATTATGAGCCAAGTTCAGGTGTGAAGAAGTTTCGGAGACTGATGAAGACTTAACATTGCATTGTTATTGAGCCCGGCCGAGGAGACACAGTGCGAGCATACAACATGTGAACACGTCAAATGCCAACACCAAATCTGAAGAATAATGTCTTTTGATCCCTTTTATGTTTCTGTCCCCCCCTAGTGCCTGTAGGTTTCTCTGCTGAGAAATACCTTAAGCTAGAATGTCCAAAAACACACTAAATTTCTCTAAGCTGGACCTGTCTTACCTTTCCCTGTTACATTAACAAAGCCCCTTAAGAAATATTATATATCAACAATTGGGATAACATGAAACACTGACCTTAGCTTTCTTGTCCTTCAGTCCTGGAGGCATGAGAGCCGGGGTAAGGTGAGAGGTGAAGAGCCGTGGAGAGGGTCGTAGTGCATAATCTTCTTGAGCCTGCCTGTACTCCAGCCACGGCATCTGTTCCAAGTTGTTTGGATACTCATTCAGACTCCCATCTAACTCACAGATGGAGATGATGATCTGTTGAGTCCATATAGTTCCTGTATAGGGACATATGTTAAATTATGAGACCTCATACCTGATTTTTAAATATTCTCCTAGCCAGTACAAAACTGTAAAAGCAAATAATGTGATACGGAAGAGTTTGTCTCGCTGACCTGACTTTAGATAAGTGACGAGGAATATGTCACTATCTCGTATTTCAAAGCTCTGGAGTGAATCAATGTACTCTGCAGTTGTGAAACCGATTGGAAAGTTGTAGTTTTTATACCTGCAGAGAAAGTTGGTGATCTGCTCCATGTTACTTCTGAATCACACAGAATAATCAGAGTAAAACATTTGCATAAGGGACCGAAGAAGAGTGGAAAAGCCTCACAGCTCACAGGTATAATAGCTGGACTTTGGACTTTGATTTATGCCTGTGTACTGGCTTCATGTATAGACCTATGAAATACTGACAGGTGAGGAGACACTACCACCAACAGGAAGCTTTAAATATAGCAAATATAAAGGTTTTCAATTAAAAAAACAGTATGAGTTAGGATCAAATCACTTTTAAATAGATTGCATTACATGTTTCTATTTTACATTTTCTGCCTTTGAGTATATAAATAGGGAAATTAGTTTTTACAACCTTGAACTGTAGCTTTATATTTTGTTAAACTAACATAATGATTAATCAGAAACAATACCATGCATGTGTGGTAACAGCATTTTAAAGGGAAACAAATGTGCTAAACAAAAAAATTAATGTATAGAAAGTCTGCTGAAAGTAACCAAAGTGAACCTGGGCTCTAATTTAGCCTAATTTTTGGCCATGCTAGCTGCAAAACATTATTCAATTCAATTCAATTCAATTTTATTTATATAGCGCCAAATCACAACAACAGTTATCTCACAGCGCTTTTCATAAAAGAGCAGGTCTAGACCGTACTCTATGATGCTATTTACAGAAGCCCAACAGTTCCCACCAAGAGCAGCACTAGGAGACAGAGGCAAGGAAAAACTTCCTTTTAAGAGGCAGAAACCTCGAGCAGAACCATGGCTCAGGGTGGGCGGCCATCTGCCTCGACCGGTTGGGGTGAAGGAGAGAGAGAGAGAGAGAGCAGGAGAGGAACAGAGAGAAAAAGTGAGGGATGGAAGGAGAGAGAGAGGGGAGGGAGGCAGCCTACACAATATACACACAGAGGTACAGACAGTAAAGGTGATGTTGCTATAGACTAAATGAAAAATGGTACAGATATTTATAGTAGTGTTAATGGTAACAGTCGTAATGTTAATGATTATAATAACAATAATAACAATAAGACTAGCAACAATAGTCGTTGTAGCAGAGGGTGTCGAGCAGGAACACGGGGGCAGCAGGTGACCCGCAACCACAGATCCAGACTCCACAGCTCCAGAGCCAGAAAACCTGCATGAAGTGATAAGAGGAGAGAGGAGAGGGACGAGAAAGCACAAGACTACCAGAAAGGGGAGAAGTTGTGTTAGTAACATGCAATAATGGGATGAGGTTGCATACAGAGGGAGAGAAAGTAGAGGAGAGAGGAGCTCAGTGCATCATAGGAAATCCCCCGGCAGTCTAGGCCTATAGCAGCATAACTAAGGGATGGTTCAGGACTCACCTGAGCCAGCCCTAACTATAAGCTTTATCAAAGAGGAAAGTCTTAAGCCTACTCTTAAATGTGGAGATGGTGTCTGCCTCCTGAACCCAAACTGGAACCTGGTTCCACAGGAGAGGAGCTTGATAGCTGAACGCTCTGGCTCCTAGTCTACTTTTGGAGACTCTAGGAACCACAAGTAACCCTGCATTCTGGGAGCGCAGTGCTCTGGTGGGGTAGTAAGGTACTATGAGCTCTTTAAGATAAGATGGTGCCTGACCATTAAGAGCTTTGTAGGTAAGAAGAATGATTTTAAATTCTATTCTGGATTTTACTGGAAGCCAATGCAAAGAAGCTAAAACAGGAGAAATATGATCTCTTTTCCTGGTTCCTGTCAGAACACGTGCTGCAGCATTCTGGATCAGCTGAAGAGTCTTAACGGACTTTTTCGAGCAGCCTGATAATAAGGAATTGCAGTAATCCAGCCTAGAAGTAACAAATGCATGGACTAGTTTTTCTGCATCATTTTTAGACAGGATGTTCCTGATTTTCGCAATATTACGCAGGTGAAAAAAGGCGGTCCTTGAAATTTGCTTCATGTGAGACTTGAACGACATGTCCTGATCAAAGATAACTCCAAGATTCCTCACAGTGGTGCTGGAGGCCAGGGCGATGCCATCAAGGGAAACTATATCTTTAGATAATGCGTCACGGAGGTGCTTAGGCCCCAGAACAATAATTTCAGTTTTATCTGAGTTTAACATTAGAAAATTACAGGTCATCCAGGTTTTAACATCCTGAAGGCACATTTGAAGCTAACTGATGAGATATAACTGAGTATCATCTGCATAACAATGAAAGCTTATGGAATATTTCCTGATAATATTGCCTAAAGGAAGCATATATAAAGTGAAGAGGATTGGTCCGAGGACAGATCCTTTGGCATGCATGGAGGACTCATCGTTAACATGTACAAACTGAAAGCGATCTGATAAATAGGACTTAAACCAGCTTAGAGCGGTTCCTTTAATGCCAATGAAATATTCCAGTCTCTGCAATAGGATCTGATGGTCAATGGTATCAAATGCAGCACTAAGATCTAATAAAACCAGTACAGAGACAAGTCCTTTGTCTGATGCGATAAGGAGGTCGTTAGTAATTTTCACCAGTGCTGTCTCTGTGCTATGATGAGCTCTAAATCCTGACTGAAAATCCTCAAATAAACTATTGCTCTGTAGAAAGTCACACAGCTGTTTAGCAACTGCTTTCTCCAGGATCTTAGAGAGAAATGGAAGGTTAGATATAGGTCTATAGTTGGCTAAAACATCCGGATCAAGTTTGGGCTTTTTCAGAAGAGGTTTAATTACAGCTACTTTAAAGTACTGTGGTACATAGCCTGTTGATAAAGATAGATTGATCATATCTAGTATAGAGGTGCTGACTAAGGGTAAAACATCTTTAAGCAACCTAGTCGGGATGGGGTCTAAGAGGCAGATTGATTGTTTAGATGAAGAAATTATTGAAGTTAGTTGGTAAAGATTGAGGGAAGCAAAACAGTCTAAACATGTATCTGGTTCTACAACTGTTTCTAAGGTTCCTGAGTTAAGAGATAAGTCGGTGCCAGTTGAGGGCAGGTCTTGGTGAATTTTGTGTCTAATAGCTAGAATTTTATCATTAAAGAAGCTCATGAAGTCGTAACTACTGAGCACTATGGGAATACTTGGCTCAATAGAGCTGTGACTCTCTGTCAGCCTGGCTACAGTGCTGAAAAGAAACCTGGGGTTGTTCCTATTTTCCTCTATTAATGACGAGTAGTACGCTGCTCTAGCATTACGGAGGGCCTTCCTATAAGTTTTAAGACTATCTTGCCAAATTAAACGAGAATTTTCCACTTTGGTGGAACGCCAATTCCTCTCAAGTTTCCGTGATATTTGCTTTAATTTGCGAGTTTCAGTATTATACCATGGAGCTAACCGTCTTTGTTTTAGTATTTTCTATTTTAGAGGGGCTACAGAGTCCAGTGTCATTCGCAGCGAGCCTGCAGCACTATCAACAAGATGATCGATTTGGGAGGGACTGAAACCAGCATAGGAGTCCTCCGTTACTTTGTGACTAGATAATGTATTTAGAGCTGATGGAATCGCATCCTTAAATTTAGCTACAGCACTATCAGACAGACATCTTGTATAGAAATTTTTGCCCAATGGCGAGTAGTTCAGCAATACAAACTCAAAAGTTATCAAACAGTGGTCGGATAAAGAGGGATTCTGTGGGAACACCACTAAATGTTCAATTTCAATACCATACACCAAAACAAGGTCGAGGGTGTGGTTAAAACAGTGAGTCGGTTCATGAACACTCTGAGAGAAGCCAATGGAATCTAACAGAGAGATAAACGCAGTACTAAAGCTGTCATTCTCAACGTCCACATGAATAGTAAAATCCCCTACAATAATAACTTTGTCCGTTTTAAGGACTAAAGTTGACAAAAACTGCAAATTCAGATAAGAATTCAGAATACGGGCCAGGTGCTCGGTACACTATAACGAAGAGAATTGGTTGCAGTGATTTTCAACTTGGGTGTGAAAGACTAAGAACAAGAGTTTCAAATGAGTTATAGTTTGGTTTAGGTTTAGAGCTGATTAATAGGCTAGAGTCGAAAATAGCTGCAACTCCACCTCCTTGGCCTGTGCCTCGAGGAATGTGAGTATTAATATTATGTAGAGATATCTGAGGATAAAGCCTTCTGATACTCATGATCTTGATTGTTTTTATCACCCCACGAGCAGGTCAAAGTTTTCACTATACTTCACATTCAATAAAAACAACAGATTGGCAGCTGCATTTATTTTATTATTTATAGCTGCAGTTTTTCCAAGCAGAGAAGTCCAAACATGATTTAGAAAGAGTTTTGAGAGACATATCAACAGTTTACACATTAGCAGCTACTGTTTATGATGTACATCTAAGACACATACAGATACAGTGGCAGTGAATAGTTGTGCGGCTGCTCTGCTTATTCCCAGATGAACTTCAGAGACAGGTCACCAAGTCTCTCCTGAAGGAGTTGATCCACTCTTTCACTCTGAGCGGCAGTAAAGGTGTTCTTCCAGTCACCGATCTTACCTGTAATGACAAAACAAGAATAAGAGCTGATATCTGTTTACATGTTTCTGCACACGAGCTGCAGTTATGTTACATTACCTTTGCGCATGAAGTCTCCCTTCAGCTTCTCTTGTGGCAGAAACTCATAGTTTGCTTTTGAGTCTTTCTTCATGTTCATGAATGTAGATTTTTCTACAACTTGCTCAATGGCTGCTTCACTCAGTTTCTTACCTAAGAAAATGCAGATCTTAGTAACTGCCGCCTTCAGGTCCTGAAAGAGAAACAGAGGCCCAAAAGAAAAAAATTAATTCATGGTATGAGATTGATTTAAAAAGTGTCCCTTCCTCACACCATTTTACTGTCCAAGCTACATGAAAATGCTGAAGAACTGCAGGGAAAAAACACATCTTACCAAAACCATGTCCTCGTAGGTCAGAAAGAGGATGTTGTACTCGTCTCTCTTTGAATGCCACACCCTGATGTGGTCGAACCAGGATGATCCTCCAACTGTATAAAGGTACAAAGTATCCCCTAATTTAACATTTTCATTTGAAGTGAATATATGTATTCCAAAAGCATGTGGAGTGAACCAGCCAGTGTTGCTTTAATTATTTTATGCCAAAAGGAAGAATCCAGAATCTCTTTTCTTGTCTCTTCCTGAGAGAAAGGGATGGCTGCAACATAACCCCCCCAGACAGGCTGGCTCCAAGCCCTAAGTGAAAGGTTTGCTCCCCCCGAGTGCTGACGATATTAACCTTTTCCAGAGACTAACCTCATCCTGAACTAGGCTGTCAGGACCTTTTCGGACCGAGGTCAGGAAACTCTAAACTGACCCCCCCACACAGACACTCCCCTGGATGAGCAGGATAACTATGGTAACGGGGTTTCTCTTTTCAAATTACCTCAGACATCAAAGAACAATCTCACTATTCACACCCAGTTGTGAAACTGGTGAGGAAAGCCAGACACCGGAGAAAGAACAGACTCAAATTCCTTTGTGTGAACAAGAATGTTGTCTCCGTATAAACTTTCCTCATTACCCTGTTTAGCGAAATAATCTTTAACAGTTATTTAGTAGTTCTCTACTTAGTTTGAGTAGTTTATTACCATGTTGTTGTTAGTAACTATGTTGAAAAGAAGGAACCACAAAGAAAGTTAATTTAAAGTGCTTTTCATTCTCCTTAGGCTCATGTACATTCCTGGCTGTGTTCTTTGTTTAACTAATGCTTAGTTCCAAGTCCCTTTATATACTTTCTTAGAAATGATATGGTACATATCATGTGTTAAATAATCAATTTTCCCAGCTCCTGACGGATTGAGTTAACTATAAGTACATAGTCAGAGGATTCCCAGGTCCTCTCATGGAACCAGTGTCCCTCCAGCGGACAAAAGAAGTATTACATGTCATTGTTCTTTAATGCCTCCCCTTGCGTTTAATTTATATTACTCTGTGTTTTATTGTTTGTAATCAGATGCCATGTTCCTATAACTTTCTCTTATATTTTCCAAGTAAGAATGTTTAACAATCAGTATTCTCCTGGAAGTTAAGTTTAGTGAAGAGGCTCCTTCATCTGCTGTGATTACTATGAAATTTTTTAACTGGTACCTAATCTAAATGTTTAACGATTGACAGTAACTTCCTTTCCTTTTATCAAATGCTTAAAACTAAGAACTGTATAACGGTTTAGGACATTTAAAAGTTGATTGTGGAAAAGTATTTGATTAAAATTTGCAAATAATAATTATTAATATGCAATAATCTTCATGACAAAGCCTCTCTCGCAGGTCTTCAAAGAGTGGAGGCTACTCGCAATAACTGATACATTTAGCTTGAAGTTCAGTAATGTGACCGCCCACCACCGTTACTCAGACTGCCTGCATTTAGAGAGAGAGCACGAGAGAGAGAGCGGGAGCGCATTGCTCACAGCTTTAGGGCTTGTCTGCGACTTCTGAATTGCAAAATTGTAATCAGTAGGCCTATATTTAAATATAAATGTTGTCGGTCAGTGTCTAGTCAATGTATTAACACAAATGGTTAACAGTCCCCGCACAGTAGTGACAGAATATCATGACACCTGACGCTCTGTGTCCTGCTGTCTCTGGCCCCCTCGCTGTGAGTGACTACTGTTTTACTGTCTCCAGGATGCTTCATTCCCTCTAAAGCGGCTGTGAGCTGCACTTTATCAGAAGTGTTGAAGTGAACATTTGTGTGGAAATGTGGTGATATTGCTGTCTGATCACAAGTGTTTTCAGTTTCGGTTTTCTTCCTCTGATGAAGATCAGTGCGCTCGTCTCATCCAATAGGCTACAGTCCCAGACGGGCTCTGTGTCTGTGAGACGGTCTAAAGGGGGTAGCCTCAGGGGTGGACTGGTAATCTGGCATAGGCTACCGGCCGACGAACCTTTAGGGCTGTTTGGCACTGGAGCTGCAGTAGCTTCAACATAACCTGCATAGCCTTCCCTGCATAGAGCAGGCACTTGAAGGAGTAAAGGAGAGCCTGGACACTGGAAAATAGTTTGCACCAAGAAATGTTAATTAACAAATAAAATGCTATGAGAAAGGTTTATTTGCACAATAAGAAAACCTGCAATGCAATATAAATATATTGATTATAAATATATATATACATAAAAGTAACTTAAAGAAAATAATAAGCTACTGATTACTGCATTTCATTCTATTATATTTTTATATACTGAATTGTCACCTGCCACCTAACTTTTGTCCTTCACTTTATAAAAATAAAGACATTTCCACCATGGTGCAAAAGAATTCACCAGAATGCAGAAAATTAAATGCTTAAAGCCCATATTTTTCGGGGGGAGGACCACCAAACCCCCCCAGTTAATATTATCAGTGTTAATTATTATCAGAAAATGAGACAGATGTTAGAGTTACTGTGTGGAGGTCATTTACTGTTGCTTTACAGATGTACTTTGGGTTGGTGGCAACGGGGGTGGGGGATGAAAACAGAAGAAGATATACTTTATTAATCCCGCAAGGGGAAACTCTATGTTTTCACTCTGTTATTATTATGTTAATATTTACACACAGGTCTGAAAGACACACACATGCACAAACAGGACCCATAGCAACACACAGACAGATGTCAGAGTGAGGGGGCTTGCTCAAGGCCTTCTTCGGCAGTGCCCAGGAGGTGGACTGGTATCTTAGAGAGGTGCCAGTTCATGCCCCACAACTCTGGACCCCCCGGTTCCCAACCTAATCCTTGATACATTAATTTAGATCAAATTATGGCCGTTAAATGACATCTATAGATACAGACTTTTTATTATTCACGAAGGGCATTTATTTAAGTAGCTTGCACACACACAAATCTACCTTATGTAATGTATGTAATCAAGTGGTGGTGAGTTCCATTTATTGGTATATGGCATATTTTAATATATATATACTGTATATATCACATACATGCTACAGAGCCAGGGCCCTCTCAGGTAGAAGGAGGAAGTGTTGAAGCAAAGGAAGAAGGGAAAGAAAGTTACAGCGATGATGAGGATGAGAGATGCATGGTGGAAGAAGACAGAAGTCATAAAAAGGATGTTGACCCCGGTTTGTGGCCAGCAGATTTGACTGACAGGGAGTGTGGTGTATAACATATGTGCATTTGACGCATAACAGTTTAACATAGCACTGTAGCAGCTGGATAGAGGATTAGTGACCTTTTAAGGGGAGAGTAGAGGTCAGTGGTTATGTGGAGACTCAGACCCTTATATGGTGTCTAACAGATGTCTACACTTATCCTATAGGACTGTGCCCTTATATGGATTGGTGCCTTAGTTTGCAGACTCAGACCCTTATATGGTATCTAACAGATACCTAAACATGTCCTATATAAGCTGTGTTTGATGTACAGAGAGACAGAGTGGTCATCGGGCTGGGTCACTCTCCAAGCTGCTGCAGAGCTTGTAATTGATGCTGAACTCCTTGATGTAATAAACTTTCAGGAACAAGAACAGTGTCAAGCGGATTTCTTCTCAACTCATCATCGCAGCGTTATTGTTCGGACACCACAGGAGGCTTTTTAAAAATCTTTCATTAATGTTAAGATCATTTTATCCCTTAATTTTACAATAAAAATACATTGAGAATATAAAAGGATGTTTTTACAGTGCCTTTTCAACTTGCATTAGTGAACTGCATACAACAGGGCTCAAAGTTAAACTTTTTTGCAACTGGCCCACCGGGTCAGTGGGTTTGAAACTTACTGACCTAAAAACAGTTTTTACAGGCCCTCTGTCCAAAAGTTATTTATCAGTGTTACAACAAAACCAAAGACTTTTAAGTTATATTATACTGTTAACATGTTTAATCTGTTAATAAATACATCATGGATATAAAACAAATAAAACTAAAATGTAATCACAGTTAAAATTATAAAAAATAAAAAGGTAATAGTTAACAAAACAATTTACTTTTAAAACAAAGCATACTAACAGACTCAAACATGACGTGCTCTCTCTCCTGTTGACAGTCATCTAATTTTACACAGAGCAGCAGAAACTAGTTGGCTTCGATCCAGACTGACAGGCCGGAATGGTAGTGACCTTTCAATCACAAGGTAGCTCCGCCCAAAAGCAGACACTGCATTATTGTCTTTTTTCCGCTAAATGGGACACTAATTTACTAAATGAACATCATGCTGGCTTGAAGAAGAACTTGATTGAGATTAACATTGATTGATCATGAGAAATAACATTTGACAACCACTCGTCGTGTAACTACATATCTGGATTGGACATGAGCTGTTGATGATGATGATGTTGAGTTTCTAACTGTTTTTTTTTTGATACTAATGTTTTTGCTAGTTCAGCTGTCCCAATGTCACTTTTTACTGGCCCCGGGCGATCGGGCCACTGTTGTTGAACCCTGTACTGTATTCTGACTTGTACAAATCACCAGCAGTAAATATTGTGCTAGTACTAGTATTGAACTACAAGAAGCAAGACAGTTGCAAGCCTTTAATTAGAGTTATGTAAAGCTTTTGATGGGACAGTTAGGTCCTAGAGACTTGGTAACAACAGCTGCGCAGAGGGGGCTCAATTTGATTTTTTTGTCATGGGACCCAAAGAATTCCTGGCCTCCGAGAATCTTAAATTCTCATTGTCTTCCAGCAACGTACTTAGCCATGTTCATGCGAACCTTCATTGAATTTACTTTCTTTAAGTTACTTAAAATTATCAGACCGTTTAAGTCACGTAACTTTGAATTCAGGGACAACCAATTCTCTTTTAAGCTTTATTTCCGTCAAATTAACGTTCACTCCTGCCAGCGACAACGAGTTGGAGGCCAGCCACGTGGGTTAGTTACGCCAGCTGTAACACAGAGGACATCAAACAATGAATCGAGCCAGGGTTAACTGTCTATCACTGCAAGAGTTTCTTCATCACCAGTGAAGCGGGCGGACCCCTGGAATAATCCCTGGCAGAGCCGAGCCGTATGGGATACCAAGCCGCCGTGAACGCAACAACCAGCAGCCAACGTGGGGCCGTCTGAATACAGGGCGTCTGACAAACTCAACAAGAAGTACGACAAAACAAACCCTGCACTCTGTGATCAAGTGATGTCCTCTAGCTTTTAACCCTTTTGCTTTAGCTTAGCTCCTTTAGCCTAAACTCCTAGCCATATTTAACTTAGTTATGATCATAACTTGCGTCCATTCGTCTCCTATTCCCTTAGAATCTGATTTTTTCCCAGACCAACTAAATTCAAATTGAACTCCACTATTCTCATTGATTGCATCCTGGTTGTTTAATCATCATTGTTTTTATGTCTTTGATATATTTAACCTCCCTTTATATTCACTTTACTTAGTTAATAAATTTCACCTTAATCACAGGAACTGTGTGTGTGCAGACTACTGTTTAAATCCAGGTCACTGGACGGAGGATTCACAACTTTGATATGAGACTGACTGACTGATTAAACTGATTCAAAATGATTAGCAATTATTAACTAAGTGATCACTAGTGAACAATTGTGTAATTATTAAAACCATACCCAAGGCGTCCTGAGACCTCGGGCAGACAGAACTCAGGTGGTGTCCCAACGAGTGTTCACGACATAATATTTCCGAACATTAATAGTCATAATTTCATTAACAGTAAGTAGGTTCACTACACATGTAAATACAACTAGCATGGTACAAGAAACACTGATGTTTGAGTTCTGCTATTTTCACACCAGGAATGATTTGTCCATCACTTTGGTCCTGAATGAAAGATCTCAACATCTTGGACTGCCTTGAAATTTTGAAGAAACTTATTACACATATCTACTAGATTGATTGGCACAGAATTTGGTTCAGATATCCATGGTGCCCAGGTGATAAATCCTAAAGATTTTGGTGAATGTGGTGAACAATTCCCCTGTTAAACCTTAGCATGTTTGCATTAATATTGAGATAGCGTTAGCATTTAGCTCATATACGGTGGCCAAGACGTGTCGAGAGAATTTTAAATTATTGATGAAAATGTTCATAATAAAATGCCCTGTGTCTGTAGCTACTGTCAACACAAACACAATCCAAACTTTAAAATAACATATAAAAGGATTTCCAATCTTTCTGTAAATTCTTCAGTATCAGATGGTTATCATTTAAAATGTATCAACACTGCACTCTTATCTGGTCATCATCATCCAGACTCTGAGGTAACTCACCGTTGCCCATCAAATAGTCCTCAAAAAAGTGCTCGAAGTTCTTGGGAGTCTCCAGGTCACTGCACACACTACTGAAGTGGTAATAGGAGACAACATTGTCCTTTGGGTTTCGCATCACATAGATAATCTGACATAAAAACAAACAACAATCAGCCCAGAGATGAAACCAATACATACTATTCTTTCCGCCATGCCAAACTCCGTTCAAATAATTCACTATTTAATGACACTTTAATTCATAGGCACAAAGAAAAGATGGAAGGCCATTCCTCAGAGGAACAAAAGAAAGATTGCAAAATCAAAAATCTTTACTTTGTATCTCATAATTGCAGCTGAAACAATTAATAATTTTATTGAAAAGTTGTTTGACAGAAACAAATTAACTATTTTGAATATATACATACACACACACACACACACACATATATATATATATATATATATATATATATATATATATATATATATATATATACATATTATGGCATGCCGTTTAGGAAATAATATATATTTATGGTTTGTCTGTCTGAATATATGGAATGAAAGTCTGAATATATAGAATGGAAGTCTGAATATATGGAATGAACCTTGAATATATGGAATGAAAGTCTGAATATATGGAATGAACCTTGAATATATTGAATGGAAGTCTGAATATATTGAATGGAAGTCTGAATATATAGAATGGAAGTCTGAATATATTGAATGAAAGTCTGAATATATGGAATGAAATCATCATCTGACATCATTAAGGCACTGGCGCCATCTTGTGTTTTTGATGTGATTAATCCGTATGGATGTAATTGTGACACTATGAGCGAATAAGTAAGAAATCTAGTGTCAGCTATTTGGAGCACTGAAGAGATTACAAACACACTAGCAAATGCATGTACACGCCATAATACTGGGAACCATATCCAGTAGTTCTCCTGATGAAATAATTTATTCTCTTTAATCGTGGAAGACCGAATGCAGGAAACCTCCCAGGCCAGGCAGTTCCCGTTTATCAGGAAAACAAGCCTTCAACCTCACACGTGCCCCCACAACAGCTTAAGTTAGTTCGCATCCGAACTAATCTTTTAAACACCAAAGTCACAGAAAAAATAACCTGGCAGCGGTAACATTTTTTGTCAGTGGAGTTCGGTGGCTTTGAAGAGAGCAATATAACAGCTATTTCTGGTTAAACACAGGATCTTACTCTTTAAAAAGTTACTGCCTGAGCCCTTTTGGGTGGACATACGAAGATTGTATATAGGGGTTGTTGTGGGGGGCATCTGTGACGTTAAAGGCGTATTTCAGTTTGCCTGATAAACGGGAACTGCCTGAACTGGGAGGGTTCCTGCATTTGGTCTTCCACGATAATAGGGAATACATTTCTAGATCAGGAGAATGGTACTGGATGTGGTTTCCAATATTTTGGCTCATACATGCATTCGCCAGTGTTTTTATAATCTCTTCATTGCTCAAAATTGCGGACGTTGGACACTTTCTTGCTGATTCACTAACAGTGTCACACTTCATATCAATGACGTCAGATTTCATTCACTATATTCAGACTTTCATTCCATATATTCAGACTTTCATTCCATATATTCAGACTTTCATTAAATATATTCAGACTTTCATTCCATATATTCAGACTTTCATTCCATATATTCAGACTTTCATTCCACATATTCAGACTTTCATTAAATATATTCAGACTTTCATTCCATATATTCAGACTTTCATTCAATATATTCAGGCTTTCATTCAATATATTCAGACTTCCATTCCATATATTCAGACTTCCATTCCATATATTCAGACTTTCATTCCATATATTCAGACTTTCATTCAATATATTCAGGCTTTCATTCAATATATTCAGACTTCCATTCCATATATTCAGACTTCCATTCCATATATTCAGACTTCCATTCAATATATTCAGACTTCCATTCCATATATTCAGACTTCCATTCCATATATTCAGACTTTCATTCCATATATTCAGACTTTCATTCAATATATTCAGGCTTTCATTCAATATATTCAGACTTCCATTCCATATATTCAGACTTCCATTCCATATTTTCAGACTTTCATTCCATATATTCAGACTTTCATTCAATATATTCAGGCTTCCATTCCATATATTCAGACTTCCATTCCATATATTCAGACTTCCATTCCATATATTCAGACTTCCATTCTATATATTCAGACTTTCATTCCATATATTCAGACTTCCATTCAATATATTGAGACTTCATTCCATATATTGAGACTTCATTCCATATATTGAGACTTCATTCCATATATTGAGACTTCATTCCATATATTGAGACTTCATTCCATATATTCAGACTTCCATTCTATATATTCAGACTTCCATTCCATATATTCAGACTTCCATTCCATATATTCAGACTTCCATTCAATATATTGAGACTTCATTCCATATGTTCAGACTTTCATTCCATATATTCAGACTTTCATTCAATATATTCAGACTTCCATTCCATATATTCAGACTTCCATTCCATATATTCAGACTTCCATTCCATATATTCAGACTTCCATTCCATATATTCAGACTTCCATTCAATATATTGAGACTTCATTCCATATGTTCAGACTTTCATTCCATATATTCAGACTTCCATTCCATATATTCAGACTTTCATTCAATATATTGAGACTTCATTCCATATATTCAGACTTTCATTCCATATATTCAGACTTTCATTCAATATATTCAGGCTTTCATTCAATATATTCAGACTTCCATTCCATATATTCAGACTTCCATTCCATATTTTCAGACTTTCATTCCATATATTCAGACTTTCATTCAATATATTCAGACTTCCATTCCATATATTCAGACTTTCATTCAATATATTGAGACTTCATTCCATATGTTCAGACTTTCATTCCATATATTCAGACTTTCATTCAATATATTCAGACTTCCATTCCATATATTCAGACTTCCATTCCATATATTCAGACTTTCATTCAATATATTCAGACTTCCATTCCATATATTCAGACTTCCATTCCATATATTCAGACTTCCATTCAATATATTGAGACTTCATTCCATATGTTCAGACTTTCATTCCATATATTCAGACTTCCATTCCATATATTCAGACTTTCATTCAATATATTGAGACTTCATTCCATATATTCAGACTTTCATTCCATATATTCAGACTTTCATTCAATATATTCAGGCTTTCATTCAATATATTCAGACTTCCATTCCATATATTCAGACTTCCATTCCATATTTTCAGACTTTCATTCCATATATTCAGACTTTCATTCCATATATTCAGACTTCCATTCCATATATTCAGACTTTCATTCAATATATTGAGACTTCATTCCATATGTTCAGACTTTCATTCCATATATTCAGACTTTCATTCAATATATTCAGACTTCCATTCCATATATTCAGACTTCCATTCCATATATTCAGACTTCCATTCCATATATTCAGACTTCCATTCAATATATTGAGACTTCATTCCATATGTTCAGACTTTCATTCCATATATTCAGACTTCCATTCCATATATTCAGACTTTCATTCAATATATTGAGACTTCATTCCATATATTCAGACTTTCATTCCATATATTCAGACTTTCATTCCATATATTCAGACTTTCATTCAATATATTGAGACTTCATTCCATATATTCAGACTTTCATTCAATATATTGAGACTTCATTCCATATATTCAGACTTTCATTCCATATATTCAGACTTTCATTCCATATATTCAGACTTTCATTCAATATATTGAGACTTCATTCCATATATTCAGACTTTCATTAAATATATTCAGACTTTCATTCCATATATTCAGACTTCCATTCCATATATTCAGACTGACAAACTTCATATATATATATTATGTCCTAAACGGCATGCCATAATATGTATATATATATATATCCTGGACAGTGGTCCGAGGGTGAGGACAAGGAGGATGAAGAACCTTCATGGAGGGAGAAATAGAAGAAGTGGCTGATATCAAGAAATCCTACCAGTGGCTCGAAAAGGCTGCACTGAAGGACAGCACAGAAACACTAATCATGGCGGCACAAGAACAGGCACTCAGTAAAAGATCAATAGAGGTTGGGGTCTACCACACCAGGCCGGACCCCAGGTGCAGACTGGGCAAGGATGCCCCTGAGACAGTACAGCACATAACAGCAGGGTGTAAGATGCAGGCAGGAAGTGCATACGTGGAAAGCCATAACCAGTTAGCTGTAAAAATCTGCCATGAGTATGGGCTGGAAGTCCCAAGGTCAAAATGGAAGACACCTCCTAAGGTAGTTGAGAATGACCGAGCTAAGATCCTGTGGGACTTCAAGATCCAGACTGACAAACTGGTGATGGCTAACCAACCAGACATTGTGTTGATCGACAAACAGCAGAAGAAGGCTGCAGTGATAGATTTGGCAATCCCAAGCAAACATCAAGAAGATTGAACACGAGAAGCTTGAGAAATACCAAGGGCTGAAATAGAAGCTAGAAAAGATGTGGAGAGTAACAAGTGGTGCCAGTATATATATATTATATTTTTTTCCCCATCAGATTTATTATTTATAACTTTTTCAATGTAGTTTGTTAAACGTGGGCAGGATTGGCCTTCCATAAAACACTGACCTTAGCCTTCTTGTTCTTCAGTCCCGGAGGCAAGAGAACCGGGGTGAGGTGAGAGGCAAAGAGCCGTGGAGAGGGTCGTAGGGCGTAATCTTCTCGACCCTGCCTGTACTCCAGCCACGGCATCTGTTCCAAGTTGTTTGGATACTCAGTCAGACTCCCATCTAACTCACAGATGGAGATGATGATCTGTTGAGTCCATATAGTGCCTGTGGGAGGAAATATGTTAAATTATGAGACCTCATATCTGATTTTTAAATATGCTTCCAGCCAGGGCAAAACTGTAAAAGCAAATAATGTGATACGGAGGAGTTTGTCTCACTGACCTGACTTTGGATAAGTGACGAGGAATATGTCACTATCTCGAATTTCAAAGCTCTGGAGTGAATCAATGTACTCAGCAGTTGTGAGACCGATGCCGAAGTTGTAGTTTTTATACCTGCAGAGAAAGTTGCTGATCTGCTCCATGTTACTTCTGAATCACACACAAAAAATGTTTGCATAAAATAATAGAGAAGAGTGGAAAAGCCTCACAGCTCACAGGTCCAGTAGCTAGGGACTCTGGACCTTGTGCATGTTGTGCTGATTCATGTATAGACCTATGAAATACTGACAGCTGAGGAAACACTGCCTCCAACAGGAAGCTTGAAATATAGCAAAAATAAATTAACATGTACAATAACAATAAATTTTCATGTACAGACAAGCTGACGAAAACAATTGAAAGCGCTGATGTGGGGCCTTCACACACCATTTCATTTTTGTCTATATATAAATTATTTCTGAATATTTTTGATGTAATGATTTACAGGCAAACATAAACTTTCAAAAAAAAGTATTTAAAGTTGGGATGAAATCACTTGTAAGATGCCTTTGCCTTTTTTGGAGTACATAAATTATGGAAACTAGTTTTTACAACTCTGAACTTTGGCTTTATACTTTGTTAAAATGACATAATGATGAATCAGACAGGATACCATGCATATTGGGTAACAACAAGGTAAACAAAGGTGCTAAACAAAGACACATATTTATGAAAGTCTGCTGAAAGTAACCAAAGTGAACCTGGACTCAAATTTTGCCTCATTTTTGGCCACGCTAGCAGCAAAACATTTTGTACAGATATTTATGGTCCCCTGAGGATGAAGCTTATTGACTTTGGTGATCCTCTGATTGTTCCTGTCGCCCCAACAGTAGATCAAAGTTTTCACTATTCTTCACATTCAATAAAGACAACAGATTGGCAGCTGCATTTATTAGTATTTTCTGCTAATGGATGTTCAGTTTTTCCAAGCAGAGAAGTCCAAACATGATTTAGAAAGAGTTTTGAGAGACATATCAACAGTTTACAAATGAGCGGCTACTGTTTATGATATTACATCTAAGACACATACAGACACAGTGGCAGTGAATGGCTGGTGCGGCTGCTCTGCTTATTCCCAGATGAACTTCAGAGACAGGTCACCGAGTCTCTCCTGAAGGAGTTGATCCACTCTTTCACTCTGAGCGGCAGTAAAGGTGTTCTTCCAGTCACCGATCTTACCTGTAATGAAAAAACAAGAACTAGAGCTGATATCTGTTTACATGTTTCTGAACAGGAGCTGCAGTTATGTTACATTACCTTTGCGCATGAAGTCTCCCTTCAGCTTCTCTTGTGGCAGAAACTCGTAGTTTGCTTTTGAGTCTTTCTTCATGTTCATGAATGTAGATTTTTCTACAACTTGCTCAATGGCTGCTTCACTCAGGTTCTTCCCTAAGAAAATGCAGATCTTAGTTACTGCCGCCTTCAGGTCCTAAAAGAGAAGCAGAGGCCCAAAAGAGAGCAATTTTAAACTATTTTTTATGAGACTTGTGGCCCTTTTTAATTCATAGTATTAAATCCAAGCTACATGAACATGCTGAAGAACCGCAGGGAGAAAACACATCTTACCAAAACCATGTCCTCGTAGGTCAGAAAGAGGATGTTGTACTCGTCTCTCTTTGAATGCCACACCCTGATGTGGTCGAACCAGGATGATCCTAAAACTGTATAAAGGTATAATGTATCCCTTAATTTAACTGTATCATTTTCAATGAAGTGTCTGTTGAAAATATGTATCCAGATAGCATGCATGGATTGCCATGAAATTTATTACACATATCTACAAGATGGATTGACAGGATACAGGACCAGCATAGTGCAAGAAACATTGAAGTTTGAGTTCTGCAGTTTTCATACCAGGGATGGATCGGATGGACTGAAAGATCTCAACATCTTGGATTACCATGGAATTTTTAAGAAACTAATTACACATATCTACTAGATGGATTGACACAGATTTTAGTGCAGATGTCCATGGTGCCCAATGTATCCTAATGATTTTGGTGAACGTGGTGAACATTACACCTACTATGCCTCAGCAGTTTAGCACTGATATTGAGAGATAGTGTTGAGCAACTTGCATATCCAAAATGCTTTGCAATTCAAAAAACACAAGCACATTAAGATTTGACTTTTTCAACTTGTTCATGATCAAATTCTCTGTGTCTGTGGCTGCTATCAACACACACAATCCAGACTTTTTATAACATCACATTAAAATATGTTTCTAATCATTCTGCCAATTCTTCATGATCAGATAGTTATTTATAATGTATCAGCACTGGACTCTCATCTGATCATCGTCATCCAGACTCACCGTTGCCCGTCAAATAAGCTTCAAAAAAGTGATCAAAGCTCTTCGGAGTGTCCAATTCGCCGGAGATTTTACTGAAGTGGTAATAGGAGACGATGTTGTCCTTTGGGTTTCGCATCACATAGATAATCTGACGTAAAAAAAATACTACTAGACAAGAGACGAAACCAAAACATACTATTGACTTCTCCATGATAAACTCCATTCAAAAAATTGACAATTTAATGATACCTTAATTTGCACACACAAAATATGGAAGGCCATTCCTCCCAGTCAAAATAGATTGCTAAATCACAAATTTGGACTTTGTATCTCATAATTACATCTGTAATGATTAATATTTCATTTAATAGTTGATCGTCAGAAAACCTAACTATTTTGAGAATTAATTAATAGCATATATACATAAAAATACAGTCAGACTTATCACAATTTTTTCTTTCTTCAGAATTTTCATATATAACTTTCTCAATATAGTTTTTTAAACATGGGCAGGATTGGGCTTCCATGAAACACTGACCTTAGCCTTCTTGTCCTTCAGTCCTGGAGGCATGAACACCGGGGTGAGATGAGAGGCGAAGAGCCGTGGAGAGGGTCGTAGGGCGTAATCCTCTGGAACCATCTTGTACTCCAGCCACGGCATCTGCTCAAAGTTGTTTGGATATTCGTTCAGACCCCCGTCTAACTCACAGATGGAGATGATGATCTGCTGAGTCCATATAGTTCCTGTGGACAGGGTTTGGTGGATTACTTTAAAATTGTAATTGGGTACTTTTGGAGCTATTCTGTGTATTGGGATGGAGTGGCGCAGGTGTGGCGCACAGCGAGGGGCATGGTTTTTGACCGTGAGGCACGGCGTGTAATCATGGAGACTGACTTGAGCTGAGTTTATTATTTAAGAAATGTTTAATTTTTCGTTATGTTAATAAATGGACTGGAATATCCGACTTTAACTTCAGACTTTGAAAGTTTATTATTATTTTAAGCCACAAGGAAACAGCACGCGTGCAAAACAACTTAAATGTGCGCCAACAGGTACAATTACTAATGTTTAAAAATGTAATCAGCAATGTAATCCAAGTACCAGAAAATAAATGTAATGTAACCTGAATACTTTTAGTAACTTTTAGATTACTTCAATACCACATATGCAAATAAAGACAAGATCTTTTGTCTTCTCAGTGTATTTTTAGAGAAACATACAATTATAAAATGTCCCATTCTCATGAAATCAAAATTGATATTTAGGCCTAAATGTTTTTATTTGATGCCTTGCACTAGGCCTCTACATCATATGGTAGGATTGGGCTGCGCTGCTCTTCCTCAACTCTGACATTCGTGAGTTCACTGATGGACACAAAGTTTTACTTCTTGCTGTAGCAAGTCAGCTTACTGCTATTAGCTTAGCTCAGTGAGCCTACAACTACTGGTCAAATTATCTTGTCTCTGAGAAATCGGAACACCGGAGTGCATGTTTAGGTTTACACCTTTACTCAAGCACTGGAGGTTTTCAGGCCAGTGGCGGGGGGAACCCGGCGGGGAATGATTGCTGGGAGCCGCGCCGGGCGAGCAGGCAACAAAACTTCGCTCGGTCCCAGTGACCACGACATGAACAGGACCGAACACAGCCTCAATAGCTGACTCGGCCACGGTGTGACACGAGCCAAACAGGTGTGGTGCCGAATTCTGCCTGCCTGCCGAGAATTGCATGCACCTCACGAGTGATAACGGTAATTTATGCTGAGGATGCAAATCTCGGCAAGGAGCCTACAACATTTGTTCTGCCGAATTATGCATCCACCTCTTTAGGTCCTTTTCAGACACGTTGCTATGCTCATTGATCAAACACGGTTATCGCCACATGAATGTCAAGGAATGGTACTTCTACTAAGTGTATTAAAATATTAAACACTCTACAAACGTTCATAAAATATACACTTCGAATCATTTATCACCATTGATGAACCCCACAAACAATATTATAGTGTTTAAAAGGCAGTAGCCTATTTCGAGGTGCATGCAATACTCGGCAGGCAAAACTTGGCATAACACCGGCATGAATGGGAGGGGGCGTAACCACTTTCAACTAATATCTGCGACAAATCCCTCACTGGTTGTGTGTTTTTACCTTACAGTTAACACGTATCTTAAATAGCAAATCCGCGTTCCGTTTAATGGAAAGTTTGTGCTTAAAGTAGCCTAATCCCTATATGTAATTCCCATTTTTACGAAATTTACCTGTAATCCGATTACGTCTTTATTTTCTGTACTGTAACGGAATACAGTTACAAAAGCCTACTTTGTTTTTGTATCCTGATTACATAACACCGTTACATGTAATCCCTTACTCCCCAGCCCTGCCTGTGGAGGGACATATGTTAAATTATGAGACTTACCTGATTAGAAAATATGTTGCCAGTCAGGACAAAACTGTGAAGGCAAATAATGTGATAGGGAAGAGTTTGTCTCACTGACCTGACTTCGGATAAGTGATGAGGAATATGTCACTGTCTCGAGTTTCGAAGCTCTGGAGTGCATCAATGTACTCTGCAGTTGTGAGACCGATGGCAAAGTTGTAGTTTTTATATCTGCCGATAAACTCAGTGATTTGCTCCATGTTACTTCAGAATCACAAATAAAATTGAAAAATGTATGCAGAAACGACCTGCCAAGAGCAGAAAATCCTCATAGGTACAGTAGCTGGACTCTGGACTTTGATTTATGGATGTTATTGGCTTGGTCAGGCCTATGAAATACTGACAGCTGAGCACACAAGGCCATCAACAGGAAGCTTTAAATATAGCTTCTCTGTTAATAATATATAATTTTTGTTTGTTTTTATTCTAAAAACCCTCTGTTTATTCAGACAGAGCATGTTTTGCTTAAAGTAACATAACTTTAAAATCATGTACAGACAAGCTGAGTTGAAAGTGCTGATGTGGGGCCTTTACACACTGTTTAATTTATGTTTATAGATCATAAATGATTTCTGAATATTTACAGGTATACATAGACTTTCAATGAAAAAAAGCAGTTTGAGTTATTAAAAGGAATAAACCACTTTCCATGTCAGTAGACTATTATAATTGTCTTACTTTTTTCAACCATTTGAGTATATAAATATGGAAAGTTTTTTTTCACCAACTTTATAGTTGATTTTCATAATTGACATAATTGTGACCCAGTGCTACTCAATAAACAGGAAACAAAGGATGCTATACCAAAACAGATTTTATTACATCAGAAAGAACAGAGGGGAGTAAATTGTATAGTTAATACATTAATGAAAACAAAACGAAACCACATGATTGGAGACTAGGCTGTACTACCAAGAAAACTGTTGCAGAGTTAAGCACAAAAATTAATTATAGCAAAATAGGTAGACAAATTAGGAATCCAACCTAGATCAATCGGACGTATTCAGATCCTTTACTTAAGTAAAAGTAGTAATATCACACTGAGAAAACACTCCACTACAAGTAAAAGTACTGCATTCAAAACCTTACTTAAGTAAAAGTATATAAGTATACTTAACTGTAAGTACACGGCCATCCATTAAAAAAAAAAAGTTTATTCCATTTTTCGTGATAACAGGATAATTATCTTGTCATCTGGAGATAGCTGAATACAGGTGCGTTTCTTTAGACGGGCTTTCTTTCAAAAGGAACTTCAATATCACTGATTAGCTCAGTTGGTTTTTTATTAAATTATCTTGAAAATGATCTTGTTATGACAGGAAAACGGAGTAAAAACAATATTTGAAACGGTGGCCACTTAGGGCTTCTGTAGTACATGTTGCATTTTACTGTTGTTTTAACTCTTTTATATCCTGTTGGGTAAAGCTATAGCAATGCATCATATAATAGAAGTTCATCATGTGTTTTGTTTGGAAACCGGTGGGCTCAGGAGTGAATCGATGTACTCTGCAGTTGTGAAACTGATGTGTGATGTGAAAGTTGAAGTTTTTATACCTGCAGAGAAAGTTGGTGATCTGCTCCATGTTAATTCTGAATTGCTCTGAATAATAAGAGAATAATATTTACATAAAGGACCAAAGAAGAGCGGAAAAGCCTCACAGCTCACACATTGGACTGGACTTTATAGGCCTGTGAATTATTGACAGCTGAGTACACACTGTCACAAACGGGAAGGCTGAAATATAGCAAAAATGCTGATGTGGGGCTTTCACACACCGTTTAATCTGTCTCTGTATATCATAAATTATTTCTGAACATTTTCAGTGATTTACAGGTATACATAGACTTTCAAAGTCAGTTATCTGCTCTATGTTACTTCTTAATCACACTGAAAAATGACAGAAAAATGTTTGCATAAATGACTAGAGAAGAGTGGGAAAACCTCACAGCTCACAGGTACAGTAGCTAGACTGTGGACCTTGTGTATGTTGGCTGATTTATTTATAGACCTAAAAAATACTGACAGCTGAGGACACACTGCCACCAACAGGAAGCTTGAAATATAGCAAAAATAAATTAACATAACTTTGTGTTTCATGTACAGACAAGCTGACAAAATCAATTGAAAATGCTGATGTAGGGCCTTTACATTATTTCATTTGTGTCTGTAGTTCATAAATTATTTCTCAATATGTTTAATAATTTACAGGCAAACATAGACTTTCAATGAAATGCCTTTTTTCGAGTATATAAATTAGGGAAAATAATTTTTGCAACCTTAAACTGTAGCTTTATACATTGTTAAATTGATAATAATAAATCAGCAGGATACCATGCATATGGGGTAACAATGGTTTAAAAAGTAAACAAAGGTGCTAAACAAGGAAATTAATGTTTAGAAAGTCTGCCGAAAGTAACCAAAGTGAACCTGGACTCAAATTTTGCGTAATATTTGGCCACGCTAGCTGCAAAACATTATGTACAGAGGATGAAGCCTACTGACTTTGGTCATCCTCTGATTTTTCCTGTCGCCCCACCAGCAGGTCAAAGTTTCCACTATTCACTATTAGACTTCATAATCAATAAAGACAACAGTTTGGCCAACTGCATGTTTTCTGCTCACGTATTTTTAATATTTCCTAGCACAGAAGTCCAACCATGGGTCAGACAGGGTTTTGTGATGCATATAAAAAGTTTACACATTAACAGTTATTGTAAATTATGGAAGTGTAAGACACATACAGACACAGTGGCAGTGAATGGCTGGTGCGGCTGCTCTGCTTATTCCCAGATGAACTTCAGAGACAGGTCACCGAGTTTCTCCTGAAGGAGTTGATCCACTCTTTCACTCTGAGCGGCAGTAAAGGTGTTCTTCCAGTCACCGATCTTACCTGTAATGACAAAACAAGAATAAGAGCTGATATCTGTTTACATGTTTCTGCACACGAGCTGCAGTTATGTTAGATTACCTTTGCGCATGAAGTCTCCCTTCAGCTTCTCTTGTGGCAGAAACTCGTAGTTTGCTTTTGAGTCTTTCTTCATGTTCTTGAATGTAGATTTTTCTTCAACTTGCTCAATGGCTGCTTCACTCAGGTTCTTCCCTAAGAAAATGCAGATCTTAGTAACTGCCGCCTTCAGGTCCTAAAAGAGAAGCAGAAACCCAAAAGAGAGCAAGTTCAAACTCTGAAAAATAATTTATTATCACTTTTATGAGAATGAAACTTTCAAATGAAAGTGGCCCTTTTTAATTCATGGTATGAAATGGATTTGAAATGTGTCCCTACCCTTCCTCACATCATTTTTCAAACCAAGCTACACAAAAATGTTGAAGAACCGCAGTAAAAAATCCCTCATCTTACCAAAACCATGTTCTCATAGTTCAGGAAGAGGATGTTGTACTTGTCTCTCTTTGAATGCCAGACCCTGATGTGGTTCGAACCAGGATGATCCTACAACTGTATAAAGGTATAATGTATCCCTTAACTTAACATTTTCATTTAAAATTAAGTGTCTGTGGAATATATGTATCCCAATAGCATGCAAATACAACCAACACTGAAGTTTAAGTACTGCAGTCAGGTCCACCACTTTAGCACACATGATTCGACTATCAGTCGACTATAGGCAGGACTTGATGATTCTGTAAATTCTTATTCGGGGACAGCCCTAATCTCCAGTCAAACCAGTAGTTCAATCAATACCCAGGCCTACTTTTTGTAACCAGATCGCGGCAAACACATAAGCAACACACCGAAGGAAAGAGAAAAACACCCCTTTTATTTCCATATGTGCCTGCACCATAATCTGTATAATAGAATGCCTGCAGGCGCCGAGTCCATGCGTGATTTTAACAGCCGCTCAACTTCTACTGTGGTATCAGGGATGTTCGTCACTGTTACAAGTTTATCACCACAAGCTTGGCTTTTATTGGTTTCATCTTATGGTATCATTTAACACTTCTCTGTGCATTTTTATTTGCTATTCACATCACTTGTCTTGATTTCAGTTGGTTTGATAGGCAGATTCTCTTTTCCTCGGTTTGTATCTTTAGTGTAGTTTAGTGACTTGTTTAAACAGACTGCTTTCTCGTTTTATACTTGACTGTCGTCTTTTTGGAGGTTTGGGACACAGCACTGAAAGAAAAAAACGCGGAGATCTTTCAGTTCAGCTCGAAAGTTAACAAAACAATTTTTCCTTGTTTACTTTCAACACATGTATCAAAAAATACCTTAAATTCGTTTTCCACAACTTATTTTGTCACTAAACTATTTCACACCTCCTCTCTCATTCAAATAAAAAAGCTCTAGTCTTTCCCCTTATAGGCTAATACCGCCAGTGAAGATGACCTAATTAGGATGAGGAGCAATGTGATACAATTTCCGAATACTTTTTATGTAGAAGTTATTTAAAAAATAAAATAGATCACCTAGCTTGTCCACAACAACAATAAAAATAATAGGCTACCAATGAATTACTATGGCTTCAACAGGTGGCATTTTATGCAAGGTATCAAATGAAATACTCAATTGGTATCTGTATTACTTTAAGGGTACTTGTTTTGGTACTGGTATCGTAAAAATTTCATCGTCACAGGGACCCTTGCGTGCTTGCAGACGTGTAAAGTATAATCCTTGCTTTAGTTTTTTAGTGCATTTAACTCAGATATGGTGGCCAAGACGTGTCGAGCAAAATGCATATCCAAGATGCTTTGCAATTCCAAAAAGACAAGCTCACTAAGATTTTAACTGTCAGTATTAAATTATTGATGAAAATGTTCATGATCAAATTCTCTGTATCTGCAGGTACTGTCAATACAAACACACAATCCAGACATTTCCAACATAACATTAAAAATTGTTTCTAATCTTTCTGTCAATTCTTCATAATCAGATGGTTATCATCATCCAGACTCTGAGGTAACTCACCATTGCCCGTCAAATACGCCTCAAAAAAGTGCTCAAAGTTCTTGGGTGTCTCCAGGTCGCTGGAGGCTTTGCTGAAGTGGTAAAAAGAGACGATGTTGTCCTTTGGGTTTCGCATCACATAGATAATCTGACATAAAAACAAACAACAATCAGCCCATGCCAAACTCCATTCAATTAATTCAGTCTTTAATGATACCCTAATTTGTTGGCACATACAAAATATGGAAGGCCATTCCTCCCAGGAACAATAGAATGATTGCTTAATCACAAATTTTGAACTTGTATCTCACAATTACAGCTGTAAGGATTAATCAATTAATTAAATAGTTTATCGACAGAAAACATTTTTACTATTTTGATAATTGAAAAATAGCATAACAGTACAGTAAGTATAAAAAATATTTTCAGACTTATCACTATTTATTTTTCTTTAAATTTATCACTTAACTTTCTAAATATATTTTTAAAGTTGTATTTTCCTGGCAGGATTGGGCTTCCATAAAACAGTGACCTTAGCCTTCTTATCCTTCACTCCCGGAGGCATAAGAGCCGGGGTGAGGTGAGAGGTGAAGAGTCGTGGAGAGGGTCGTAGGGCATAATCTTCTCGACCTTCCGTGTATTCCAGCCACGGCATCTGCTCAAAGTTGTTTGGATATTCATTCAGATCCCCGTCTAACTCACAGATGGAGATGATGATCTGTTGAGTCCATATAGTTCCTGTATAGGGACATTATGTGTTTCCTTACCTGATTTTTAAATATGCTTCCAGCCAGGACAAAAGTGTAAAGGCAAATAATGTGATACGGAAGAGTTTGTCTCACTGACCTGACTTTGGATAAGTGACGAGGAATATGTCACTGTCTCGAATTTCAAAGCTCTGGAGTGAATCAATGTACTCTGCATTTGCGTCACCGATGGCAAAGTTGTAGTTTTTATACCTGCAGAGATACTTGGTGATCTGCTCCATGTTTCATCTGTATCACTGAGAATAATAATCAAATAATCAATAATAAGCAAAATGTGTTTGCATAATGGGCAAGAGAAGAGCGGAAAATCCTCATAGGTACAGTGGCTGGACTCTGGACTTGATTTATGCATGTTATTGGCTTCTTCATGTATAAGCCTGTGAAATACTGACAGCTGAGCACACGCTGCCATCAACAGGAAGCTTGAAATATAGCAAAGTGCTATATTTTTTTATTCTAAAAACCCTCTGAAATCTGTCTATTCAGACGGAGCATGTTTTGCTTAAAGTATTTTTTTGTTACAACCTTGACCTGTAGCTTTATAATTGATTTACATAATTGATATAATGCTACTCAATACACAAGCACCAGTATAAACTGGAACCAAAGGCTGCTTTACCAAAAACAGATTTAATTTACAATACATCAGTAAGAAGAGAGGGGAGTAAATTGTATAGTTTGTTCTAGGGCTGACCCCGATTAGTCAAATATTCGATGCTTCGATGGGCAGAGCCTGATTCAATCAAGTCAATCTCACAATCTTCGCAGCGACACAGGGATCATGCCATTTTGGCAATATGAGGCATAAACATTAATGATCCCAGTTTACACTTATAGGACTTTTTTTTGTATAACTGAGATTCACATATGAAGGAGGAAACAATGGAGATTGAGGCTCACGGTATGTCTGTTCCATGTACAACTATGCCAAGGTATAGACAGTTTTCAATTCTTTAATCCTTTATTTATTATTATTATTATTATTATTGTTTATTCTGTAAAATATCTCATCTATTTGATGGACTGCCACGTTTTATACAAAATTCATAATTCCTGGATAACGAATCCTGTTGGCAATCATCTGAATCCTGTTATGACCTGGCTGGTGTGGGCAAGGAAGACAACATAAACCAGTTAGATTCTCTAAAGAAAAGTTATTTATTTGTAGGGTAAGGTTGACTGTAACTGTAACAGAAAAAGGGCCGATTGGATGCTGCTTAAACCAATGAAAACAATATTACCAAAAAGAAATCTCTACTGAGACACACTGTTAGCAATTGATGTAATTTATACAGTAAATCTTACAACAATGTATTGTATTTGTGTTTTTACTGTAAGTGGCAATGCATCATGGGAAATTAATGGACAGTCCTGTATTATTATTGTAACTACACTGTACACGCCGAGTTTTACAATGGTTTTACATGCACCGCGTTGCATCATGGAATCACCGCGATCGGAATTTTGAATTTTTAGGCGGTTAGTTCTAAACGGACATTCGAGAACGGACATCGTTCAAGAAGAAAAAAAAGAAGCAAACATTCTGGGACGAAGGTAAGTTAACTTCACGTTATGTAACTTACTGTTACCCTTTTTTATATCATATAACGTTATTATTTCTGATAATCTGAGTGGATGGTGACGGTTTCGTCTGCTTTGATTTGCTAACATAAAGTCGGCTGTCCCCTTGTGGTTTAGCTAAATTGGAAATAACGTTAGGGCATGGGCAGAAATAGGTGCTTTTATGATAAGGTAGCTAACATTATTAACGCGCTTCTTCCTCCATCAGTCCCATGAAATCAGGTATGTACTGGTAGTTGCTAACGTTAGCTACCTTGTTCATCACAAACTGATGCTATTTTTAATCTGCCTGAAGTAACGTCAACATGGTTTTTTCACTGTTTGGATGGATCGGCTAGCTAGCGCGACTGTCATTTAGGGCTGTCATTTAGAGAAAGAGCGCCTGCGAGACGAAAGTGAGAGTGAGGTCTGCTCTGCGGTCTTGGCGATTAGTTGAGATACGCTGCCAAATAGGTTTAATCCTAAATAAACTACCTATAACGTTACAAGTAGTTATGTCTCTTGGTATTAATTTCTGCTGTAATTGACGTAATGTGCAAAATGCGCAACCAGATGTTCGAATATATGTGGTTTTTTTTGGAGGGAATAACGTTATTCGAACGTCAGTATTTGAGCAATTTTTCTGTTTGTAAGTTTTTTATTGCGCTCTTGACTTCTGAGAAGAACGTCACGTCTGCCTCCTGTCAGTGAGTTAGCCGTAAAAAGGTAGCTTCTATGTTTGCTATCTTCTTATAACTGTTAAAGCATATCAAGAACAGATTTTATAACATTATCGTATATATTTCTATCGGGGTTTTTTTGTCTGTTTTGCCGAACATTTTCAGACAACCACCACGTGTTGTGAGGGTGAGCTCGACCAACAGCCAACTAAAGTTAGCTAGCTGCTAGCAAGCTTCACACAATTCCAAAATGTTCACTTGCAAGTTTAGCACATGTGGTAAGGAATTTAATAGAGTTTGTGAGTTTACTCAGCACATTAAGTTGCATAGTAATAGTGCTAATTACAGATATCAGTGTGGTGTGCCTGAATGCTCCAGACAGTATGTTAAAATTCCTGTACTTAAAGCTCACATGTACAGAGACCACAAAGCAGATGTGCCTTTGAGGAATAGTCAGCGACCATGTACTCCTATACAATGTGACTTTTGTGCAGTAAGGTGTGAAACATCATCTTTACTAGTTTGTCACTTGAGGTCACATTTGCGTGAAGGGTTACACGTTGAATGCCCATTTAGAGGATGTGATAGAAGGTTCTCTGTTTTGTCGAGTTTTGCATCCCATCTTTCTAAGAAGCACCGCAATGACAGTGCTGAACATGTAGAAAACCCCTCTAATGTAGAAAGACCTGTTGCCAGTGAATCAGTGAGTGAGTGTGAACCATCTAACGTTAATTATTCTGATGATGAGCAAGAAGTACCTGTTGCAGTTGATGAATCTGTCTTTCTTCAGAATATCACACTTTTCTATCTAAAACTTCAGGCTAAACTACTATTGCCGGCTACTACAATACAAACTATTATTGAGGGATATCAAGATGTCCATCATGTCAGTCTGACAAATCTGCTTAATACCTTGAGTGAGAAACTAACTGTCCTTGGAATCCCAGAGGCCACAATTAGTAACATTATGGATGAAATGAGAAAAGATGATCTCCTCACAGCCTGTAACAGTGGGCCTTTGAGCACAGACCAGAAAAGAAAGACGGCTTTTAAAAAACATTTTAATTATGTTGAGCCGGTGCCTCAGTTATTAGGTATCAATGAGAAAGGTAAGGAATCGTTTGCCCAGTATGTGCCTATTAAAGAAACATTGGCTGCACTTTTTAAAAGCAAGTCCATGCAGGAACAGTATGCAGCAACACATTCCACACCATCATCAGAGGGTATTTTCCAAGATGTAAATGACGGGAAGGGAGCTCAGTGCAACCCTTTATTTAAAGCGGAGCCATCTTCTCTTGGTCTTATACTTTATCAGGATGCATTTGAAGTGGTTAATCCACTTGGTTCTTCTAAAAAGAAACACAAGATTCTAGCAGTTTATCTCACTTTAACAGATATTTTGCCTCATAACAGATCATCCATAGATCAAATGCAGCTTGTTCTCTTGTGTAAGGAGCAGGACTTCAAATATTTTGGGATGGACAAGGTATTTGAGCCCCTCATTAAAGACCTGAAAGCTCTTGAGGAAACTGGCATTGAGATAAATAATGGACAAATTGTCAGAGGTCGACTGTGTGCTATTTCTGGTGACAATTTAGGGTCTCACTGTATTGGCGGATTTGTTGAGAACTTTAGTGTGAGCCATTATTTCTGCAGGTATTGTGATATAAAAAGATCAATTTTTGAGAGCTCTCCATTATTATGTGGCAACAAGCGTACAGAACAGTCTTTTCTGAATCATCTACAAGAATTAGAAAACACTGGTACAAATTCTGAATGTGGTATCAAGTCAAACTCTCCTTTTAACCAACTGTCCTTCTTTCATGTTTGCCAGCCTGGATTACCCCCATGTCTTGGCCATGACCTGTTTGAAGGCATTGTTTCCTGTGACCTTAGTTTGTTGATTGGTCATCTAGTTGAGGAGAAACATTTCAACTATACACAACTGAACAGGTGCAAAGATCAGTTCAACTATCAGGGAAATGATGCCCAGGACAAACCAGCCGATGTTTCACCAGGTAGCAGAAGACTTGGTGGACATGCAGTCCAGAACTGGTGCTTCCTGCGTTTGCTCCCTCTCCTGATAGGAGATAGGATTAGGAATCCATGTGAGAATGGTGCCTGGCAACTTGTGCTGCAGCTCAGAGAAATTGTAGAGCTCATTTGTGCACCAGCAATCACTACAGATCAGGTTGCTTACCTTAAAATACTCATTGAGGAGTATATCTACTTTCGAAGGCAGCTCTTTCCCAATGAGCCCCTGAAGCCCAAACATCACTATTTACTTCATTATCCAGAGCTCATTACACACTTTGGTCCCCTTATTCGCCTTTGGACTCTCAGGTTTGAGAGTAAGCACACATTCTTCAAAAGATGTGCTAGGAAGTTACATAATTTCAAGAACATCTGCAAGACAGTCGCAGAGAGACACCAGCTCTTCCAGGCATACTTGAGTGCAGGTAAAATGTTTCAGCCGAGTGTGTTACTGGATAAAGAGATGACATTCTATGTAAATGACTACAGCGACAAAATCAGAGAGGCTGTTGTTGGTTTGCATTTTGAATCTAAAGATACAGTAGCATCTCACACAGTGACGGTGAAGGGCACATCATACAAAAAGGGCATGTTTATTTTGCTGGGGAAAACTGAAGAAGAGTTGGAGGTTGGCAAGATAGAGCTGGTCATTGTGCACCATGGCTCTGTGTCATTTGTCTCAGAAAAATATTGTTTTGTTAAGTTGAGGGACATTGGGGTCTATAGTGTTTTGGGGACACCTCAAGAGCAGTTTGTTTGCATGAGGCATGATGATCTACTGGATTATTATCCTTTGCCTGCCTACACAATGTGTGACATTACAATGATCTGTCTCCATCACTCCTTTGCAGAGACATGGCTGCAGCACAAGAGGAGCTCAGGAGGGCTGTCTTGGCAGTACTCCCGGACCTCCCCGCAGACACACTAACTACCTTGATGGCAGGCCTGGAAGAACTTGGTGTGGAGAACAAGGAGGATGTGAGCCTTCTAAGTGAAGAAAATCTTCTGCCCTTTCTCCGTGTGGTCCAGTCTAGAAAGCTTCTCCGTGCCTTTTCATCTCAAGGTAACCGTAGGTTGGGTGGTTCGGGTTCTATGGGTGGTTCTGGGATGGGGGTGGTCATCTGCATGGAGGGATGCAAGGCACTTTTACCCTTCGTCCTATTTAATGATTTAACTGTTACTGTTAATTCTAAGTATATTAGGCTACACATCGAAATGTTCACAGTTGAACTTGTAAACCTAGGGTGCGTTTGTAAATTCACTCCAAGCACCCTCAGCATGTGATTTGTTTTTTTTATATGGTATGATTGTGGCGTGATGTATTAACTGATGTGTTTGGCAGATTGTGAAATCCACTTTTGTTTTGTGCCCTAAAAGTTGCAACATCGATGGCCAAATGGAATTCCCACCCTTGTCACCAATCAAATTTTTTTTTGAAGCGTGACATGATATGACCTTGGCTGTCAGGTGGCTTTCTACAGTTGTTTTTGGGGCTACCACGACAAAAAGTTTGAAATAAAAGAAAAATTAATGGTTTTATTTTATAGAAAATATGATTGGTGTTTAAATATACCATAATATGTCTGGATCATAGGGGTCTAATGGTAAATATTTTTTCAGGTTCCTTCTCAGCCCTGTCTCCTCCTGGCTCTCCACAACTCTCCTCAACCCTGTCCCCCGTGGGAAGTCCACAACTCTCCTCACCTGAGACACCCCGAACGTCCAACCCAATGCCCTCACCACGCACACCATGGCCTGTACATTTTAAGGTGAGGCGGGTCTTGGCGATTTCTAAAATATATTTCTATTCTACTCAATAGGGATGCACCAATGGCAAAATTCTGGGCCGATGCCGATGTTCAAAATAGCAATGTGGCCGATGGCCGATGGCAATGGCCGATGTTTGTTGTTTCTCAGATTATGTTATAAGATTGGGCTTCATTTGAGTCTGATGCTGAAATTGACTATAAATGCACCCGTAAAAGCTTATATCCTTGTATCCTCTCTTTTTTTTGCCATTTTCTGTTTGCATCCTTGAAGGTTAACTGGGAGAAGATGACGCCAGAGATTCAGTCAGCCATTGCAAATTCTACTAGACCGAATCCTGCTGCCAGAAGAGCGATGGTCAGAGAGCTTGTCGATCAAATGAGGGTGCACAATGCAAATCCAAATAGAGGGATCTGTTTGAAAGTTGTAAACGATATAATACAGAAGTACCCCACATGTTTTGGGGATGTGGATGATGATGAAAATACAGCTGGGGCATCGCTCGTCCAGCAAGTAAAAACCAGAATCGAGCATGTCAACCGAAACAACACATTGGCACGGTTAAGGAAGAATAAGCACAGCAATCGGCAGGCGAGGACAAATGGAAGAGGTCCCGTTGATCAATATGGATGTGTCCGATGGGCACCTCAAGAACTCCCCTCAGGGGAGACTGATGAAACCCTACAAGAGATGAAGACTCAGATGCAGCAGCTATATGCCCAGGTAGGAATAGTGGAAATTATATTTAGGCATCCTTAGACACAAACCTACATTTTATTTTTGAGTATTGATGCATCCAAATTTTGACTCCCCCGACCCCTAGGAAGGAATGTCAGGCATGGAGAGAGGAGCGCTTCAGAGATGGCTTCAGAGAACCTACATTCTCCAGCGTTGTGATCTCAATGCTGACCCTCCACACAGCGTCTCAAAAATTAAGGATGACTGGCCCTTTCTCTTCTCCTTGAAGGGCCTGTTCTCGCATTTCAGTGAACTGACCGGAATTCCAATCCAGGAGAAGCTGCCAGCTGCCATAGACAACAGGAGTCAGAACATCATAGAGTACTTCCAACAGCAGAAGACACCAGGAGTGGGGAAGGTTCTGGAAGCCTACGATGAAGAGAGTGGCAACAAAGCTATCTGCACCATTATGTGCCTGCTTGCTCACTTCAAGGAGGGGGATGGTATCTTCCTTACGGCTGATGTGAGTATAACTTGCAGTGCATATCCATAAATTAACCATTCCCTCACTCTCTCCCTCCCATCTCCGTCCTGCTATTTTGTAATTGTTAATTACCAGAAATCAGTCACCAGCCCCATCCTTTGCTATGGACACTTTGCACAAGTTATTCTAATATTATATAGACTCTGAACAGCCTGAGTATCAGACCAAAGCTAGCGCTTCAGTCTGACACCCGTCTCATTCAAAGCGTTTACAAAGTTGGAGGGCTTTAGATACCTTTTCAAAAGAAAACTTCCCATTTCCAAAACGTCGCCCCTTCTAAAAAAGCTCTCCATGCAGAATACTGTACTGGTTTCAGAGCAGTTATTCCAGTAAACCGTCTGTTTTTTACTAAAACTGCCTCAATCTATATTCTCCGTTCTCCGAGGCAGTCAGCGCACAGGCAGATATTGCTTGAAAATGGGCCCTGGGCTGATTGGTTCATCACGTTTAGTCCCGTCCACCCCCAGCGGTCATTGGGCTAACATTCTTCCGGTCTGGCTGTACTTGTTGCTCGGAATGGGGAATGCAGACCCGAGACGGAGCCTACTTAGCGAAGTGGGCTGAGTCCGTGGTCTGATCCAGGCTATACTCTGATGGGTTAGCCATTGCTTCCTGCCATATAGTTCATAAAATAATTTTAATTTACTGTTTTATTGACATGGCATCCATATTTAAAATAAATATTTGCCATGTGCAGTTGTTTCTAGATTTGGCACCATAAATTGAAGCTGATTTTCCCCTTGGTGTTGAGTAGAACATTACAGCTCTTGGGGCAAGTTTTCTTTGTCGTTGTTTACTCAACGTACTCATGGTTAACTTATGGTTTTTATTCTCCAGCCCTCTGCCACGGCTGCTGATATTGAGAGAGCTGTCAGTCTGCCAAGCACACCTCGATTAGTTGTACCAGGTATAATCTTCCCTTATTTTGTAGAAGTTAATTCTTTAATGAATTCATGTGGTTGAGGGAGGACTGTTGCGCCTAAAAAATGTCTTTCTTTGAGTTGTTGATGGAGGGTGCGGGGGTCAAAGGAGATAATGTTCAAGTGGAGGTGTGCGAGTCTTTCTCCACTTGAACATTAATGAATTCATGTAGGTGGCAATAGTGTGTTGTGCAGCTTTTAGTTATCATATTGTTAATGGGTTTCAGGAGAGATACTGCGCGGTGCAGATATGGGTTATGTCCATGGAAGGAGCATGTGTGATGGGGCCCCACAGCAACCTCCTGCATGGATTGGCAGCAGTCTTCGCTGCCTACTATGTCTTCAACTTGCAATATCCAGCAGAAGCCGCAAGCACACTTGAATTCATTCAGAGGTGAGTTTAAAAATGGCATTGTCATAAAAACGAGAAACTTAAATTAAGAAACACGTATTAAAATTAAGAAACTCGTATACAAAATGTGAGCGTACGAGTTTCTTAATTTGTGATTTGTAGAATAGGATTTGTGAACCTGCAATGAAGAATTTGAGAAGGTGTAACTGTTGTGTTTGTGGGAGAGACAAAAAAGTCTACAAGTTTGCAACTCTTAAAACATTTCTCTCTGAGACTTCAAATTTCTTCTTCAAATATACCTCCATAAGCAATGACTTGATATATGAAGGGAACTTTTCTGTAATTTACATTTTTTGTTAGAGTTTGGGATGTCAGTAAGTCACTTAATACAAATACAAAAGCATATTACTTCGCATTTTGAGTGATCAGATTTTACACATTGCTTTGCAGTTATAAGAAAAAAATCTAATTATGCTATCCAATTTAGTGAGAAGGGGACGAGCGAGGGGATGGGGAGATATGGTTGACGATCGCACACACAGACACTCACTCAATCTCTCACAGGCACATACTCAGGGGTTAAAGTATTCCGGCACCATGCCGGATCTCCGGCGTGACACAGTTGTGAAGAAATTTTCAGCAGGATAGATATTCGTAAAGGTTTATCATTTGAGTTCCCCAAAACCTATGGCAGCTCTCACACACAAAAAACGTGTTTAGCCAATCAGAAGCAGAGTAGGGTTGGACTTGTGTTTGCTAGCTATAACAATGTGCAGCTATCCAACAAGATGAAAGTTTTCTCTCACTCACAGATGCGTGATGTGCGAGTGCGTGGAAAAATAGAACCAATTCCTATTTTAAAGCACGCGTGTGCTGGGTCTGCGCTGTCCACGTTCCTGGTGTAGCCAGAATCGCTGACATGGGTTGAATCCACGAGTGCGTAGAATTCAGCGTAATACTCGCGTGTAGAGGCCCGCTGTAGCTCGGGTGTTAAAATCACAGTTTAGAGATCTTTCTATTTGTAAACAATGCTCATGAATTTAGACCTGAAAATAGACCTACCCCTCCACATCTAATAGTCTGCTCGTTTGGGAAATGGCTGAGGTAAATATGAAAGTAAATTGAATGAAAATAATATTAAAAAAATATACAGGCCTATATAAAATAGGAAAGCAGATTTTACTGATGCAAAGCTTTTAAAGGGAGATGCATCACGGTTTCAGCCCAATTTCTATCCGATGCACACCACTCCAACCGGTGCACTCGCATCGCAGACCCTTGCATCGATCGTGCCAAGCCACAGACACACACATACTCATATAGCCTACAGTGACTCTCAGTCTCACACACACAAGCACTCAGTCATTCATAAAGATCCCTTAATGTTTCATGTCATGGTTATGACCATGTCATATCTGTCTTAAATGTTACCTGATAAGTGTGTTTTTCCCCCCTGTTTTCAGAGCCTTTTGCGGCATAAATCCCCAGACGGGCAGCAAGGCAGAGAAAAGGCGAGGGCTGAATGCACCAGTTTGCACACTTTTGAGGAAACTGCTGGATTTTGAATTGGTGGGCAGGGGAAATTAGAGGACATTAGTGGGCAGGGGACATTGGGGACATTAGTATGTTTGACAACTCATGTTCAACCAGTTTGGTACACTAATACTTTGTGCATTGTGCACTCTGTTTTTTAAGAGAAAATAAAAATATATATAAAAAAAAAACAAAGTTTTTTGTTTTTCTTTGCAGAAGTCTGAAAGAGAACATTTATCCAAGTTACAACATTTAATTGTAATATTTACAATATTCTGTCCTGTGAAATTACAGGAAATTCCTGGCTACTGAGTTGCCGTAAATATAAAATTTTGCTGTAATATTTACAGTATTATATCCTGTGAAATTACAGAAAATCCCTAAAATTACAGGAAATTCCTGGCTACTGAGTTGCCGTAAATATAAAATTTTGCTGTAATATTTACAGTATTATATCCTGTGAAATTACAGGAAGTACAGTACCTTGTTGTAGTTATTTTACAATAACAGTCCTGTATACTGTTTACAGTAAATTTACGGCAACTATTAGCCAGGAATTTCCTGTAAAATTACAAGAAATTTCTAACAGTGCAGATTGTGAGCTTAACCTATGCAAGGTAGCGAAAACAACAAACAAATTCAAAATCATAACACAAAGAGAGCAGCACCCTTAGACCTATTGAAACGAACACAAAACAACTACGCAGATGTAGCGAAATCAGTTTGAAGCTGACCCTGTGCCCTATTTTCATGAACAAGATTAACATCAATTATCTCAAAACAACACACTGTGTCACAGTATTCTCAGACACCCTGACACAACGAGGCAAACCGATCAATGAAAATCACAGCTGCCTTGAGTGACAAGCACACACTCTATTTAGCTTCAGTCACTGTCAATGCCTTCACTCGATTGGAGGAATCCACCACCAGCCAAGCCAATCATCATCGAGCCCAGCCAGACAGCAGGAGGAGTCGAAGTCATCTGGTCCAATCCTCGGCAGGCAATCCTACAGCTCAGAACGTAGACGGCTACTAACACACAGGGGCCACAAGCGCCACTATGAGGTTCACTTTTATTTTTTTATTGTTTATTTTTTAGTGAAATGTCTCACCAACTATTGTGTGTACCAGTGTGATGTTGTACAGATAGTCATGGTGCCCAAAGGATGAATCCTTCTAGTGCAGGTCAAACCTTTCACTTATTCTGTAAAATATCTCAACATCCACTTGATGGATTGCCACTTTTGTACAGACATTCATGGTGCCTAGATAATGAATTCTAATGATATGAAAGTACAATATATTGTACCATGCCCCTCATTTATGCTTGTTGATGGCAATAACCAAAGGTCTGATCTGGTCGGACAAAATAATGGATTTATTTGTCTTTGTGCAGCATCATGCAAGTCTGTGTTGTGTAATGACGATTACAATGACAATAAAGCTTAACCTTTAACTTTATCGCCATCATCCCTCCCCTACTTTTAACATACAAAGCACCCTTACATAATGAACCATTATGTTTTTATTACCTTAGAATGAGACATTTTTATCTACATAACCGCAGGCACCCAGCTAAACTTTTACTGCCCTAGTAGGAAAAATCATGTAAGGTTACTTGGATTGGTTTATTCTCCAGTGCTGGCTTTGGCTTGTGGTGTAAAATATGTAGTTGGATTAATTTCATGTTGTTACTCTCTCTCCAGCGCTCTGTTTTGGCTTTGTCAGTTATGTTCCTCAGACAATCAGCTGATCACTAATTGGCAATAAAACCGTAGCTTACAGCTAGAAGCTCAGATCAGACAGTTAAACCTTTACTGACCTGGTAGAAAAAATATGTTGTTGGATTTGTTTTATGTAGTTAATCTCTCTTGAGGGCTCTGTTTTGGTTTTGTTACATGAACAGAAATGTGCCTTTACCTTCCTGAGAAAAACAGATGATGAATATTATTGGCAATAAAACGGTACCAGCAGCAAAGCTCAGATCAGCAGCTAAACTTCACATTTTACTGCACTGGTGGAAAACATGTATTTCTTTTTACTGCTAATGGTAATTGTGTAATATATATATATACACATACACACACACACACACACACACATATAAATAAAGACTATCAAGTGACTAATGAATACTTTCCAAATTTGCATAAAAAACATGGATATTACGTCCCACTGTGCACACAAATGTGTAATTTGTACTTTCACATGCTAAATGCCCATTAAAAACCATTTTACCACAAGCTGAAATTATGGCTGTCAGTAGTACTTTGTATGTGTTATATTTAAAAAAAAAAAAAAAAAAACATTTTGGTAATATTTGCATGCTTATCTAATTAAGCAAAGTGAGAGGAGCCTTGATTCTCACCTGCCTATGCCTTTGTAAACTTCATGTATTATGTGGTTTATAATGGACTGTGGTGCAGAAACAGTGAGGCTTACATTGTCCTGTTATCTGTTAGTGGTTGTTACATCCTCACGTGGCTCAAGCCCAGAGGTGGAGAGAGGAGTAACAATAAATGAAAACCGGGTCTAAAGAAACAGGATACAGATTATGTGCCAACAGATATTTATTAACAGAAGGTGGAGATATACCTTTTAACAAAAACACACAACTAGCAACTTAAATCAAAAACAAAACACCACATTTAACACCTTCCCTCTTCCAAGGGGAGTGTGTGACCCCACATCTCCGCTAGTCCCGAGCATACAACTCCACTCCTGCTGCACCCAAGCACGCAGCCATCTGACCCACTGGTCAGCAGCCACCTAAGCTGGTCCCCACAGGACCAGTCTCACACACTGGCCTCTCAAGACCATCCACATTGTCCTACTGCTGAACTCTCCTTGCTCTCTTATCCTCCAGGTACTGATTGGGGGATCAGGTGCAGCTGCTGCCCATTACTAATTGCAGCTGCACGGCAAGAAGGGGAAGGGCAGTACCTGGAGAAATACAGGAGAAATACACACCAAAACACAAGACCCACGGCTCTAGGGCCGTAACAGTGGTCATACTTGATGCACTAGATGTGATAGTTTTTGAGATGTTCTTCATTTACTTTGGTTAGTCCATATGAGCCAACCCTCCCAAGATGTAAAATACTGTATTACAGGAGTATGAGACATCATGTAGCACTTCATTTCTTGATGTGGCTGTTGTTTATTAATGAACAAATTACAATAAAATAAATAATAAAAAACATATGGTTTTACTGAATACTTAAGTAAATATAATTTTTAATATATCTATCTAAAGAAACCTCATTTCTTGACTGGCAACTCTCTGCTATCTCATAGATGACATCTTTGTCCTGTCTCAGGCACCGTAGCTATACTACTAGCTTGGATAGGGGAGGGGGAGTGCAATTCGCAACCCTTACCACTAGATGTCACTAAAACTTACACACCGAACCTTTAAAGAATGAGGAACACGCCAGGTTTACATGAGGTTACTGTTTATTATTGTAAATGCTAATGCATGTGCACAGAGTTTTCATTTATTTGGATTACTTAACTATAATACAGCTCTTTTATCAAGTCAGGGATGCAGAAGAGCTTGGTGAAATTGGTGTTACAGAAAATGAATCAAGATAACATTGTAAAATTTGCATTGCAACAATAAAACATTTTAAAGATGAGCAGGATAGGTACCCCAGCAAACACCATAACTTTGTAATACCTGTTCTAAATTGTCTGTAATGACAGCAAACATTTAAAAGTAACGCATAATATATGATGATAAAGGCATTGATAATATAATTAGAGATCGACCAATATGTTTTTTTCCTGGCCAATCCCAATTATTAGCAATTAATTAGACCGATGACCGATATTTGGAACCGATATACAGTTGCTGTAAAATTTTTAATCTTGGTGTCAAAATTTAGAATAACACAAACTCCAACAATAAACTTTGTTGAAAATAACAAGATTAAAGTTAATTGTCATGTTTTATCTTTATAAATAGCAAATAATATTTGTACCCTATGAGTGATAAATTATCATAAACTCAGGGATTAAAGTTCTCGGACTCTGTGCCGGAATTCCGGCTCGAGAAGTTTTTGTATTCGACAATATATAAATATGTCTGTGGGAAATATTCTTGCATATTTTTAAACTGGCGCATGTTATGTGTGTGTGCGTGTGAAGCGCCAGTCTTCCTCTGCGCTACTGGTGGCTGGTGTATACACGAAAGAAAGGGGACTGGCACTTCCTGGCTACGTGGACACTCATTGGCTATTGTGGGCCGTGGACAGAAGCATTTTTTGTTTACATGCTAGCTGTAGTTAGGCTAACATAAAGCTAAGCAATAGCAGTCCGTGTGTATTTATTGTTATAATAATGCGTTTTGGACTAAATATTTTATTGGATTGGATCGTCTGGACCTTTGCCAACGTAACAAGGCAATTTTTGTCAGAATATAATCCACTGGTGGAGTACAGCTTCACAGATAACTGGTGTCAATTTTGATAAGTGCTTGAAGTGGGCCATCGATACCAGTAAGTTACTTCTACATTTTACTCTTTGGCGTCCTCAGGTTTCTTCAACTTTCACTCAGGAGCAAAAATCAGCCTTATAATGATTTGACATCATAAGAATAATCGATATTGAATGATGTGACTACAAACAGAGAAAGGCAGCTGCATCAGAGCCAAAGGAGCCCATTTTTTTATTAATTAATTATCTCTGCTATCTGATTTTATAATGAGCGATGCATATTATTGGAAAAATGCTTAATATCTGCGCTGATAATCAGCCAGGCCGATTATTGATTGACCCCTAAGATTATCTCAAAATAATGAGATAATCTGTAAATGTAGATTTAAGGTTAACAGCCAACATACAATGATTCTCAGATTAAGTCTTCACTACTAAATGTCATATGCATATATACTAAAGAAATCTTAATCATAGCAAAAGTTAAAGTATATAAAATCTGACAAGGAACAAAAGTCATGCTGGCTATATAATCATTAAAAAATGTTAAGAGTGAAATGGTTTATGTCTTAAGAATCGCAGCTAAAAATTCCTGAAAGACACGCTGGAATGATTGTGGATGATCAGTGGTTTTCTGCTGTATGCAGGATTTTTATATAAAATGGATCTAAACATAGTTCAAAGACAAGCAAAAAGGCACAGTGAGCATTGCCACCGCTGCAGTAGACAGGATTACACAAAACCATTTTTCTTTCAGTTTTGCTTCTGTTTCTGCTTCTGTTTCTGCTTCTGCTTCTGTCTCTGCTTCTATCCTCAGCTCCATCTCTGGATAAAATGGCGTCTCCAGGACAGCTCTGTTTTTCTCTGACACCAGCAGACCTTTGCACAGGGAGTCATGGATCTTCTGCCACGAGTCTATCTCTGAGCTCCAAAGTGCAGCTCTGGCTCTGATGAACCTAGAGACTTCAGTCTCGCTGCCTTTGGCCAGACCAATGCTGTCTTTACAGATAAAGAAGATATCCAGGCCAAGGAAAAGAGCATTGGCTGCAATGAGACTGGCCCTGGCTGACTTGGAGAGGGCAAGGGACCCTTTGACTGCTGCCTGACCAATATCTGGAATATCTGAGGCCACTCTGGACACGTTACGTAAAGATTTACCTTCCTGGGCCGCCACCTTGCCAGCACTTGCAATCAGCTCTTCACTTTTCAACAACTTAGCAGCAGAATCCACATCTTCAAGCAAACGAATGGTGTTTTTCACAACACCTTTCGTGCCTATACCCACCTTGACTACTCCCACAGCAACATTGATCACACTTGGTTCTACATTGACTGTTTGACTGCTCACCTCCTCCAGACAATCCTGGAGAATCTGCACGTCCTCCATGAAGCTCTGGAAGACTTCACTGGCTTTCTTTTGATGTGCATAGTTTACACTGATTTCTGTCGCTGTGGTGACAGCGCTGTTGACCCCACTGGTAATTCCCAGTGCTGTCCCACCTATTAACAGACCTAGAGACACTCCAGCTGTCACTGGAATTAATGCCAAACCAACAATTGAAAGCACACCTCCAACTGCCCCCACAGAGCTGCCTGCCACACTAGAGATCTTTGCCCCCTTATTCATCCTGTCTAGCTGGACAGCATTCTCCTCCAGGTCTTTGAGAAACTGCAGCATCCTGGGCTGTCGCTTGCTGAACTCATTGATGAAGCCAGAACACGATTCCTCCTGAAACAAGAACACCATCCGGAAGTGCTGGTCCATCCTGATAGAGAGCAGAGACAAAATGAAAGCTCTGCTCATCAATACTTTTTATGTTAATTTATAAAATTCTTTGTGAAATGTAAAAATGGGGGATTCACCCTTTGGAGATTTTAAGCCTCTTTTAGCTATGTTTCTTATTTTTTAACAATCATCTTCGTGTTTTTGTATTATTAGGGCCCGCACAAGAAACGAGCGTGGACCCTATTGAAACTGAAGGAATATTAGTTTATTTTTTTGCAAATGATTCACATTTTTGACAACCTAAACCGACGTATTTTATTGCACGTTAAGCAGTTTTTATTTTATTATTAGTTAGAAAGTCCGTTGCTCACTGGCTCTGAATACACATACAGTCACAGGAGGGGCGGGATGTTGATCAGCCTGCACATCACCCACCCAAACAAGCAGTGGAGGGAGGCTTCAACAGACTACGCTGTCATCTTTTTACCATATTTTTCCACCCGCGATCCGTTATCACGGCAGCAGGTGATCCGCTTGCTTTTTAATGACGCAGCCTAACAAACAACTCAAACAGCCGAAACCAACATCTGCAGTTTTTAAGCGAGTGACCCCCGCTACACTACACTGTGCAATTAAACTACGTAAAATTTGTTTTGAGTTCTATGTGAATATATACTTACCTAATATTTTCAAGCTGATTAATGTGATGAAGCATCCTTTGCATGTCATCTACAGACGAATCCACATCGAGGTCTACCAGCGTTTCTGTTGTTATTCTCATGGAAATATCACTAAAAAGGGAACAATTACTTATAATATTTTGTATAAAGCACCATGGCATTTTCTACTGACATTATTTTAAATATTTTTTCTTTAAATGAATCATTTCCTTTAATGTTTTGTTTTTTAATTAATTATTTCATATTAGTGTGTGCAAATAATATAATAATAAGACCTAAATACCTTTTCTCAAGCTTGTCACAGATTTTCTGGGTGGTCTGAATGTATTTGTCCAGTTGGTAGGACAGCACTTCCACGTTCTGAAGTTTGGGACGGAAGAAGACACTTGCATCTCTTTTAAACTCGAGGAGCTGTGGGCAGATTAGCCGTGCACAACAGATGAGAACCTGAACCTGTTCACAGCTGATCCCTTGGGGCAGGTGTAACACCTGGTTCTCCTCCTTGAACACATGAAGCGAGGTGACCGCCAGCTTCTCCACTGCATCCAGGAAGCAGTCCAGCTTCTTCAGGCCTCCCAGAGTGTATGTTAGTACAGAAGTCAAATCTTGTAGTTCAATTTTTTCCTTAATCTTTTTCAACTCTGTCATCCTTGCTTTCGTCCACTGAGGGAGGTCCCAACAGAATTCTTTAACTTTGTTAATGTAGCTGATCGTATCTGTGGTGTAGTGGCACAAGGCCTCCTGTAGTTCCTTCCTGTAACACAAATCAAAATTGTCTGTAGATTAATCTCTGTCTAGGCAGTGACACATCATAACAAACGAAAATGATGTTCTTCCTTCTTTTATTGGTGAGTCAGTCTAAAATTACCAGTAACATCATATCCTAGAAATTGCTTCAAATTCTCATGTAAAAAAACCTTTTTATTTTATTTTACAAAAGGTGGCAAACAAACCATTGAAACAAAAACAAAACAGGGTAGAATTATTAGAATAACATATGAAAGAAAATAAATGAAATACAATAAACTTGCAGTGAAATCAGTAGTGGATGTACACAAATCCTGTACTTGAGTAAATATAGCCTACAGATACCCTTGTTAAATATTACTCCAGTAAAAGTTGAAGTCTCAATTTAAATTTCTACTTGAGTCAAAATACAAAGTACCTTCTTTAAAAATATTTAAAAGTATCAAATGTAAAAAGTACATTAGGATAGTAACCGTTGCTACGGTGTGATATTTGCCACGCCCCCCCTCCACTGTGATTGGCCAGCTGAGCAAAAAGTGACAGTGACGAGCGCAGCGTTTTTCCCAAAGTTGAACATTTTTCAACTCTGGGAGACCAGAAAAAACGCTCAGCGTCTCATCACGCTGCTTGCGTTTTTACCAGCTTGTAAAAACGGCGCTCTCATTGCAATGAATTGAAAAAAGATGCTGGTGTCAGAAAAAAACGCTTTGGTGGACAGGGGCCCTAATTGTTCAATATATTGATATAAAACTCAACTTGTGAAGCTGCAGCAGCATGCAATAGTTTACAACAGTTTTTTCACAGCTTGCGCAGCATGATAAAGATGTTGTTCTGTTGCACTTGAAGCCAGAGCCGTTAAATAAGAGTGTTCTCGAGTTTTTCCTTGCAGTATTTGTTACTCAAAAATATGACTAAAAAGAAAAAAGTTTTTAAACAAAAAGGTAAAAGTAAAATGACAGATTTAAGAAAACTAGGCAACTTAAAAGTAAAAGTAGGCTACAAGTACACAAAAAACTACTAAATTACAGTAACGTGAGTAATAATTCATAACTTTCCACCTCTGGTCCTGTTTCTACTTCACTATTGATAACATGTTCAATTACAGTCTAATAATAGCCTATTAATAATGGTACTATAATTCGAGAAATATTTGTAGCAAGATCAGGGTCAAGACAAAGTCACAACTCATTCCAAAGATTCCAAATGTTTACCTCAATGCAGACATGTTTCCTCTCTCCTCTTGGTATGCCTCCTATAACAGCCTTGTTAAAATTTTAATAAAAAGAATAGAAGTCTGATCCTTTACGATGTAGGCTATCTGCAACTCTGTTAAATCTGCTAAAATCACCAAATCACCACTTGGTGAGCAATTTTGTAAACAAATCTAACTTTTCGACACACGGCTCTGCGACAGTTTAGGTTTCACTTTCTCTAACTCAGTGGAGTGGAGCAGTTCACCCAGTGACGGTTGTATAAGTGCGGTTAGCTCACCTCTGATGGCTCGATTTTAACCAAGGGGGGTTAGCTTAGGGACCATCAATAAATTACAATTGTGAAAACAGTGTTATGGGAAAATCATTATTTATTTCAATAGATTCATGTGACGCAGGGACTTCAAACAAATGCCGAATTGTAGTACTGCACTAGCCAAATGAGACACACCGCTTCATATTTGATTTGAATGCATATTCGACTTTATATTCATATTTATTCATAATTTATTGAAAAAAGTGCTGTTTTTTCAATAGCTTCCAAGTCATGTGACGCAGAGAAATACATGCAAGGTGCCAACTGCTGATGAGAAAGACACTAAAGAAAGACACTCGGTCCTTAACCGTTAAGTTCACGGCTCCTGCAGTCAGGTAACTGAGCCGCCGAATGCGAAACGCGGTCAAGCCAGCCGCCGTCTGATTTTTGTTGCGCCTAAAGCAGTGTTTTTATTATAAGGACGAGGTGCGAGTGAGCCGAAGGTCCTGAAAGATACATACGCGTTTTTTTCTGATGCTCTTAGTGATTATATGAACACAAATACATAGTTGGTACAGTAAAATGTTAGAACATGTGTACCAATGATACTAGAGGACACTAGGAAGGAGATAATATGACAACTGTGATGTCACCGTAACTACAGTCCCCTCCAAAAGGCAAATTCCTTTGTTTTTGTTGTTCACTGAAGACATTTGGGTTTAAGATGAGGTATGAGACAAGAGTTCAGAATTTCATCTTTTATTTCCTGGTATTCACGTCTAGATGTGTTAAACAACTTAGGACATATCACCGTTTTATATTTAATATTTGGTTACATAACCTTTGCTTGTAATAACTGCCTCTAGCCTGCGACCCATCAGAATCACCAAACTGTTGCATTCTTCATTTGTGAAGCTATTCCAGGCTTTTACCGCAGCTTCTTTCAGTTCTTGTTTGTTTCGGGGTGTTTCTCCTTTCAGTCTCCTCTTAAGGAGGTGAAATGCATTTTCTATTGGGTTCAGGTCAGCTGATTGACTTGGCCAGTCTAAAACCTTCCGCTTTTTCCCCCTGATGAAGTCCTGTGTTTTGTTGGCAGTGTGCTTTGGCTCATTGTCCTGCTGCATGATAAACTTCCTCCCGATTAGTTTCAATGCATTTCTCCGTAAATTGGCAGACAAAATGTTTCTGTCCACTTCTGAATTCATTCTGCTGCGACCATCATCAGTTACATCATCAATAATTATTAATGAGCCTGTTCCAGGAGCAGCCATGCAGGCCCAAGCCATGACATCACCTCCACCAGGCTTCACAGATGAGCTTGTATGCTTCGGATCATAAGCAGTTCCTTTCTTTCTCCATCACTTTGGCAGAGATTAATCTTGGTCTCATCAGTCCATAAGATTGTGTTTCACAACTTTTGCGGCTCATCTCTGTACTTCTTTGCAAATTTCAATCTGGACTTCCGGTTCTTGCTGCTGATGAGTGGTTTGCATCTTGTGGTGTGGCCTCTATGTTTCTGCTCTCTGAGTCTTCTTCCAACAGTGGATTGTGATACCTTCACCCTGCACTGTGGAGGTCGTTGCTGATGTCACTTACTGATGTTTTGGGGGTTTTCTTCACAGCTCTCACCATATTTCTGTCATCAACTACTGTTGTTTTCCTTGGCCGACCTGTTGGACGTCTGTTGCTCAGTACACCAGTAGTTTCTTTCTTTTTCAGGAGATTCCAAATTGTTGTGCTTGCTATGCCCAATGTTTTATACAAACATTGCATAAGCATGCTTAGTTTGATGAGTCTCAATTTCAGCTGCGACTTTCAGATGGCAGGGTCAGATTTTAGTGTAATCAACATGAAAGCATGGATCCATCCTGCCTTGTATGAACGGTTCAGGCTGCTGGTGGTGGTGTAATGCTGTGGGGGATATTTTCTTGGCACACTTTGGGCCCCTTAGTACCAACTAAGCATCATTTAAACACGACAGCCTACCTAAGTTCTTGGGCGTCTTCAAGCCGCTGAAGACATTACTGAAATGGTAAGAGGTGATGCTGTCCTTTGGGTTTCGCATCACTTAAATGTTTATTCTTGAATAAGCATGGAAGCTTTAAACACAAGTGTAAAGCATAAATCTATATCTAATAAAATACTGCAGCCACAAAAGAAAATGACGAGGCTAAAACAAGGGATTTGTGCATCTCTGCTAGTCTTCTCTACCTAAAAGCCTCGCTCCTTTGCTGCAGAGGGAAACTTTTAAAACCTTTAAGGGACTTTTGGGAAGCCGCTGGTGGTCGATGTTTGTATCTCGTCTCAATGAAGCGTTGTTTCACACTGCCTTGGTGCTGGTAGCCTACTGCGGCTGCTGACGTCTTATCTCCCCATGCTTTCTCTGTTGAGTCACCGCTCTCTTTGTCACCAAACATTTGTATTGGCACCAATTTGGGCACAGGGGTGAGACAAGGTCTAGTTCGAAGCACTCAAAAAACAGCACCACAAAATAAAACATGGAGAAGTCCAAAGCAAAACAATAAAACAAGCCATGCAAAAAATAATAAACTCTACAAAACAGTAATTGCACAACAGAAAATAAACATGGGCACAGTAAAACCAAATCACACAATTAACAACATGCACCAAACACAAAATAAATGTACAAAATAATTATTTTTACTTGACTGGCTCACATGAGTCAACAAAAAGGACTACTACTGTATTCAAGATAAACTAGTTGTCACGAATATACTATATCTACAAACAAATTATAAATAAATGATTAAAATATAACCAAAAGGCCACCTCTATGTGGTCCGACTTGGCCTCTACTTACATCAGTAATTTCATGGGTCCCAGGATAAATCTGAGGGGTTGTGAGTTAATGAAGACTATAAAAACATTTAGATAAAACAGAACACAAGTCATAATGCAAAGACATTTTTAACAATTGGCATTGCTTTGTTTTGGAGTCATAAGCCAAAACGATTTTAAGCACTGGTCTACAAAACTCAGGATGGAACACTTTTAGTTTAATATTGCATTTACACAATTTGATCAACAGATGTCGCCAAAGCACACACAATTTCACAGTGACAAAAGTGACTGACTGCAGTGGGTTTAATGAGTAGTTAGTTCAAGGTGTTAGAAAACTTTATTTTTGCTATCATTATTATATGGCAGTATTTCGCATTTTCATTTAGGCATAATAATTTAGAGTATTATATGTTTTAAACTGGAAAGAGTTTTTAGTGATAAATAATAATAATAATAAAATGACTGGCATTGTGTAGCCTGCAGTGGTGTGTTGGGGACCTGGAAGCACAGAGAGGAGGAGAAAAATATTAAATAAAGTGCTTAAGACACCATTAAGACACCACAGAGGAAGATGGTGTGAGGAGGATGTTAGCCAAGTTGACGTCAATCACAATTGTCACCGCCTGCATGAGACTGTGAGGTCCCTGAGCAGTTCCTTCAGCTACAGACTGCTGCACCCACAATGCAAGAAGGAGCATTACTGCAGGTCCTTCATTCCAGCGGCTGTCAGACTCTTCAACACAGCAATGACATAACAAAGCACTGTTTGTCGTCTCTGTAATATGAAACTTTTTAGCACTATTTTATTCCTGTACTATGCAATTACATGTTATTTCTTATTCACACTGTATTATACCTGCAATGTAAATCCATAGCCCTATTTTATAGCCTATATTAATGTTATACTATGCTGTTGTATATACAGTATTCTGTGCTGTGTAGTTATATCTATTTCTACAACCTGCAACTAGTTCCTGCTGCAAAGTGTGTCATGTTCCATAACAATCTGTAGATAAAAGGTGCATATAGTGTACACCTAAACCTTATTCTTATCTTTCTATTTTATATTATCTATATTTAGTATTTTTCAATTCTATTTTTCAATTCATATTTTATTCTGTCTTGTGTTGGATCTGAAGCTGCGTTTCCCCAGCGTGGGATCAATAAAGTAAATCTTAACTTATCTCTTAAAAGCTGAGAGTTGCATATTTCTCTAGTTGTTGCCTTTGTGTTTTTATTTTCTACATTTACTTAATACCAAAAACTATTTCATGTGGATCACTCAGCTGTCAGATTTAATGATACTTTTCACAACATATTTAAAGTGATTAATTGTGTTGCTTATTAAGATATTTTTGGATTTTCAGTCATTTAGAGATCTGTCTGCATTTGACCTTACTGACACTTTGCTCTTACTGCAGGCTTTTCTTTTATTTCCTGGGCAAATGGTTCAGACTCTTTAGATTCTCAGAAATATTTCTCCTCTCAGCAGTGGTTTTAACTTCCTTCTTTGGGCCTTATCATGTTGTCTGCACGGTTACAATAACTATAGAGTGTTGCTTTAGTTTCAATTTAAATTTTTATATCCTCAGTATCTCCACACCACCATTTTCAGGAAGTGGTTAAGAGTTGATTAGTGGCGCAGAGTTCCGCCTGCACACCAAAAGCTGCATGCCACTCACAATTGAATAACATCTTCTTTGTCGTGTTCATCAATGATATAATAAATGATCTGAAGTCAAGATTGTGAACGTTTCATAATTACAATTTTCTCGGCAGCTCTAAAATCAATAATGCAGCCCCCCATTATATTTTTCTAGAGTCAGTTAAGGATAAATTATTGTAACATACCTTTATTTGACTTACGTGAATGACTAATCATTCATGCAGCACACCTGGACACAACACCGGTCTCCACCTGCTGGCATGTAAAGGCGTTTGCTCCCAGCGCTGTTCCAAAGACTTCTATTCCTGTCATCATCACGCATAGACCAGTAAACTGAAATGTGCACATCCCACACAGAAATATTAGTAATCTCTTAAGGATTAGGACAACTGCACCAACTCCAGCACCCAGAACAAACTCATTTAAAATGGCTCTCTTCAATGTGAGATCACTTTCAAGTAAGACTTTTATCTTAAATGATTTTATCTTGTCTGCAAATCTAGATTTTATGTTTTTAACTGAATCTTGGTTGCAGATGAATGACTATAGCCAGCTAGCTGAACTGTGTCCGCCTCAATATGATTGTTTTAGTCAACCGAGGGTCAGTGGTCGTGGTGGTGGGCTAGTGAGCGTGTATAGGAAAAATTTAAAATGTCATCAAGTACGCTGTGATGAATTTAACTCCTTTGAAGTTCTCACTCTTAAAGTTGGAGGGTTGCAACCTGTCATATTTGTTATTATTTATCGCCCCCCAAAACCGCCTGGAGGATTTTTATCAGAACTTCCTGAATTTTTATCTACTCTGGTTTTAAATTATGACAGAATTGTTCTTTGTGGCGATTTTAATATTCATGTTGATGACCCCACCAATGTTAATGCAACTGACTTTTTAAATATGGCCACTTCTTTTAACTTCAAACAACATGTCAAAGGGCAAACACATAACCGTGGTCATACACTGGACTTGGTTTTTACCCTGGGTGTCAGCATTTCCTCTGTGGAGTTAGTGGACATGACCATATCTGACCACAGATGTATTGTTTTTAGCTGCGATTCGCCTGTTACTCATGCCGCCTCACCAAGCTCCGTGTGTTCTCGCTTCTTTAATGAACAAAGTGTTTCAAAGTTTTGCGCATTCTTTCAGAGCCAAAGCCAACACCTGTCTGATTCCAACACCAACAATCTGGTCGATCATTTCAATCATATCTGCTGTCGTCACTAAATATTACTGCTCCTCTAAAGGTTAGGCCTACGTCTAAAGCTAGTAAGCAACCCTGGATAAATGACAGCATTCGCAGCCTAAAAAGGGAATGCAGGAAAGTAGAGCGCAGATGGAAAAAATCCAGTCTCCAAGTCCATTACCTCAGTCTGAAGGATTTATCAATTAAATACAATAACTTGGTTAAGGATGCAAGAACACACTATTTTTCTGAACTCATTACTACACATAAACACAATCCCAGGTTTCTATTTAAGACTGTGGGTCAGCTGGTAAACCCAACCCCTCCTTGTGCCTCAGCTGGAAGTAACGATGACTGTGAATTGTTTTTATCTTATTTTACCAAAAAGGTGGTGTCAATCAGAGCCTCTATTACCCCCGCGGCCTCTTACTCAGAGGTTCCTCACCAGCAACAAGAGAGTTTTAACCAGTTTTATCCCATCGACTTGTCTGAGCTTTTAAAAACAGTATCACAAATGAGAGTGTCCTCCAGCCCACTTGATGTAATACCTACAAAGTTTTTACTGAAAGTTGGGCCCCATTTGATCTCTGTTTTCAACAGCTCCCTATCTACTGGTTGTGTCCCTGATTATTTTAAAACGGCTTGCGTGAACCCACTTTTAAAGAAACCTGGTTTAGATCCCTCCCTCCCACATAAATTTAGACCAATTTCAAAACTGCCTTTTATTGCAAAGATTCTAGAAAGAATTGTGTCCAAACAGCTGCTCACTGTACTGGAAAATAACAAAATATTTGAAAAGTTTCAGTCTGGTTTTAGGAAGTACCACAGCACTGAGACTGCCCTGCTTAAAGTCACCAATGACCTTTTAATGTCTGCTGATGAAGGCATGTGCTCAGTCCTGGTACTCCTGGACTTTAGCGCTGCTTTTGACACCATTGATCACAACATCATGTTAGACAGACTGAGGCGCTGGGTGGGGATCTCTGGTACTGCCCTAGAATGGTTTTCATCCTACCTGTCAAATAGGAAGTTTTGCATGTCTGTAAACATGTCTCCTCATTCTGTCCAGTTAAATATGGTGTGCCTCAGGGGTCGGTCTTAGGACCCATTTTGTTTTCCTTGTATCTGCTTCCCCTTGGACATATTATCCATAAACATGGCATTTCTTTTCATATTTATGCTGATGACACACAAATGTACTTGCCTGTCAGATCCACAGACCCTGGAATGCTGAGTTCACTTACTGACTGCCTTTGTGAAGTTAAAAAATGGATGTGAAATAATTTCCTCCAGCTGAACTCAGACAAAACAGAAATCCTGGTCATCGGGTCCCAGCAGATGGCAAATCAAATACTGCCATCTGCTGGTTCCCTAGTAAATCACATTAAGCCTGTGGCAAAGAAACTTGGTGTTTGGTTTGATAGTAATTTAAATTTCGAGCACCACACCACAAAGCTTGTTCAATCATGTTTTTATCAACTTAGAAATATAGCAAAAATTCGATCTATGTTAACTTTTAAGGACACCGAGACCATTTTACACGCCTTCATCTCATCACGCTTGGATTATTGCAACAGCCTTTTCACCTGTTTAACCCAAAAATCTATTGATCGACTCCAGACTGTCCAGAACTCAGCTGCCAGGCTTTTAACCAGAACGAAGAAATATGACCACATTACTCCTATTTTAGCTTCATTACACTGGCTCCCAGTATGTTTTAGAATTGACTTTAAAATTCTATTGATCACTTTTAAAGCTCTTCATGGCCTCTCGCCTTGTTATATTTCTGACCTTTCAGTCTCGACTGAAAGCTAAAGGGGACAGAGCGTTAGCTGTCAGGACCCCGAGGCTCTGGAACAGCCTGCCCGAGGAAATCAGGTCGGCTGAGTCAGTGAACTCTTTTAAGTCCCTTCTTAAAACATACTTTTATAAGAGAGCCTTTCCCGATCTTATTTGACTTTATTTTATCCCTTTTATTTTATTGTATTTTACTAATTTTATATTTAACTGTATTTTAGTCTTTTCAATGTTTTCATGCTTTTATCTTGTATTGTTTTTTGTATTATTGTCTCTTGGGTATTATTGTCTTTACACTTGTTAAAGCACTTTGTAACTTGTTTTTGAAAAGTGCTCTACAAATAAGGATTACTATTATTATTATTATTATTATTATTATTATTATTATTTATGTAACATGTACAGATGGGCTGCGAAAACCAGTTGAAAGTGCTGATGTGGGGCCTTCATACAATATTTTATTCATGTCTATAGACCATACATTGTTTCTGAATATGAATACGGTGATTTACAGATTTACAGACTGAAAGAAAAAAGCAGTTTGAGTTAGGATTACCACTTTACATGTAAATACACTGCATTATAGTTTTCTACGTTGTGTTTTCTGCCTTTTTTGGGAAATTATTGGGAAAGACTCTTTTTCAACTTTCCATACAACCTTGAACTGTAGCTTTATGCTTTGTTAAATTGACATAATGATATAATCAGACAATTCTGAGTTTGTGCTGAAAAAAGGATACCGTACATGTGGGGTAGCGATGCTTCAAAAGGTGCTAAACAATGACATAAAAGGTAGGTAGGTCTATAGGTAGGTAGGTTTATTGTCACAATATAACAAGTTGTAAAGTGAAAATGAGTTTTGTAACTCCATTCTGCTACATAGCAAACGATCTACATTAATAAAGAATCACTTACAAAAAAATGGTAAACAGAAATAAACTAGATTCGGTGGAACAGTCTGGTGGTTTCGGCAGCAGAAACTTCTATATCTCTTCCCAGAAGGCAGCAGCGTGAACAGGCTGTGGCTGGGTGGGTACTGTCCTTTAGTATCCTTTGGGCTCTGCGTAGGCACCTCATCCCACCGATATCACTGTTGCACGGGAGATGGATACCAATGATCTTCTGAGCAGTTTTAATCACCCGCTGCAGAGCCCTCCAGTCAGGATGCTTTCTATTGCTCCACTGTAAAAGCTGACAAGAACTTGGTGTGGTAATTTGGCCTTTCTTAAGCTTCAATGTATATAATATAAAGTCTGCTAAAAGTAAGTGAATCTGGATTCCAGAGCATTATTAAACGGAGGGAAACTCAATAATTAATGTATCTTTTTAAATCTAACTTTCTAATTTTGGGCCTCATTTTTTTCCACGCTAGTAACATAACATTTTGTTCAGGTATTCATGCTCCCCAGAGGATAAGGCCTACTGACTTTGTGATCCCCTGAATTCCTGTCATCCCACCAGCAAGTCAAAGTTTAGACTTATTCTGTAAAATATCAGAATAAGTAAAAAACCATCTACTGGATGGGTTGGCACAGACATTCATAGATGGTTGCCAAGAAAGCATATGGTTGGACTTTCAATGAGTGTGTATGTAGATCTCCATTATCCCTCCACTTAACATAAAAATCACCCAATCCACATATAAAGACTGTAAAACATTAAAGAAGGATGAACACACCGTGTTGGGTCAGATGTACGACCAGGCTGGGCCAGTTAAGCCTGATCCCCCACCATCACCAGCTTTTTAAACTGTACTAATTACTCCATTAACTTTCTATAGTTTCTATAGTCAATAAGTTTGCAATCAAAAACTTCTCTGGAGACGGTCAAGAGTCGGTGCAAAAGAGTTTATTCCAAAACAGGACAGATTAACCCATACAGCATCCCAGCAGGCCGGAGGATGGTGTCAATCCTGTGGTCTGCAGACAGTCTTATATATCCCCTTCTGGGCTGGTTTGCCCCCTCCTCTCCTTATGGTGAACTTCTTATCCTCTGCTTTTATGCTGCTTACACAAGTTGTTTTATAAATTGACAATGTTTTCCAGCTGTCATTCATTACTGTATTGTTGATTTTCTATATTTTTACACTGCTGGATAAGAAATTCACCATTTACATTTCAACTTCAGTCTCACCGTATTTTATTCATATAGTTATGCATGCATAATCTGACACACAATTACATTTCTTAAAAGTTAATACAAGAATAACATATGTAATGCTATATCTTTCATTAATGCTTGGTTTCTTACAGTAATCTTGATGTTATGCTGGCTATTTTCTGCTTATCATCTCTCTGCCATGAAAATGATCATCCACTATCTGTCGTATAGGCATCAGAGGTTGGAAGTTGACAATCGACCCCTTAATCAGTAATTAAGCACGTAGTCTTAATTCATAATTAAACATGTAGTCTTAATATCAGCAGACTAACACCTCAACAGTCCCTCATGCAGTCATAACAGCAGTAGACCAAAGCATGCACTTGTCATTAGCAGATTTTGACCACCTGCAGCCTCTCCTATAGTCATAATCTACAGTAGATGACAGTCGAACAAGGCAAAACACCTGCAGCCTCTTCCTGCAGTCAATCTAACCACAGTGAGCTTGTTTCTGTGTTCATGACTACAGTTCACTACTTATAAGTAAAAAACAAGGCACATCTAGGTAAAAAGAAAATGATTAAGAAGCACTCAGAGCTGTAGAGTTTTAACACTGTGATCTTAACTTTACACTATAAAATAACACTTTAAATGATGACAATGTAGACCATCATCGCTATAGTAATTAATGATAACAATTTAGGCAATAATGCTAAAATAATTCACAACCACATTTACATGACAGGTTAGTTTATAATTGTAATTGCTAATGCATGTGCAGTTTTCATTTATTTGAATTAACTTTAATATTGCTCTTTTAGCAAGTCAGGGACACAGAAGAGAGCTAAGTACATGATGAAAGACTAAGATAAGCTATAAAATGAAGATATAAAATAAGCAAACCCAGCAAACACCATAACTGTAATAATAATCTAATTTGTTACATTCATTAATAAAAACAAATGAACAAAACAATGAAATGAGTGGCTAAATTAGGATGTGTGTGTGTGTGTAGGTAGGTAGACAACTCGATGAAGTTCAAAGTGAGCATCAGAATGGGGAACAATGGGGATTTAAGTGACTTTGAACGTGGCTTGGTTGTTGGTGCCAGATGGACTCTGAGCATGTCAGAAACTGCTGATCTACAGGGATTTTCACGCACAACCATCTCTAAGCTTTACAGAGAATGGTCCGCAAAAGAGAAAATATCCAGTGAGCAGAAGTTGTGTGGATGAAAATGCCTTGTTGATGTCAGAAGTCAGAGGAGAATGGGAAGACTGCTTTGAGATGACAGAAAGGCAACAGTAACTCAAATAACCACTCGTTACAACCAAGGTATGCAGAATACCATCTCTGAATGGACAACACGTCAATATGGACCAACTTCTCTGAAGAATGTTTCCAAAACCTTGCTGAAATATGCCTCGAAGAATTAAGGCAGTTCTGAAGGTAAAAGGTGATCCAAATCAGTACACCAAAGGTGTACCTAATAAAGTGGCCAGTGAGAGTGTTTCTTCAGCTGCATCTCTGGATAAAATGGCGTCTCCAGGACAGCTCTGTTTTTCTCTGAGGTCTTCAGACCTTTGCACAGGGAGTCATGGATCTTCTGCCACGAGTCCATCTCTGATCGCCAAAGTTCAGCTCTGGCTCTGATGAACTTTGAGACTTCAGTCTCGCTGCCTTTGGCCAGACTGATGCTGTCTTTACAGATGAAGAAGATATCCAGACCAAGGAAAAGAGCAGCAAGAGGCCCTTTGACTGCTGCCTGACCGATATCTGGGACTTCTGAGGCCACCCTGGGAACGTTACGTAAGGCTTTACCTTCCTGGGCCACCACCTTTCCAGCACCTGCAATCAGCTCTTCGCTTTTCAACAACTTAAAAGCAGAGGCAGCATCAACAAACGAATCAATCCCTTTTCCAACAGCACCAGCTTTACCAAGGACCTTGCCTACTTCCACAGCCACATCCATCTTACTTGTTTCTATTGTGGTGACAGTTTGACTGCTCACCTTCTCCAGACAATCCTGCAGACTCTGCACATCCTTCATGAAGCTCTGGAAGGCTACGTTGGCTTTGTTTTTTTGTGTATAGTTTACTCCGATCTCTGTGGCTGTGGTGACAAGACTGTTGACCCCACTGGTAATTCCCATCCCTACCCCAGTCATTGTCAGAGCTAGAGACACTCCAGCTGTTACTGGACTTAATGCCAAACCAATGATGGAAAACACACCTCCAACTGCCCCCACTGAGCTGCCTGCCACACTGGAGATCTTTGCCCCCTTATTCATCCTGTCTAGCTGAACAGCATTCTCCTCCAGCTCATTGAGAAACTGCAGCATCCCGGGCTGTCGTTTGCGGAACTCACTGATGAAGCCAGAACATGATTCCTCCTGAAACAAGAACACCATCCGGAAGTCCTGGTTCATCCTGATAGAGAGGAAAGAGAACATTAAAGCTCTACCCATCCCGTACTTCCATTTACATAACCGACCGTCTCTCTCACCCACAAGTACAGCCATCTGCTCCTGACCTTCAAGGCCATTCATAACCTCGCTCCTCTGTACCTCACTGACCTCCTTCATATTAACACACCCACCCATACTCTTAGGTCTTCTTCTTCTATTCACCTCACTGTACCTCCAGCTCGTTTGACCACCAGGGGGTTCAGAGCCTTCAGTCGCTCTTCCCCTCGTCTCTGGAACTCTCTTCCACCAGATATCCGTAACATTGACTCGCTTTCCATTTTTAAATCCCGCCTGAAAACACATCTTTTTAAACAGGCATATCCCATGTGATCACTATTTATCAGGTCACAGCAATCTTTGTTTCCAGTTGTTATGTACCCTGATTTTTATGCATTGTAATTATAGTTGTTAATTCTGATGGCTAGACAACTGGCTCAGAGCATCTCCAAAACTGCAGCTCTTGTGGGGTGTTGATTTGTATTGGTGAATTCCATTCAAAACTGGTCCAAGGAAGGAAAAGCAGTGAACTGGCGACATGGTCAGGGGCGGCCAAGGCTCACTGATGCACGTGGGGAGCAAAACCTGTCCCATGTGGTCTGATTTAACAGACTAGCTACTGAAGGTCAAAATCCTGAAAAGGTTTATGCTGGGTCCGATAGAAAATTTGTTTCTATGTTTGATCAGGTTCGAGTGACTCGTCCCACGGCACTGTGTCAATTTAACCAGCGCTGTTGAAAAAGCTTATTAGGAGTTGGCTAATCTCTTTCTCTGGTGAGCAGGCTACATTTAGTTTTACGACTGTTGTTCGCTAGACAAAATTGTCAGCCCTGTTAAAATGACACAGTGAATTACAGATGCACCTAGCTAAGCAAGCAAGCTAGCTCCACACACGACCATTAGCTCCACCGTCTTGTCCAAATATGGTCACGTCTTGTGCTGCTGGTTGCAAAAACTCTACATGGTGGTGCCCTAACGGCCAAACTCGTGGCTCCAAAACAGCAGTCCACAAACCAACGGGTGACGTCACGATAACTACGTCCACTTCTTACATACAGTCTATGGTGTGCATCTTATCTGGTGAACACATGTCACCAGGATGCACTATGGAAAGAAGGCAAGCTGGTGGAGGCAGTGTAATGCTTTGGGCAATGTTCAGATACAAAAACTTCGGTTCTGCCATTCATGTGGAAGTTACTTGTATGACCATGTATGACCATAAAAACTTGGCTTTAGTACAAACATGGTTAGTTGGATAAACAGCTACTTAACAAAACGCACTCAGTTTGTTTGGTCGGCCCTGTTTTGTCTGATGCAGTCACACTGAACAAGGGGGTCCCACAAGGGTCTATTTTAGGGCCCTTGTTCTTTTTAATCTATATTAACCAAATCTGTGATCATCTTAAATAATCATTGTACCATATATATGCAGATGATACAATTCTATATTCGTCAGTGCCCTCTCTAGATGCAGTACACTCAAATCTTCAGACTGATTTTGTCACTTTACAAAATGCTCTTTGTGATTTAAAATTAGTCCTGAATGCTAGCAAAACCAAAGTTTTGTTGTTTTCTCATAATTCTGCTGTATTCCTCCTATTAAAAATCTAGATGGTGATACCATAGAAGTCGTAGACACATACAAATATCTTGGTATTTGGCTGGATAAAGACCTTAATTTTAAACATCACATCACATATTTGTTTTTTTGTATAGATTGAAAACATGCTTTTCTCTTTCTTCCCGTAAGCAGCTTGTAACAAGTTTGTTTTTATCACAGCTGGACTACGGAGACACCATCTATAGATTTGCATGTCCCACTAACTTAGCTAAACTGGGCCCCATTTACCATGTTGCTTTGAGGAATATAACAGGTTCACCCTATCAGGTTCATACCATTGTACTTTATATACCCTGGCTGGATTGACCTCACTCAATATTCGAAGGATGAAGCATTGGTATATTTTCATATACAAAGCCATTTTAGGAAAATTGCCATCATATATCTACTGTAAATTTATTGCCCTCCAGAACACACACAGTCTCAGGGCCAGTAGCTGGCCGAGGTTTAAAGTGCCCTTTGACCGTACAGAGTCAGGAAAAATGAGTCTGTCCTATTTTGGCCCATGGTCTTGGAATGATCTGCAGCTCAAGTTGAAGTTGGAGTCTCTTATTCCTGTATCCAGTTTTAAACAAAAACGGTCAGAGGTTTTAAACACATCTTGCACCTGTGACATTTAGTCAAATTATGATATGTTTAAATTTAATTGTGATTTTATGTCTTTTTATCTGATACTTTGTTGTAAATAATTTAATAATACTGTTACTTTTATGAATAATGCTGCTGTATATATAATGCCTCATTTGCACCTTGCACTGTGTGCTGATTCACATCTTGGCCAGGACATCCTTGTAAAAGAGATTAAAAATGTCAATGGATTTCTTTCCTGGTAAAATAAAGGTTAAATAAAATAAATAAAATGTACACCCTTTAATAGAGACAGTCTTCCCTGATGGCATTGGCCTCTTTCAGCAGGATAATGTGCCTCGCCACAAAGCAAAAATGGGTCAGGAATGGTTTGAGACAACCAGTTCAAGGTGTTGACTTGGCCTCTAAAATCCACAGATCTCAATCTAATTGAGCATCAGTGGAATGTGTTGGACAAACAAGTCCGATCCTTGGGGGTTCAATCTCGCAATTTACAGAACTTAAAGGATGTGCTGCTAACAGGTTGGTGCCAGATACCACAGCACACCTTCAGACGTCTAGTGGAGTCCATTTCTCGGCAGAAAAAGGTGGTCCTACACAATATTAGGCAGGTAGCCATAATGCTATGGCTGAAAGGTGTACTTCTTTCAAGATGAAAAAATAGGTCTGACAGCTAAAAAATAAAACATTATTCATTTTTAATACTTTATTTTTCTTTATTCTTTCTTTTGATTTCTTTGATTATATATATAGTCTTCTGCCCGATCTTCTTTTTCTAGTTCGCGTCATCTTGCCTACCCGTTGCTTAGGAGTATGCTTAATTGTATTTGAGAAGGACTTCACATGAGCCTCCCTTGGCTTCCTTTTTCCTCTAAACATATAATGCAGATAAGCTAACAACAAAAACAGTCAACACTATTTATAGGGACTATTTGTGCTATAAACTACAGTTCCAATGAAAACAGTGACTTCTGTGGATCATCCAGAATAACCAGGATATTGTTTCTGCCACTCATCTGTGGTAACATTTGGTCCCAAACAAATCATACGTGTGTAATTGCTTACCGGATTTCATCAAGCTGAGTAATGTGAAAAAGCATTCTCTTCATGTCATCTTCAGACAAATTCACATCAATGTCTACCCGAGTTTCAGCAGTCATCTTCAGGCTAAACTCACTGAAGGAGCTGTGAAAGAAAGTTCATTTCTTATTATAGATGTTTATTTTGTAAAATGGGTGGATTATTATGAAGAAATGTCAGTTTACCTTTTCTCTAACTTGTCACAGATTTTCTGGGTGTTCTGAATGTATTTGTCCAGTTGGTAGGACAGCACTTCCACGTTCTGAAGTTTGGGACGGAAGAAGACACTTGCATCTCTTTTAAACTCGAGGAGTTGTGGGCAGATTTGCTGTGCAGCAATGATGACAACCTGAACCTGTTCAGGGCTGATCCCTTGGGGCAGGTGTAACACTTGGTTCTCCTTCTTGAACACATGAAGTGAGGTGACCGCAAGCTTCTCCACTGCATCCAGGAAGCAGTCCAGCTCCTTCAGGCCTCCCAGAGTGTCCTTCACCACAGCAGCCAGCTCTTTCTCCAGCTCCAGAAAGGCCTTACCTTTGCTCATAGCTCTGTCTTTGATGTCCACCATACAGAACATTTCTATCTCCCTCGCACAGATCCATGTAGAGATCCCTTCACAGAATCCTCTTACTGTGTCAATATAGGTGAGTGTATCTGTGGTGTAGCGGCACAAGGCCTCCTGTAGTTCCTTTCTGTAAGACAATACAACATTGTAGATTAATCTCTGTAAGTCTCTGTGATGTTTTGACAACTCAAAACAAATCACTGAACTGTTATTGTCAAGTTAGTAAAATTGCTTAATACAGTATAAATTAATGCATATACAAAATATATATATAACAGATGTTGGAAGACAGGAGGAAATATCCAAAGGTTTGATTTATGCTCAATCATGCGATGTGTTATGCACCTAGCTAAGCAAGCAAGCTAGCTCTACACACGACCGTTAGCTCTACCGTCTTGTCCAAATATGGTCACGTCTGGTGCTGCTGGTTGCAAAAACTCTACATGGTGGCGCCCTAACGGCCAAACTCAAGGCTCCAAAACAGCAGTCCACAAACCAACGGGTGACGTCACGATAACTACGTCCACTTCTTACATTAGTCGATGCACACCATACAGTCTATGGTGTGCATCTTACCTAATGAACACATGTCACCAGGTTGCACTATGGAAAGAAGGCAAGCAACACTATTTATAGGGACTATTTGTGCTATAAACTATAGTTCCAATGAAAACAGTGACTTCTGTGGATCATCCAGAATAACCAGGATATTGTTTCTGCCACTCATCTGTGGTAACATTTGGTCCCAAACAAATCATACGTGTGTAATTGCTTACCGGATTTCATCAAGCTGAGTAATGTGACAAAGCATTCTCTTCATGTCATCTTCAGACAAATTCACATCAATGTCTACCCGAGTTTCAGCAGTCATCTTCAGGCTAAACTCACTGAAGGAGCTGTGAAAGAAAGTTCATTTCTTATTATAGATGTTTATTTTGTAAAATGGGTGGATTATTATGAAGAAATGTCAGTTTACCTTTTCTCTAACTTGTCACAGATTTTCTGGGTGTTCTGAATGTATATGTCCAGCTGATAGGACAGCACTTCCACATTCTGAAGTTTGGGATGGAAGAAGACACTTGCATCTCTTTTAAACTCGAGGAGTTGTGGGCAGATTTGCTGTGCAGCAATGATGACAACCTGAACCTGTTCACAGCTGATCCCTTGGGGCAGGTGTAACACTTGGTTCTGCTCCTTGAACACATGAAGTGAGGTGACCGCAAGCTTCTCCACTGCATCCAGGAAGCAGTCCAGCTCCTTCAGGCCTCCCAGAGTGTCCTTCACCACAGCAGCCAGCTCTTTCTCCAGCTCCAGAAAGGCCTTACCTTTGCTCATAGCTCTGTCTTTGATGTCCACCATACAGAACATTTCTATCTCCCTCGCACAGATCCATGTAGAGATCCCTTCACAGAATCCTCTTACTGTGTCAATATAGGTGAGTGTATCTGTGGTGTAGCGGCACAAGGCCTCCTGTAGTTCCTTTCTGTAAGACAATACAACATTGTAGATTAATCTCTGTAAGTCTCTGTGATGTTTTGACAACTCAAAACAAATCACTGAACTGTTATTGTCAAGTTAGTAAAATTGCTTAATACAGTATAAATTAATGCATATACAAAATATATATATAACAGATGTTGGAAGACAGGAGGAAATATCCAAAGGTTTGATTTATGCTCAATCATGCGATGTGTTATGTAACAGTATGCAGAATCATTTAGAATTGTTGAGTCAACCCTATATTCCCCATGCGATTTCCTGACAGGCAAGAAAATAAAAGGTGTGACAGAACTCATTATCATTCTTCAGTCAGTTAAAAAATGCCCTAAAGGTATGACAACTGTCAGCGCTAAACATCAGAAAGCTACGCTGTGTTCCTGCAGAAGATATAATGTTTGGGGTGAAGGGTTATAGTGAACCCTTTAGCATATGGCGTTTTCCTGGTTTCCTTTGCTGATTCATGTTTTTGTACAAGCTTTAGCTCAACAACTTGTTCTTGTTTTGAACACAACATTCTGTTGAATACTCACTCTCTTTTATTTAGCTCTGATTTTGGTCTACCAACTCCTGAGGGAAATATCTGGCTCTTTAGCTGCAAAGACCCACTATGTTCACCAGCTAGTCTAACTGTCTGCTGTTTGCTGCTGAGCAGGTGGTGTACAGTGAGTTTTTAGAGTTTTTTTTACAACAACAAAGCTAAACAATTTGTGTTTACATGTGCGACTTAGTATAGTTTGAGCCTTATCTTGATTTATAACATATTGGGACATGATGTTTACATGAAACTTGGAAATTCATCTTCCTATGTCCAGGTTTTTGATCTGTGTGCTGTTGTGTCCTGGTACCTCACCAACACCTCCTACCAGGGTACATCACCATGGAAATTTGTGCTTAAAGGCTAACTTGCTCCAGAGCAGGTCATGTTTGTGATAAGGTTCAACATTCAAGGTTTAAGGAGTCTTTATTATCCCTGGGGGGCAATTCGTTGTGCAACAGCATGTAACATAAATAGCACACAGGTTAAACAAAACAACAGCCAGTAAGAAACAAAAATAAATACATACAACACAGAAGTCAACATCTCACACAGAATTATTTAAAGGGATAGTAAGTGATTTTAATTCAATACGCCTTTTGTTAAATTCAGCGAATACTTCCTCATAGTTTGCTAGGTGTTCTTTGTGTGTTCGGAAGGAGAATCCAGTTTAATTATACAAAATATATTGAAACAAAAACCGATACCATTACAAAACTTATTTGATTAATTTACAAGATGCACAAAGTCGTTATTATGTTACATTATAGGTAGAATATTTACATATTTTTCTTACACAATATTTATAATTATGTCATTGTTTATAATTTTGAATGTTGCATGGAATTAATGCCAGGTCTCGGGCACCCATCAAACAGCAACAGTAGAGTACAACACCGGCTGTGGCATGCATAATGAGTGCTGTACTCATCTGTTGGTCATGTTTCTAACTACAACAGCTATTATTAGCACTGAAAGATTGTTGTAATTTTTAAAGTTACATGGCTATCCTAGCCAATCCAGTTTAGCTTGCTAGTAGCAGCTTGTTTCACCTAGAGATATTGGATTATTTGATTTATAGATTATTTGTTGTGACTGACCCTCGGTTGACTAAAACAATCATATTGAGGCAGACACAGTTCAGATAGCTGGCTATAGTCATTCATTTGCAACCAGGATTCAGTTAAAAACATAAAATCTAGATTTAGAGACAAGATAAAATCATTTAAAATAAAAGTCTTACTTGAAAGTGATCTCACATACACATAGGCCTACATGTTGCGATATTCACCCTCTGCATTTAACCCATCCCTCAATGGGAACAGTGGGCAGCCGCTGTGCAGCGCCCGGGAACCAACTCCAGATCTTATGTCACGGTCTGGTCAATACACTGACTGAAGAAACCTAAAATGTTTTTTGAGCAGTCATGATCTGACTGTATGCTGCACAGAACATGAGTGTGAACAGCGAAAGTGAAAGGAGTTACTTGGCTGAGAAGGTGGAGGCTCTTTATCTAGCAGCTCACTATGTCTGCTTCTGACTGTTGAATTAATCACTGCCATATTTCAAACTGGCCCGCTGTCAGAAAACTGTTGAAAATGACGGTTGTCTTGTGCATTTTTGATGAATGTGAGCGGTCTCACTTCCAAAAAGATTTCATTTGCTGTGACTACATCGATATAAAACTCAACTTGTGAAGCTGCAGCAGCATGCAATAGTTTACAACAGTTCTTTCACAGCTTGCGCAGCATGATAAAGATGTTGTTCTGTTGCACTTGAAGCCAGAGCCGTTAAATAAGAGTGCTCGCGATATTTTCCTTGCAGTATTTTTTACTCAGAAACGGATATGACTAAAAAGTAAAAAGTTTTTAAACAAAAAGGTAAAAGTAAAATGACAGATTTAAGAAAACTAGGCAACTTAAAAGTAAAAGTAGGCTACAAGTACACAAAAAACTACTAAATTACAGTAACGTGAGTAATAATTCATAACTTTCCACCTCTGGTCCTGTTTCTACTTCACTATTGATAACATGTTCAATTACAGTCTAATAATAGCCTATTAATAATGGTACTATAATTCGAGAAATATTTGTAGCAAGATCAGGGTCAAGAAAAAGTCACAACTCATTCCAAAGATTCCAAATGTTTACCTCAATGCAGACATGTTTCCTCTCTCCTCTTGGTATGCCTCCTATAACAGCCTTGTTAAAATATTAATAAAAACAATAGAAGTCTGATCTTTTACGATGTAGGCTATCTGCAACTCTGTTAAATCTGCTAAAATCACCAAATCACCACTTGGTGAGCAATTTTGTAAACAAATCTAACTTTTCGACACACGGCTCTGCGACAGTTTAGGTTTCACTTTCTCTAACTCAGTGGAGTAACATCCCTACTGTACCGCGGTGAAGTTAGTTTTAAGTTGGATATTCGACAGCCATTCACCCAGAATCCAGTGACGGCTTTTTAGTCAGTTCACCCAGTGATGTCACTGTAACTACAGTCCCCTCCAAAAGGCAAATTCCTTTGTTTTTGTTGTTCACTGAAGACATTTGGGTTTAAGATGAGTATATGAGACAAGAGAATTTCAGAATTTCATCTTTTATTTCCTGGTATTCAGGTCTAGATGTGTTAAACAACTTAGGACATATCACCGTTTTATATTTAATATTTGGTTACATAACCTTTGCTTGTAATAACTGCCTCTAGCCTGCGACCCATCACAATCACCAAACTGTTGCATTCTTCATTTGTGAAGCTATTCCAGGCTTTTACCGCAGCTTCTTTCAGTTCTTGTTTGTTTCGGGGTGTTTCTCCCTTCAGTCTCCTCTTAAGGAGGTGAAATGCATTTTCTATTGGGTTCAGGTCAGCTGATTGACTTGGCCAGTCTAAAACCTTCCACTTTTTCCCCCTGATGAAGTCCTTTGTTTTGTTGGCAGTGTGCTTTGGCTCATTGTCCTGCTGCATGATAAACTTCCTCCCGATTAGTTTCAATGCATTTCTCCGTAAATTGGCAGACAAAATGTTTCTGTCCACTTCTGAATTCATTCTGCTGCGACCATCATCAGTTACATCATCAATAAATATTAATGAGCTTTTTCCAGTAGCAGCCATGCAGGCCCAAGCCATGACATCACCTCCACCATGCTTCACAGATGAGCTTGTATGCTTCGGATCATTAGCAGTTCCTTTCTTTCTCCACACTTTGGCCTTTCCATCACTTTGGCAGAGATTAATCTTGGTCTCATCAGTCCATCAGATTGTGTTTCACAACTTTTGCGGCTCATCTCTGTACTTTGCATCTTGTGGTGTGGCCTCTATGTTTCTGCTCTCTGAGTCTTCTTCCAACAGTGGATTGTGATACCTTCACCCTGCACTGTGGAGGTCGTTGCTGATGTCACTTACTGATGTTTTGGGGGTTTTCTTCACAGCTCTCACCATATTTCTGTCATCAACTACTGTTGTTTTCCTTGGCCGACCTGTTGGACGTCTGTTGCTCAGTACACCAGTAGTTTCTTTCTTTTTCAGGAGATTCCAAATTGTTGTGCTTGCTATGCCCAATGTTTTATACAAACATTGCATAAGTATGCTTAGTTTGATGAGTCTCAATTTCAGCTGCGACTTTCAGATGGTAGGGTCAGATTTTAGTGTAATCAACATGAAAGCATGGATCCATCCTGCCTTGTATGAACGGTTCAGGCTGCTGGTGGTGGTGTAATGCTGTGGGGGATATTTTCTTGGCACACTTTGGGCCCCTTAGTACCAACTAAGCATCATTTAAACACGACAGCCTACCTAAGTTCTTGGGCGTCTTCAAGCCGCTGAAGACATTACTGAAATGGTAAGAGGTGATGCTGTCCTTTGGGTTTCGCATCACTTAAATGTTTATTCTTGAATAAGCATGGAAGCTTTAAACACAAGTGTAAAGCATAAATCTATATCTAATAAAATACTGCAGCCACAAAAGAAAATGACGAGGCTAAAACAAGGGATTTGTGCATCTCTGCTAGTCTTCTCTACCTAAAAGCCTCGCTCCTTTGCTGCAGAGGGAAACTTTTAAAACCTTTAAGGGACTTTTGGGAAGCCGCTGGTGGTCGATGTTTGTATCTCGTCTCAATGAAGCGTTGTTTCACACTGCCTTGGTGCTGGTAGCCTACTGCGGCTGCTGACGTCTTATCTCCCCATGCTTTCTCTGTTGAGTCACCGCTCTCTTTGTCACCAAACATTTGTATTGGCACCAATTTGGGCACAGGGGTGAGACAAGGTCTAGTTCAAAGCACTCAAAAAACAGCACCACAAAATAAAACATGGAGAAGTCCAAAGCAAAACAATAAAACAAGCCATGCAAAAAATAATAAACTCTACAAAACAGTAATTGCACAACAGAAAATAAACATGGGCACAGTAAAACCAAATCACACAATTAACAACATGCACCAAACACAAAATAAATGTACAAAATAATTATTTTTACTTGACTGGCTCACATGAGTCAACAAAAAGGACTACTACTGTATTCAAGATAAACTAGTTGTCACGAATATACTATATCTACAAACAAATTATAAATAAATGATTAAAATATAACCAAAAGGCCACCTCTATGTGGTCCGACTTGGCCTCTACTTACATCAGTAATTTCATGGGTCCCAGGATAAATCTGAGGGGTTGTGAGTTAATGAAGACTATAAAAACATTTAGATAAAACAGAACACAAGTCATAATGCATAGACATTTTTAACAAGTGGCATTGCTTTGTTTTGGAGTCATAAGCCAAAACGATTTTAAGCACTGGTCTACAAAATTCAGGATGGAACACTTTTAGTTTAATATTGCATTTACACAATTTGATCAACAGATGTCGCCAAAGCACACACAATTTCACAGTGACAAAAGTGACTGACTGCAGTGGGTTTAATGAGTAGTTAGTTCAAGGTGTTAGAAAACTTTATTTTTGCCATCATTATTATATGGCAGTATTTCGCATTTTCATTTAGGCATAATAATTTAGAGTATTATATGTTTTAAACTGGAAAGAGTTTTTAGTGATAAATAATAATAATAATAAAATGACTGGCATTGTGTAGCCTGCAGTGGTGTGTTGGGGACCTGGACAGCACAGAGCGGAGGAGAAAAATATTAAATAAAGTGCTTAAGACACCATTAAGACACCACAGAGGAAGTTGGTGTGAGGAGGATGTTAGCCAAGTTGACGTCAATCACAATTTTCACCGCCTGCATGAGACTGTGAGGTCCCTGAGCAGTTCCTTCAGCTACAGACTGCTGCACCCACAATGCAAGAAGGAGCATTACTGCAGGTCCTTCATTCCAGCGGCTGTCAGACTCTTCAACACAGCAATGACATAACAAAGCACTGTTTGTCGTCTCTGTAATATGAAACTTTTTTGCACTATTTTATTTCTGTACTATGCAATTACATGTTATTTCTTATTCACACTGTATTATACCTGCAATGTAAATCCATAGCCCTATTTTATAGCCTATATTAATGTTATACTATGCTGTTGTATATACAGTATTCTGTGCTGTGTAGTTATATCTATTTCTACAACCTGCAACTAGTTCCTGCTGCAACGTGTGCCATGTTCCACAACAATCTGTAGATAAAAGGTGCATATAGTGTACACCTAAACCTTACACCCTTTCCTTTATTTCCTGGGTTCAGACTCTTTAGATTCTCAGAAATATTTCTCCTCTCAGCAGTGGTTTTAACTTCCTTCTTTGGGCCTTATCATGTTGTCTTCACGGTTACAATAACTATAGAGTGTTGCTTTAGTTTCAATTTTAATTTTTATATCCTCAGTATCTCCACACCACCGTTTTCAGGAAGTGGTTAAGAGTTGATTAGTGGCGCAGAGTTCCGCCTGCACACCAAAAGCTGCATGCCACTCACAATTTAATATCATCTTCTTTGTTGTGTTCATCAATGATATAATAAATGATAAGTCAAGATTGTGAACGTTTCATAATTACAATTTTTTTATCTCGGCAGCTCTAAAATCAATAATGCAGCCCCCCATTATATTTTTCTAGAGTCAGTTAAGGATAAATTATTGTAACATACCTTTATTTATGTAACATGTACAGATGGACTGCGAAAACCAGTTGAAAGTGCTGATGTGGGGCCTTCATACAATATTTTATTCATGTCTATAGACCATACATTGTTTCTGAATATGACTACGGGGATTTACAGATTTACAGACTGAAAGAAAAAAGCAGTTTGAGTTAGGATTACCACTTTACATGTAAATACACTGCATTATAGTGTTGCACGGGAGATGGGTACCAATGATCTTCTGAGCAGTTTTAATCACCCACTGCAGAGCCCTCCAGTCAGGATGCTTTCTGTTGCTCCACTGCAAAAGCTGGCAAGAACATGGTGTGGTAATTTGGCCTTTCTTAAGCTTAAATGTATGTGTCATTTTTTTCCACGCTACATAACATTTTGTTCAGGTATTCATGCTCCCCAGAGGATAAGGCCTCCTGACTTTGTGATCCCCTGAATTCAGTCATCCTACCAGCAAGTTAAAGTTTAGACTGTGGTGTATAACATATGTGCATTTGACCATTACAGTTTAAAATAACACTCTAGCAGCTGGATAGAGGCTCAGTGAACTCTTAAGGGGGAGTAATGATTGATGGGTGTGTAAATAGTGAACCCTCCTTTGGAATTTGACCTCTGACCCAGTGATAGGGGGAGTAGTGATTAGTGTTTATGAAGGGACTGGACCCTTATGTGGTATTTAGCAGATACCTAAACATGTCCTATATAAGCTGTGTTCGATGTACAGAGAGACAGAGTGGCCATCGGGCTGGGTCACTCTCCAAGCTGCTGCAGAGCTTGTAATTGATGCTGAATTCCTTGATGTAATAAACTTTTATGATCAAGAACAGTGTCAAGCGGATTTCTTCTCAACACATCATCGCAGCATTATTGTTCGGACACCACAGAAATTGGCGACCACGAAGGGACCGTGTTGTGCCAGAATTCATCGTTCCATCACAGGGCACTGTCGAGCTGACTCCCGCTCCAGACTCTGGCGTATATGGTGAGTTTTCTCATAAACTGTGGGCGCTGGTCAGTTCGTGTGTGTGTGTGTGTGCGTTAAAGGGTACACCGGTTCGATCCCGTCTGAATGCTTGCGGGTGGATGTGTGAGAAGACTCCGTTCTAAATTTTGTGTGCGTTGTGGATAACGCAAAAAGGGTGTGTGTGTGAATGTAATGAAGACAGATAGATAGATATAAAAGGAAGAAAAAGGAACAGCCTAGGAGTAATGGGAAGTGAGCTTTCATAACTTTGCAAAGATTAAGAATATGGGCCCTCAGATTCTTATAAACGTAAGTCATGTGGGATGGAAACTACTGTCGCGTGAAACTATAGGCTTTAAGGAATAGGTCAATTGGATGAAGGGAAAAAGAGAGAGAGTGTAACCCTGGCCAGGGTCATTCGGCTTGAATAAAAAAATTAATAAGGATAAGGAAGAAAATATAAGGTTAAGGAAAAGGGTAATATAAGGATTAGGACGCCGCAGATCTGGATAAAAAGCCCTTGAAAGGCGATGTTAGATGGGCCGCAAATCCTGGAAAGGAACTAGGTGAATCTTCGGGTCCGTTCAAAGGAACTGGGAGCTTGTAGAAGAAAAATTTAATTGTAAGTTACCTCTCGATACATGTGTTGACGAACTATGTCCGAAGTGGCCTCTCATTAAATATCTGCAAACTCGAGGTAGCACAAATTTAGGAAGGAAAATAATAAAGGAAAAAGGTGCGGCGGAAGCATGCTTTATAAACAGTGTGAAGAAATGCGTTGTTGTTGACTGGATAGCTACCGTGTGTGTGTGTGTGGAGAGGTGCCCCTGCTGTGTCTCGGTTGTGTGTGTGAGAAACAGGAGAAGCCTAGTGTGTGTGTGAGAGACTATGCAGAGGACGGTAAGGCTAGGATTAATGAAAACATATATAGGAATAAAGAAATAGAGAAGGGAATTTGATCAAGGGGAAAACTGTGTTTTGAAATTTGTTAAAGTTATTGATTAATGCTGCTGTATGGTTTGGGTCATTTTATAATCAGCAGTTGGGGTTTTTCTTAGCCTAAGTTACTTTTTTGGGAAGCGCACATTTGTTTTTTCTATATTTTACTTGCATTTAATTTTTTTTATGTGTGTAAATACATTTTTTAGAAGGCATTTTCATTGGTATTGAACCACAAGCTATAATTCAGAATGTTTTCAACAGAGTAAGCTTTAAATAGGAGTGAAGAGTGGTGTCCCCAGCATCCCCAGTTTAAATGACACCGAAATTCCTTAGCTTGAATGTGAACGTATTTATGTCAAAAAGTTAGGCAAAATAGATTATGATTACTCAGAGAGTTAACACTCTTATTTTTGGGGGAAATAACCTTGTGAGTACATAAAAGGACTAAAGTGTTGTTTGCCTTTTTTTGGTTTTTGTTCTCCTGTGGTCTGAGAGACAAGAAGGAGAGAGAGAGAGAGAGAGAGAGAGAGAGAGAGAGAGAGAGAGAGAGAGGGGCTGCCGTCCAGCGCGCCACAGCAAAGCAGCCCTGGATCCAGTCTGGCCAGTATTGTGCAATCCACAAACTCTTTACAATCACCTGGCTGATACACATTTAGTTTGTTTCCTTTCAGGATATTATAGACACATTTGTAACAAAGAGAGTCTATTTGTGTATGCCTGCCATATTTCATGTTATGACTATCTAAGGGGAGACTTGGCAATGGACTGATCAGTTACTGTATTTGAATATTACATATTGGAGTTTTTTTGTGCAGGGGTCGTTTGAATTCAAGTTGTGTTGGGAATTCTGGTATTGAGCTTTTGGGATAAAACTAAGGTGAGTGGGTGCTTATTAGGCAGGAGTTGGCGTTGTGTGATTGCTGGATAACAAGATTTTTGTGATTGCTCTGGAGTTGACAAATTCCCTTGATTTTTCATTAGCGGATGTGGTAAGATTGCCACCTATCAACAATTAGGTAGAATTAAAAGAAAAATAAACAAATAAGTAATAATAAAAATAATTTACAATAAAGAAATATAAAAGAGTTGTCACTATGCGGAAAAAGGACATTAAAACGTTGAAAGTAACTACTCCGGTTGATGTAGTACAAAGAAATAATCCTCTAGTTGATGGTATTGTAAAGTTATCTGAAAAATGGCATAAACGTTGGCCTAATATTGAACAACCATGGCCTGTGGAAGGGACTCTTAACCCAGGTGTACTTAAAATAATGTAAGTACTTGTGTCCACATATAAGTCGGCTCAAAATAAGGGGAAAAAAGGGGGAACGACGTAAAGAAAAGAGACGAAGAGAGCTGGGTGTTCTTAAGTTGTTTGAACATGAAGGTCAAAAACTGATGAAAGATACACAAGAGAAAAGGGACAGAGGTGTAGAGAAAATGGCAAAAGAGGCAAAGATAACAGAAAAATTAATGGCAGAAGTCAACACACCCTTCTCACATACAGATTCAGCAAGAAGACCTCCACCTTACGAGGAGGAAGCGGAGTTTAAGGATGTCTATCCTCAGCTTCCAGTGATCATTGAGGAGGGTGATTATTGCATCAGAGATGAAGAGGAGAAACAACTATAAAGATGAATCCAAGCTCCAAAAGTAAGAAGAAAATGACACGTTTGGAAACTAAGGGTAGAGCGAGGCTTAGGAGAATGGAAGATGATGATGAACAGAGTGATGTAGAAGAGATCATGGGTGGATATGATCCTGTGATCAGACGGAGGCTGGCCAGAGCGGAAAGAAGGGGTGATGAAAGTTGGAAAAAGAAGGATACAGGAGATCAGATCTCTGATGAAAGTGAAGATGGAGACAGCGATGAAGAGTGGGAGATTAAAGGTGCTTCATGTTCAAGAGGATTCATCCTCCAGTGACTACTGAAGAAATAGAAAAAGACATGGATCGATGCATATCATGCTTGGAGAAGTCGACTTATCCAGAAGAAATAAGAGAATTGGAAGAACATCTCGAGAAGCTGACAATACAGAGGGAGAAATTGAGGAAAAAAGGGTCCCAAAAATTGAACAGAATCTGGAGTATAAGCCTTTGCAGAATACCGATATGTCAGATATACTTGAGAAGTTGCCTATTCTTCAAGATGGAGCACATCCTTGGATCTCGAAGTTGGAAGAAATTACGGTAGGAACACAAACTGCCATAGGAGATATTAAGAGACTTTGCTAATCTCCTGAGGATTCCAGGTATGGAAGAAATTTTTCAGAGAGCTGGACTTAATCGATATGTGGGGACTGCTGTAAATGATCCGGAGTTGTTCGCTGCAAGTAGGAATCGACTGTGGAGAACACTGAAAGACACGTTTCCAACAAATGTGCATCCTGACAATATTTTGACACAAGCCTATATGTCGAGAGCTCATCAGGTGTGGAGAAATATTACAGGAAATGATCCAGAGGCCAGTCGAATGGAGCGGTCAATTTTGCGAGCTAAACTACAGATGGGGCTGCCCCCACCAGTAAGGAGCAAACTGGCAGAGGTGGTTGGACTTGGAAGCATGGCAATAGGAGTCTATACAGATCATATAGCCCATCAAGTGGATCTATATAGGAAAAAGGAACATGACCAGAAAGAACAGGGGTGTCTAAGGGGACCCCCCAGGTCCCCTTAGACACCCCCCTTCACGCCACGGGTCTAAACGGCCAGCCTCTCGCCATCGTCACCCACCGCACTCCTCAGTTATCTCTTCTCTCTTCCGGCAATCACCACGAGTCCCTCGCCTTCCACCTGATCTCTTCCCCTGCCGCCCCTCTGGTTCTTGGTCTCCCCTGGTTATCCTCCCATAACCCCTATATCGATTGGTCGCGGGGGAAGATCAGGAATTGGAGTACTTCTTGCCATTCCTCGTGCCTCCTGTCTGCCCGAGCCCCCGGTGATCCGGTTCCCCCGGTCTCTCCTCCGCTCCCTCCCGACCTGTCCGGGGTCCCCGATGTCTACCATGATCTGGCCCCGGTTTTTAGCAAGAACCTAGCTCTGTCACTACCCCCCCACCGCCCCTACGACTGCTCCATAGACCTCCTCCCGGACGCTCCCCTCCCGTCCAGTCACCTGTACAATCTGTCGCGACCGGAGAGGGAGTCTATGGAGCAGTACATTAAGGACTCCTTAGCCGCTGGCATCATTCGCCCTTCATCCTCCCCTCTTGGGGCGGGTTTTTTTTTCGTAGCTAAGAAAGACAAGTCCCTCCGCCCTTGTATCGATTACCGGGGGCTCAACGCCATTACCCTTTTGTCTGGTCTCCAGAGGCCGCTGCAGCCTTCTCTCGCCTCAAGTCCCTGTTCACCTCCGCCCCCGTCCTCACCAACCCTGACCCCTCCCTTCAGTTCGTGGTCGAGGTGGACGCCTCGGACGTGGGCGTCGGCGCCTGCCTCTCCCAGCGCTCCCCAAAGATAACAAACTGCACCCTTGCGCCTTCTTCTCCCGCCGTCTCACCCCCACCGAACGAAATTACACCGTGGGGGACCGAGAACTGCTGGCCGTTAAGCTGGCTTTAGAGGAATGGAGGCACTGGCTTGAGGGGGCTAAACTCCCTTTCCTCGTCCTGACCGATCATAAGAATCTCTCCTACATCCAAACTGCTAAAAGATTGAACTCCCGTCAAGCCCGGTGGGCCCTGTTTTTTGATAGGTTCAACTTCTCCCTCTCCTACCGTCCTGGATCCCGTAACACCAAGCCTGACGCTCTCTCCCGACTCCACTCCCCGGACGCTCCCCCGAACTCCCCGGACACCATTCTGCCCCGCACCTGCCTCATCGCCTCTATTGTTTGGGAAGTTGAATCCGCTGTTCGCCGCGCCCAGTCCACTGAACCCGGCCCTGGCCTCGAGCCTCCTAACCGCCTCTATGTCCCGTCGAGTGTCCGCTCTCAGGTTCTCCAGTGGGCGCACGCCTCCAGATTCAGTTGCCACCCCGGGATGGCCCGCTTAAGCGCTCCTGGATCCCTGCCAGTCAAATCCTGGATCCTTCCCTCCTGTCCGACTTCTACCGGGCTCACCCAGACAAACCGGGGGGTCCGCCTGGAGGCGTCCGTTGAGGGGGGGGGCCCCTGTCGCGGTGGCAGCCCGGCTGTCGGTGAGTGTCCTGTTTCTCCTTTCCCTCACATTCTGGTTTCCCCTGTGCCTCCTCTCTCTCTCTGTGTGTGTGCTCTGTCCCTCCCTGCTCCGGAGCCCGGCTGGCTACCCACACCTGCACCTCGTTTACCTCCATCCCCGGCCGCCGCACCTGCCAGCCATCAGCCTCATCACTGCCAGTATATCAACCCCGGCTTTCCACTCCACCCTCGCTCGATCGTCGCAGCTCTTGACCTGGTGTCGCCGCTTCGTTCTGGCTTTATTTCTTATACTCCTTTTGCCTCTTGTCCTCTTGCCTACTAACCCTGTCTCTGTGTTTTTCCCCGCCAGGTTCACTCACCTCTGCCTCCCAGCTCGGCCAGCCGGGCTCGCTCGCCTGCCTCCTCCTCTCGCCGCCTCCACGACACCCCCCCGGCTTCTCCACTCGCACCCCGCCTGGCCCCCCGTCTCCGTGTCCTCACCTACCCCCCTAGCCTCCAGCCTTGTGCCCTCCGTTCCTCCAGCTTCTCGGTTCCCCGAGTCCTCGTCTGCCTCTCCCCCTCCTTCCACCTGCCCTCGCCTCGAGCCTGTTTTTTTCCCTCAATAAACCTCTTTTTCACCCTCAGCGTTGCGTTTGGGTCCGTTCTGTCTCCCACCGTTACAAGAAGTTCCGGATCCACATACTTTGTTAGCCCAAATTTCTCCTGATGCAACACATTTCACGGTGTTAGATTTGTGTGGTGCATTTTTTTGTGTTCCCCTTAGTATAGAGAGTCAGGGTTTATTTGGATTCACATATAAAGGACAGTTCGCATGGACACAGAAGCATTTCTTATTGTCAATAGGAGGCTATTCGTAAGCCTCCAAAGCCTAGAACTGTCAGAGAGATGTTGACGTTTCTCGTTATTGCTGGTTATTCTTCAGCATGGGTTGAGGATTATTCTAGTTTGACGGGACCTTTGAGAGCTATGGTTAAGGATACTGGGAAAGCTCAATTTCATAGCAATCTTTCCTGGACACAGGAAGGCCTTGTGGTATTTGAAACAATCAAACAGAGGTTACAGGAGGCACCAGCGCTCACACTACCAGACTACTCTAAGAATTTCTTGTTATATGTATCTACTTCCACTGGAGGTAAATATGCATGTGCAGTCCTTTGTCAGCCGACGGGTACAGGGTTGAATCCTCAACCTATTTCCTATTATTCGACTGCATATTCAGAAGTAGAATTAGGGCTACCACTGTGCTACAGAGCAATGGTGGGAGTTTATTTAATTTATGACAAAGCATCATCTGTTACGAGGGGTTACACAGTAACAATTCTTACCCATCATAGTCTCAGGAATCTGCTGAACAATGGAAAATACACATTGACTATGCCAAGGCTTAGAGACTACCATAGGCTCTTAGAGCAGGAAGATGTCACCCTGGTAAGGTGTGAGACGGTAAATCCAGCCGAGAATTTGCCAACGTCAGAGGATGGTGAGCCACATGATTGTGTTCAAGAGGCAGAGAAATATTCATGGCTTAGATCAGACTTGCAAGCCCTTCCACTACGTGAGGCAGACCTGGAGTATTGGACTGATGGGTCTTGTTATCGTGTGGGAGATAAATTGTGTGCTGGCTATGCAGTAGTAAAAGCTCAAGGAACTGGATTTGTTGTTGAAAAAGCTGAAGTAATACCACAGCCTGCGTCCGCACAGCTTGCAGAACTTGTGGGGCTAACAGAAGAGTGTTTGTTAGCAGATGGACAGCGAGTGACAATATATACTGATTCTGCATATGCACATAATGTATGTCATTTGTTTGGAGCAGTGTGGAAAGGTCGGGGGTTTAAAAAAACAGATGGTTCTCCGATACACCATCACGCACAAATAATAAAACTGTTGCATGCTATGTTGAGGCCTAAAGAGATAGCGATAGCTAAGTGTGCAGCTCATAAAACAGATGTGTCAAGAGTGACACAAGGGAACAAAGCTGCTGATGAAGCTGCAAAAGCTGTCACAGGAGCTGACAAATTGGGCAAGGTTTTTCTGGTCACTCATGGGGTGGACTTGGAAGACAAAATTAGTGATTTTGATGCAGGAAGCTGCTTCTATGATTGATAAACAGTTATGGTTAGACAGAGGTGCTGTTAAGGATTCTACGGGTCTTTGGAGAAATCACGAGGGACTGATAGTAGCACCTCTGGACCTGTTAGGTCTGATGATTCAGGAAGCACATGGGTTAGCTCATGTTGCCAGGGGGGAGGTTAGGAGAAAAATCACAAAGGAGTATGGTTTTTGGGCACCATATTTGCTTGAACAGATTGATTATGTCGTAGGCAGGTGTACAATCTGTCTGAAAAATAATGTCCGCAGGGGTGTGACTGTTCCTCCTGGGTACATTCCCACCCCAAGGGGTCCTATGCGTGAGTTAGTTGTTGACTTTGTCGATATGATAAAACCAGTTGAAGGGAAAAGATGCATGCTAGTGGTTGTGGATAGATTTTCACGATGGCCGGAGGCCTGTCCAACCAAGCGGAAAGACGCTCAGTCGGTTGTGTAGAGAGGTCATAAGCAGGTGGGGACTTCCAGATCGAACATCGTCAGATAATGGGAAAGAGGTTTGTGGATAAAACAGTGAAATTGATTTTGCAAAAATTGGGAATTAAACAACGTCTTGGAGCAGTTTATCACCCACAATGTCAATCGATTTGTGAAAAAATTAATGGAGTTTTGAAAAATCGTATTGTTAAGATTTGCCAACATACGGGTCTAAACTGGATAGCGGCGCTCCCTTTGGCGTTAATGGTGTGTCGCTCAAGTGAGCTGCGTGATTTACGTATAACCCCTCATGAATTGGTCACAGGAAGACGGATGCCTAAACCTTGTTTACGAACAAGTGGCAAGGGTCCAAGTTTGGCTCTTTTAGAAGACGAAATGAGAGCATATGTCACATACATGGCCAATTTCCATAAAAAATTATCCACATATGTTTCTGACAGGCAAAGGAGAGAAGAGGTGCAGGAGAAGCTCGATGAGCAAAAAAGGAGCACAGTGCAACCTGGGGACAAGGTGTTCGTGAAGGTCTTTAGGAGGAAGTGGTATAACGAACGCCGTGAGGGACCATTTGAAGTGGTTCGTAGTACTGGAACAGCTGTCCAGGTTAAAGGGTCTCCAACGTGGTATCATTTATCACATTGTGTTAAAGCGCCTAGGGAAGAGGTGCCACGAGTGGACAGCCAAGATGGTGAAGGCTCAAGAGAGCCGGATGACAATAGGGAAGAACAGGCAGAAGGAGAGATGCATGACGATATCCAGAACCAAAACCCAGAAGGAGATATTGTCCATTCAGTGGACAATGTTGATAATCATGTGTACACTTCTGATGATGCCAGATATGACTCTGCAATTGATGGAGAGGAAAGGAGATTTGGGGACATTGATTTTCAATATGTCCCAGAATCAGCAGGGCCTATTTCAGTGGAAGGTGAAACCGCAGAGGTCACCAAGGGCTACACCTCTGTTACAGGAGAAGCCAGTGTTCCACTTAGACAAAACAGCCCCAGACCAGTTCGGAAAAGAGTCAGACCAAAACGATACGAAAACTAGAATTGAAGTACCTCTAGGAAACAACAGTAACATCAACACTTCAGCCTGGTGCAAGAGCAGTAAGAAGCAACTCTACTCTTGTATCGTCAACAGTCTCTAAAAGTATAAATGTGACACATTTGACTACAGTGGCGCCTCAGATGATTTCGCCAACGCCAATGTCATTGTCTACTGTGGTTAAGGTTAAGTTTGGAGGTTCGGCATATCTTCCTTGTAAATGTGAGAAATGGAATACGGGTGGTAATATGCCTCCCAAGTGGATAAATAGTCGCGGTAAAGATGTGTTGTTATCAGGACCGGAGGGTGTACCCCCTAGTCAGAGAAAGTATTCTCTGCTTAATGATATGAGGCGGTGGAAAATTGTCGGTGATTGTTCACTTGTTTTGCGTAATCCTACCTGGGAAGACCTAGTGGAATATAGTTGTAAGTTATAGCAAGATTTTAAATTTGTTCCGTTTCAAAATCATTGGATACAAGGTTATGTGACCCGTAAGGTGACGCTTATGATGAAAGATTTAGAGCCTGTTGAAGTGTCAACAGTCACCAAAGGAGTTCAGGAGCAATATACTACAGTAGTCACTCCAAGAGTGAATAATACAGAGAACATTTGTCATTTGGCCCTTGGAAATAACTAAAAGAGTTAATACATCAACTAATGTAATTGTTTTAGCAGAAACCTTGGAAGAAATGAATGTTACAGTGGCGATAACAACCATTGTAAATATGACACAGACACCGACTACAACTTTTTGGGAAGTAAAGGATTTGGTAAACGTAACTCAGAAGCCGGCGTTACAGATGGAGACTGGGGAGCAAAGAATGCAAGAAAATGATGAAGTTTCATCTGAAACCGTTCAGAATATTATCCCACATGTACAAAAGGAGTTCTATACTTTTGATAAAACACCAGAAGATATGACTGATCAATATCGCTCGTTACGGAAGAGGGAAGCTACATGGAAGGCATATGGGTTTGATTCTTCTGTTTTGAAAATTACAGATGGCTGGGCAGGTAGGAATTTATGGTTCCAGCAGTTAACTCATTCTGTAAGATCAGTTAAGAAACTAGATGGTCCATGTCTGTTGAAAGTCCCCGCACCAGGCACATGGGATTCAATTTTAGAGACAGTGGCCCAAACTCTATCCGTTATGTGTCAATCTTATGCTTTATCATGGCTGTCGTATCAGCAACAATTGTCAACAGATATAGTGACGTCTTGGTCGTCGCAGTTGTTTAGACCTAGACTTAATTGTTCTTGGATAAATGAATTACCCTATGTGAATTTGTTAGATCAGAAGGAAAATAAGTTAACAGCAATTCCTGAAGCAATGGAGGTAAGACCTGTGAGGGCTAGTAGCTGTTTTTGCTCAAATAAGACATATGATGGGCCAGGGATGTTTATGGGAATATCAGAATGTGATGAGTATATGATGTCTTTGGATAAGCATGACCGTAAGGTTAGAGAAAACACATATGAAGTAACTTTTGCTGTGCCATCTAGTAAGAAGGGAAGGACTTTGATGGTAAGAGATCAGCTTTTGCCTGGCAATGTGACTATAGGGAATTTTCAAGATATTTGGTGGATTTGTGGTGATAAGGCATATATATTCTTACCTTATGGATGGATAGGATGTTGTTACATGGCGACGCTAAAACTTCCATATGAGGTGTTTACAATCCATAAAGGGGAACCAGCTGCTATAGCTCATTCTGATCCGGGTTCTGGAAATAGGGTGAATAGGAGCATGGCACAATTTCATAATCTTGAATCCTACCATTGGAGGATAAGTCTAGGCGAGAAGTGGGGTCTTGGACTTTTTCCATGGTATGGTGTAACATTTTTGGCAGATCACATTGATAATATTACAAGGGATTTGCAAATTAAACTATACGAGGGTTTAATCTTCTGTCAAATACTCAAAGAAGTCACAGACTGACATTGTTGAAACATGACATGGCTCTCGACTATATTTTAGCCAAACAAGGTGGTTTGTGTGTGGCTATGAACTTGACGGGGGACGGTTGTTATACTTTGATCCCCGATAGTTCTGATAATATCACTAGTGTTGATGATTGATAGATGCATTAAAGAGTAAAAGGGATGCGTTTGGTCAATCTGAGGGAGCTGGATGGTCAGCAAATACTTGGTTACAAAATCAGTTAGGACCAGTGGGAGTAGTGGTGGTTCATGAATGAACTCTGGACAAGGACAGTGTGGAAACGTCTGGATTGCATCGACACTACACTGCTGAGGAGCTGCAGTGGAATACCTTCCTATGTCTGCTTTGATATAGATATGAATACATATTTGAATGAATAATACTTAATTAACAATCATATTCTTTTTGTGACTTACACTTTCAGGTATGGAGTTAATATATGGGGACCTCAGGTTTTTTATTTTTCTTGATGTTTAGGGATATAGGGTCTAGGCAGGGACAGGTCCGTTGGAGGGTCCGATGGGTTGACTAGCCTGAATTCGGGCATTGTTTTGATTTGTTTCATTTCCTGAGGTTTTCACATGTATTGGCTAAACCATATCTCTGCATTGACTGATAAAGATGTCTTTGATTAATTAAACTGGAGTACCATGCGTGGCCGCCTAAGGCAGAGGGGCTGTGAGAAAATTTTCCTGTCTAGATTGTCTTGGAGGGCATTTTGGAATGAAGGCTGCCGGACAGGTTTTTCGTTCTCACACTCCATAAAGTTGATATATTGTTAAAAATAATATTGCAAGAAGCAGGTGTTGGAGAAATTGTTATCTCTTTTTGTTTTTCAAGACTCAACTAAGTCTTGCAGGGGGGAATATGTGGTGTATAACATATGTGCATTTGACACATAACAGTTTAACATAGCACTGTATCAGCTGGATAGGGGATTAATGACCTTTTAAGGGGAGAGTAGAGGTCAGTGGTTATGTGGAGACTCAGACCCTTATCTGGTATCTAACAGATACCTAAACATGTCCTATATAAGCTGTGTTTGATGTACAGAGAGACAGAGTGGTCATCGGGCTGGGTCACTCTCCAAGCTGCTGCAGAGCTTGTAATTGATGCTGAACTCCTTGATGTAATAAACTTTTATGATCAAGAACAGTGTCAAGCGGATTTCTTCTCAACACATCATCGCAGCGTTATTGTTCGGACACCACAGGAGGCTTTTTAAAAATCTTTCATTAATGTTAAGATCATTTTATCCCTTAATTTTACAATAAAAATACATTGAGAATATAAAAGGATGTTTTTACAGTGCCTTTTCAACTTGCATTAGTGAACTGCATACAACAGGGCTCAGTGTTAAACTTTTTTGCAACTGGCCCACCGGGTCAGTGGGTTTGAAACTTACTGGCCCAAACACAGTTTTTACAGGCCCTCCATCCAAAAATTATTTATCAGTGTTACAACAAAACCAAAGACTTTTAAGTTATGTTATACTGTTAACATGTTTAATCTGTTAATAAATACATTGTGGATATAAAATTTTTTTAACAAAAAGGTAATTATAAAAATAGTTAAAATTATAAAAAAAATAAATAAAAAGGTAACAGTTAACCAAACATTTTACTTTTACTTTTGACGTGCTCTCTCTCCTGTTGACAGTCATCTAATAAACAATTTACACAGAGCAGCAGAAACTAGTTGCTTTGATCCAGACTGACAGGCTGGAATGGTAGTGACCTTTCAATCACAAGGTAGCTCCGCCCAAAAGCATACACTGCATTATTGTCTTTTTTCCTCTAAAAGGAACCATAATTTACTAAATTAACATCATGCTGGCTTGAAGAAGACTTGAAACTAGCGACTGAGACCATAAACTCATTAGGAAAGGGTTTACTGAGGTAATAAATCAGCTGAGAAGTAGCAACATTTTACCATTATTTCTAATGCAACCGGGATTCTTTTTGCAACCAGCGGATTCGCCCCCTGGTGGCCGTTATTATGAATGCAGGTTTAAGTTCCGTCTGCAAAGTTGCACTTTCAGACCCAGAGATTCCGCTTGATTGAGATTAGAGAAATAACATTTGACAACCACTCGTCGCGTAACTACATATCTGGATTGGACAACGGTGCACGCCATGAGCTGTTGATGATGATGATGTTGAGTTTCTAACTGTTTTTTAATACTGAGGTGCTAGTTCAGCTGTCCCAATGTCACTTTTTACTGGCCCCGGGCCATTAGGCCACTGTTATTGTTGAGCCCTGTACTGTATTCCGACTTGTACAAATCACCAGCAGTAAATATTGTGCTAGTACTAGTATTGAACTACAAGAAGCAAGACAGTTGCAAGCCTTTAATTATGTAAAGCTTTTTATGGGACAGTTAGGTCCTAGAGACGTGGTAACAACAGCTGCGCAGAGGGGGTCCAATTTGATTTTTATTGTAATGTGGCCCAAAATTCCTGGCCTCCGAGAATCTTAAATTCTCATTGTCTTCCAGCAACGTACTTAGCCATGTTCATGCGAACCTTCATTGAAGTTACTTATAGTTATCAGACCGTTTAAGTCACGCAACTTTGAATTCAGGGACAAGCAAGTCTCTTTTAAGCTTTATTTCTGTCGAATCAACGTTAACCTAACTCCTCCCAGAGACAACGAGTTGGAGGCCAGCCACATGGGTTAGTTACCCCAGCTGTAACACAGAGGACATCAAACAATGAATCGAGCCAGGGTTAACTGTCTATCACTGCAAGAGTTTCTTCATCACCAGTGAAGCGGGCGGACCCCTGGAATAATCCCTGGCAGAGCCGAGCCGTATGGGATACCAAGCCGCTGTGAACGCAACAACCAGCAGCCAACGTGGGGCCGTCTGAGTACAGGGCGTCTGACAAACTCAACAAGAAGTACGACAAAACAAACCCTGCACTCTGTGATCAAGTGATGTCCTCTAGCTTTTAACCATTTTGCTTTAGCTTAGCTCCTTTAGCCTAAACTCCTAGCCAAATTTAACTTAGTTATGATCATAACTTGCGTCCATTCGTCTCCTATTCCCTTAGAATCTGATTTTTTCCCAGACCAACTAAATTCAAATTGAACTCCATTATTCTCATTGATTGCATCCTGGTTGTTTAATCATCATTGTTTTTATGTCTTTGATATATTTAACCTCCCTTTATATTCACTTTACTTAGTTAATAAATTTCACCTTAATCACAGGAACTGTGTGTGTGTAGACTACTGTTTAAATCCAGGTCACTGGACGGAGGATTCACAACTTTGATATGAGACTGACTGACTGATTAAACTGATTCAAAATGATTAGCAATTATTAACTAAGTGATCACTAGTGAACAATTGTGTAATTATTATTAATTATATATAAAACCATACCCAAGGCGTCCTGAGACCTCAGGCAGACAGAACTCAGGTGGTGCCCCAACGAGTGTTCACGACATAATATTTCTGAACATTAATATTAAATTCATTAACAGTAAGTAGGTTCACTACACATGTAAATACAACTAGCATGGTACAAGAAACACTGATGTTTGAGTTCTGCAGTTTTCACACCAGGAATGATTTGTCCACCACTTTGGTCCTGACTGAAAGATCTCAACCTCTTGGACTGCCATGAAATTTTGAAGAAACTTATTACACATATCTACTAGATTGATTGACACAGAATTTGGTTCAGATATCCATGGTGCCCAGGTGATAAATCCTAAAGATTTTGGTGTATGTGGTGAACAATTCTCATAAACCATATGACTATCAAGTGACTAATGAATACTTTCCAAATTTGCATAAAAAATATGGATATTACGTCCCACTGTGCACACAAATGTGTAATTTGTACTTTCACATGCTAAATGCCCTTTAAAAACCATTTTACCACAAGCTGAAATTATGGCTGTCAGTAGTACTTTGTATTTGTTATATTTAAAAAAAAGAGACATTTTGGCAATATTTGCATGCTTATCTAATTAAGCAAAGTGAGAGGAGCCTTGATTCTCACCTGCCTATGCCTTTGTAAACTTCATGTATTATGTGGTTTATAATGGACTGTGGTGCAGAAACAGTGAGGCTTACATTGTCCTGTTATCTGTCAGTGGTTGTTACATCCTCACGTGGCTCAAGCCCAGAGGTGGAGAGAAGAGTAAAAATAAATGAAAACCGGGTCTAAAGACACAGGAAACAGATTATGTGCAAACAGATATTTATTAACAGACGCTGCAGATATAGCTTTTAACAAAAACACACAACTAGCAACTTAAATTAACACCACATTTAACGCCTTCCCTCTTCCAAGGGGAGTATGTGACCCCACATCTCCGCTAGTCCCGAGCACACAACTCCACTCCTGCTGCACCCAAGCACGCAGCCATCTGACCCACTGGTCAGCAGCCACCTAAGCTGGTCCCCACAGGACCAGTCTCACACGCTGGCCTCTCAAGACCAGCCACATTGTCCTACTGCTGAACTCTCCTTGCTCTCTTATCCTCCAGGTACTGATTGGGGGATCAGGTGCAGCTGCTGCCCATTACTAATTGCAGCTGCACAGCAAGAAGGGGAAGGGCAGTACCTGGAGAACTACAGGAGAAATACACACCAAAACACAAGACCCACGGCTCTAGGGCCGTAACAGTGGTCATACTTGATGCACTAGATGTGATAGTTTTTGAGATGTTCTTCATTTACTTTGGTTAGTCCATATGAGCCAACCCTCCCAAGATGTAAAATACTGTATTACAGGAGTATGAGACATCATGTAGCACTTCATTTCTTGATGTGGCTGTTGTTTATTAATGAACAAAGAACAATAAAATAAATAATAAAAAACATATGGTTTTACTGAATACTTAAGTAAATATAATTTTTAATATATCTATCTAAAGAAACCTCAATTCTTGACTGGCAACTCTCCGCTATCTCATAGATGACATCTTTGTCCTGTCTCAGGCACCGTAGCTATACTACTAGCTTGGATAGGGGAGGGGGGGTGCAATTCGCAACCCTTACCACTAGATGTCACTAAAACTTACACACCGAACCTTTAAAGAATGAGGAACACGGCAGATTTACATGAGGTTACTGTTTATTATTGTAAATGCTAATGCATGTGCACAGAGTTTTCATTTATTTGGATTACTTAACTATAATACAGCTCTTTTATCAAGTCAGGGATGCAGAAGAGCTTGGTGAAATTGGAGTTACAGAAAATGAATCAAGATAACATTGTAAAATTTGCATTGCAACAATAAAACATTTTAAAGATGAGCAGGATAGGTACCCCAGCAAACACCATAACTTTGTAATGCCTGTTCTAAATTGTCTGTAATGACAGCAAACATTTAAAAGTAACGCATAATATATGATGATAAAGGCATTGATAATATAATTAGGGATCGACCAATATGTTTTTTTCCTGGCCAATCCCAATTATTAGCAACTAATTAGACCGATGACCGATATTTGGAACCGATATACAGTTGCTGTAAAATTTTTAATCTTGGTGTCAAAATTTAGAATAACACAAACTCCAACAATAAACTTTGTTGAAAATAACAAGATTGAAGTTAATTGTCATGTTTTATCTTTATAAATAGCAAATAATATTTGTACCCTATGAGTGATAAATTATCATAAACTCAGGGATTAAAGTTCTCGGACTCTGTGCCGGAATTCCGGCTCGAGAAGTTTTTGTATTCGACAATATATAAATATGTCTGTGGGAAATATTCTTGCATATTTTTAAACTGGCGCATGTTATGTGTGTGTGCGTGTGAAGCGCCAGTCTTCCTCTGCGCTACTGGTGGCTCGGCGTCGGTGTATACACGAAAGAAAGGGGACTGGCACTTCCTGGCTACGTGGACACTCATTGGCTATTGTGGGCCGTTGACAGAAGCGTTTTTTGTTTACATGCTAGCTGTAGTTAGGCTAACATAAAGCTAAGCAATAGCAGTCCGTGTGTATTTATTGTTATAATAATGTGTTTTGGACTAAATATTTTATTGGATTGGATCGTCTGGACCTTTGCCAACGTAACAAGGCAATTTTTGTCAGAATATAATCCACTGGTGGAGTACAGCTTCACAGATAACTGGTGTCAATTTTGATAAGTGCTTCAAGTGGGCCATCGATACCAGTAAGTTACTAATACATTTTACTCTTTGGCGTCCTCTGGTTTCTTCAACTTTCACTCAGGAGCAAAAATCAGCCTTATAATGATTTGACATCATAAGAATAATCGATATTGAATGATGTGACTACAAACAGAGAAAGGCGGCTGCATCAGAGCCAAAGGAGCGCATTTTTTTATTAATTAATTATCTCTGCTATCTGATTTTAAAATGAGCGACGCATATTATTGGAAAAATGCTTAATATCTGCGCTAATAATCAGCCAGGCCGATTATTGGTTGACCCCTAAGATTATCTCAAAATAATGAGATAATCTGTAAATGTAGATTTAAGGTTAACAGCCAACATACAATGATTCTCAGATTAAGTCTTCACTACTAAATGTCATATGCATATATACTAAAGAAATCTTAATCATAGCAAAAGTTAAAGTATATAAAATCTGACAAGGAACAAAAGTCATGCTGGCTATATAATCATTAAAAAATGTTAAGAGTGAAATGGTTTATGTCTTAAGAATCGCAGCTAAAAATTCCTGAAAGACACGCTGGAATGATTGTGGATGATCAGTGGTTTTCTGCTGTATGCAGGATTTTTATATAAAATGGATCTAAACATAGTTCAAAGACAAGCAAAAAGGCACAGTGAGCATTGCCACCGCTGCAGTAGACAGGATTACACAAAACCATTTTTCTTTCAGTTTTGCTTCTGTTTCTGCTTCTGTTTCTGCTTCTGTTTCTGCTTCTGCTTCTGTCTCTGCTTCTATCCTCAGCTCCATCTCTGGATAAAATGGCGTCTCCAGGACAGCTCTGTTTTTCTCTGATGTCTTCAGACCTTTGCACAGGGAGTCATGGATCTTCTGCCACGAGTCCATCTCTGATCGCCAAAGTGCAGCTCTGGCTCTGATGAACTTTGAGACTTCAGTCTCGCTGCCTTTGGCCAGACTGACACTGTCTTTACAGATGAAGATGATATCCAGGCCAAGGGAAAGAGCATTGAGTGCAATGAAAAGACCCCTGGATGATTTGGAGAGGGCAAAAGGCCCTTTGACTGCTGCCTGACCAATATCTGGGACTTCTGAGGCCACCCTGGGAACGTTACGTAAGGCTTTACCTTCCTGGGCCACCACCTTTCCAGCACCTGCAATCAGCTCTTCACTTAGCAAAGCAGAGGCAGCATCAACAAGCGAATCAATCCCTTTTACAACAGTAAAAGCGTTACCAACCACCTTGCCTACTCCCGCAGCCACATCTCTCTTACTTGTTTCTATTGTGGTGACGGTTTGACTGCTCACCTTCTCCAGACAATCCTGCAGACTCTGCACATCCTTCATGAAGCTCTGGAAGGCTACATTGGCTTTGTTTTTTTGTGTAGAGTTTACTCTGATCTCTGTGGCTGTGGTGACAAGACTGTTGACCCCATTGGTAATTCCCATCCCTACCCCAGTCATTGACAGAGCTAGAGACACTCCAGCTGTTACAGGAATTAATGCCAAACCAATGATAGAAAGCACACCTCCAACTGCCCCCACAGAGCTGCCTGCAACACTGGAGATCTTTGCCCCCTTATTCATCCTGTCTAGCTGAACAGCATTCGCCTCCAGCTCATTGAGAAACTGCAGCATCCCGGGCTGTCGCTTGGTGAACTCATTGATGAAGCCAGAACACGATTCCTCCTGAAACAAGAACACCATCCGGAAGTCCTGGTTCATCCTGAACAGAAGAAGAAAGAGAAAATCTCTAAGATAATTATGATCTGCTTCATTTTATAATATATTGTAGTCGCACTAGGGACTACCATATCAGAAGTGCAATAATGTAATGCACAGCAGGGTTTATGACAGGTAATTCTCATTAAATCATGATGTTAGTCTTGTAATATTACGACTTTTTTTGCCAACATATCAGAGAACACAAATATGTGGGATTCTGAATGTGCAGAAAGTTTTGACCATGAACAGAAAACCCGCTGAAATACAGGAGCTATTAAAGTCCAGGAGTTTATAATGAATTAATTAAAATGAAATAATTTATCATTGAGGTGCCGCAAGCACATTTAAGAGGTGACACCCCGTTACAAAAGACACAAAAAAGGAGGAAAGACTACATCATGCCTGCATGTGTGTTGACTCAGCAGGGATGATTTTAAATGACAAAAGGATCTAAAATACATATTCAAAAGCAATGCAGAATACCTGAGAGCCTTCCTGCATTAGATTATAGTTTTTATATTTTAAATTGTCACATGCCGCCTGAATTTTGTGTTTCCCTTTATAAAACATTTCAACAGTGGTGCTTGACCTACATGCTCATGCCAGTATATGAACATGCTCACAATGACAATGCTATCATGCTGATGTTTAGCAGGTCATCACCTTAGCTTAGTGCATTAGCATGCTAAAACTTGCTAATCAGCACCAAACTCTTTTATAAACAGTCTTTGCACTAAACAGAATGTACATATCAGGCTGATGGGAATGTTCTGCAGGTGTTTGGTCATAAAAGTATTGGACAAACTAAACCTTTGACTGGATGATGGCAATATAGGAAACCAAAGTCATTAGGATTTATCCTAATGAGATTAATGCAGTGTGTATGAAATAGTCTTTTAATATAAATCATGCTGATTACATTAATATTACTATAAATAACACCATGCACAAATGTGTTGCCATGATATGGCAAAAACACACAGGGATAAATTCTTACCTGATTTTATGGAGCTGATTAATGTGACAAAGCATCCTCTGTATTTCATCTTCAGACAAATCCACATCGAGCTCTACCAAAGTGTCAGTAGCTATCTTAAGGCTAAACCCACTCAAAGAGCTGTGAAAGAAAGATGAATTTTCTATTATAGATGTTGTTTATTTTGCCAGAGTTAGGTGTCCATAAGTACACAATGGATAATTATTAGCATGAATATAAGACAATTCCATCAATTTTCTGCCACCACAATGAAGTTTACCTTTTCTCTAACTTGTCACAGATTGTCTGGGTGGTCCGAATGTATTTGTCCAGCTGATAGGACAGCACTTCCACATTCTGAAGTTTGGGAAGGAAGAAGACACTTGCATCTCTTTTAAACTCGAGGAGTTGTGGGCAGATTAGCTGTGCAGCAGCAATGAGAACCTGAACCTGTTCACAGCTGATCCCTTGGGGCAGGTGTAACACCTGGTTCTCCTCCTTGAACACATGAAGTGAGGTGACCGCCAGTTTCTCCACTGCATCCAGGAAGTAGTCCAGCTTCTCCAGGCCTCCCAGAGTGTCCTTCACCACAGCAGCCAGCTCCTTCTCCAGCTCTGCACGCCTGCTGTCTGCAGTCACCTGGGTCACCTTGCTCTTCATATACTCCCATATAGCCTTACCTTTTTTCTTTGACTGGGTAACATGGCTGATGTTCAGGTCAATTTTGTCAGCCCTGTCTTTGATGTCCTTCATCATGTCGAACTCTGACTTCCTTCCAAGCATCCATTTAGAGATCCTCTTGCAGAATCCTCTTACTGTGTCAATGTAGGCGAGCGTATTTGTGGTATAGCGGCACAAGGCCTTCTGTAGTTTCTTTCTGCAACACAAATCATCATTCAGTTAGTGACATTTTAAAATAAGTTCAACTTATTCACTGAACTGTTGTTGTGGAGTTGGACATTTTACCCAGGGCTGTGACAGTGCAGGAGTAAGATCTGGCAGCAGCCACAAGCACTCACTATCGCTGATAAATAAATTAAATAAACTGATGAGCAGTTAGCATTTCTTGGTGGAAAGTCACAGAGCTCAGTTAAAAGTATGTCTTGATTGTGTTTTCTATGGAAGCCCTAAGCGGCCATCGATTCAACTATTTTTTTTATTCCATTTTTTTGTGATCACGGGATAATTATCTTGTGATCTTTAGATAACGAATGTTGTTTTTCCCGTGATAACAAGATAATTTTCTCCTGATCTCGAGATAACAAACCATAGATGCATACAGGGGTCGGTAGGTGCATTTTTTATGAGTAGCAGCCTGGCCAAAATTTAATACTTCGCTTGCACATACATACATACTCGCTTGCTCACTCGCATCCTTATGGAAGATCAGCCCACTGTTAGTTCACCTTAAGAAAAGGTATTTTGGTATGTAGGGTTTCGGCATGTCTTGAAACGTGTTGTTAAAGTTATAATCCTTGAGGTTTTTATTAAATTAAATATATTTTAATACTTTTTATCGTTGCATTTCGTTTGTCCAGTAATACAGAGTTTTTTGACCTACAGAGTCTACCTTAATAAAAACTGTGGTATAAATTTAGGATCCTTAGTTATTTTATCTGATATGAGCATCGCTGATAACTGACGGCTCTCTTACGGCTGTAGCAGAGCTTTATTAAGTTGCTAATACAAACCCAATTTTCCTGTATTTGTCTGTTTGAATCGTGCAGTGTCAGAATAATTGTTGTTCATGCTGTAGGTTCCTGGTTCAAATCCCAGTCATGACCAATTACTTTTCATTTTTTGCAGGGATAATAGTGACTGCCAAATAAGTAAATGTACTTTAACTCATTCTGAAACTCGCACATATTTACATATTAACCTTGCACACATAAATACTCACCTCGCGGATGCACACATACTTACAAATGAGTAAGTATGCATGTATGTGCAAGGAAGTATGTATGTATGTATGTATGTGCATGACAGTATGTATGTATATGCGAGCGTGTATGGATGGATGTGCAAACGAAGTATTCAATTTTGGCCTAGGTGGCTTCTCATAGTTTCTTAAGGGTAATTTCAGAATGGTTTTCGGTGTCACTGGTCTCTTAATAGTAAGTATCTTCTAACCAAATCCAATCCAAAAGTTCTTGTTTTTGCCTTCATATTATAGCTGCACAGCATACTGAGGCACTCTAATTTTTCATTAAAATACAGTAGCATTAGTTAAACAATTTAAAAAAGGTGAGACCAGCTCTTCTGTAAGAAAATGTAAACTGCATCTCAAATATTTTTTTTATGTTTTCTATAATATTGTGTATAGTGTGGTGTAGTATTTCATATATCTGCACAGAGGAGTGTCAGTGTAAATCTGCTGTGGCAGGAAGCTGTGAGACACAAAACGACAACATATAGACACTAAATGACCACAAGGAGATGCAACATGACCACACAGAAACATAAAATGACAATCTAAATATGGTATTTAAGATAAACTAATTGTCACATCTGCTATACTTAAAATAAACAAAGTATATATTGATGAGGTTTGTGTAGGATGAATTCACAATCTCCACACTCATGGACTTTGAGGTGTGTTCCCTTAATAAAGGGTTTAGGGCTGTCCCACTGTCAAATCTTATTAAACCCTTTATGCACACTTGTATGTCCACATCAATGCCTGGGGAAATAACTCACAGTCCATAGCATTATAACGTTAAACATGGGGTTGCTAGGGGAAGCCTGTGTAAATTAAAGGTAAACAAATATGGAAGGTGCAACTACCAGAAAAAAGACATTTAGGCTACTTGTAAGGAAACTGATTATTTGAAAAGTACCTCTTGTCCACAGGTAATTTTAACAATTAATTGTTACAATTGACAAGAGCCTGGAATACATTCAAATCAGACAGTTGATCCCTTGCACACCGTTTCAAGGAAACATGTGACAACAAGTGAACTGACTAGCTAAATGAAAATGTCTCACCAAAAATCAGGGACTCAAAAAAGAAAAAAACTGTGTACAGAGAGAACAAGAAAATGAAATGAACAAAGAGTCGAAGGCCATATTTATGGACAAAAAAATTGTATCTCGTACTGTTCATGTCTTGCTTTGCTGTGAATAAATATTATTAAATATAAATAAATATTATTTCATTTACCTTTTGCGCGACATCAGTTTGTCTTCACTTGGCACGCTGGCTTTAACTCCTTGTAGAGTCAGCTTTTAGCTGTTTGGGAAAAAAAGAAAATATATTTTTTAAGTGGTTTAAGAGTTTTTAACATAGGTATTTGTTTGTTGATAATTAACTATTAGTATTGAAAAGCACTGGGTGAGGAACCATGTATGGCAAAACTTTAATATGTGCGATTCACTCATGTAGGTTTGGTTTTGCTTTTCTCTTAATCTACATATGAACCACAACCAGCTCAGTTTTTTGAGATTTCTGGAGCTTTTTGTCTGAAGGATGGTCACAATTTCTGGGGAAGCCAGTGAAACCATTCAGGTGAAGGATTTAGTAACGCCATATGATAAACTTCAACATTTGTAAATTAAATACAATTAAACTGATATCATTGATTTTCATTGTGTGCATTTATATACATTTATGAAAAAATAATTTATTTCATTATTTTCTGAAAAACAGCAACAGCCTCCAAAAAACTGATTTTGTTAGCAGCCATGCACAAACTCTCAAAGCTCAAAACTCTCAAAGCATGATTTGTTACAACAAAAAAAAATGTACTGCAATATACACTAAATTGTCAAAAGTTAAAGGACACACCCCGAATCATTGAATTCAGGTGTTCACTTCCACTTGTGAGGCTGCTGTTGTGAATTATTTTGGAGCATTATAACCTAAATTGTTATCATTATACTAGAGCGATGGTGGTCTACATTGTCATAATTTAAAGTGTTATTTTATAGTGTAAAGTTAGGATCACAGTGTTAAAACTCTATAGTTCTGAGTGTGTGTGCTCCTTTCTGTATCTAACTGGCTAGGCTCAACAGTAGCACGTGTGTGAGTGAGCAAGCACAATGGGATAGCAAGGCAGCATCAAAAACTGCAAAGGAAAATTGTATTACAAAACATCAATATAGTCCATCACAGTAAGAATGTCCTGTTTCTAGCACGGAGCACAAACAACACCAGTTTATTCCACAAAAGTCAGTTCATTTTTATGAATAAATATTCATATAAAATAAAAAATGCACTCAAATCAAATATGAAGGGGTGTGTCTCATTTACCTAGTGCAGTACTACAGTTCGGCATTGGTTTGAAGTCCCTGTGTCACATGACTTGGAAGCTATTGAAATAAATAATGATTTTCCCATAACACTGTTTTCACAATTGTAATTTATTGATGGTCCCTAAGCTAACCCCCGTTGGTTAAAATCGAGCCATCAGAGGTGAGCTAACCGCACTTATACAACCGTCACTGGGTGAACTGACTAAAAAGCCGTCACTGGATCCTGGGTGAATGTCTGTCGAATATCCAACTTAAAACTAACTTCACCGCGGTCTTTAACCGCAAAACATTTCCACCATATTGGTGCAGAAACTTTCACCACAATGCAGGAAATAAAGATATAAATTATCAAAGTTTCCCCCAGACCTCCCACTCATATCTCAGCAATGAGGATATATTTAAAACATTATTTAAAGATCTTTTCGTCTCGTTTTAATGAACCTAATGGTGTCGCGGTATCGCGAGCTAAGTGTCTCGTCACACCCCTAATCTTATCCCCTATGTCCCCACAACTTTTCAACACAAAGTGATGCCCTTGAGTTCTACAATTCAATATAAGCAACAATCCTGCTGTTGCAGTTAAGCTAATAATGCTACGTTCACTTACCAGGTACCGTTAGGACAGCATTGGGTTCGTTTTCTGTAGTTTCTGTAACTTCGTGTTATCAGCTGCAGCGGCAGCGGCAGCGGCAGCAGCTTCAGGAGCAGGCTTGTGAAAACGCGGAAAGAGTAGATTGCGTTTGCTTTCGTTTCCACAAGATCTCCTTTTAACCCAATACCGTAACCAGCTATGAGGTCCCCGAGGTCCGGACATCCGTATTAGACTACTTCTCTCGCTCAGGATCAAACGATAATTCATGTTCTGTGTTCTTCTACACATCCAAAAGTTCTCACACACAGTCCAGGTTCATACTGTTTGGAGTAAAGCAGTCGTCCTCCTGAACAATCCTGAGCTCCATCAGGGCATCCACACATGAATTTCAAAAACTAAAAACTGTTTCCTCTGCAAAGTTTTCCCTCTGTATATAAGTTTATAATTTTATCAAGTTTATTTCTGCTTAAATGTCCCACAATATTTGCTGTGACATTACTGTGCATGTAACGTTAAAAATGACTGACAGTCCCCTTTCTAATCATTGAAGTAAATCAGTAAAGAAAGCACATCAAAACAACCCAATATAGAAATCACCTGCAGCTCCAGGGACCTGTCGAGTTGGGCTAAATCTGAGAAAATAATTAATTTGGTGAGGAGCCAGGTGAATTATGTAGCCTATGCATAGGAAAATGTCAGAGCTGATCCATCACACCAATTCAGCAGCCATAATTGTGACAAAACGAGTGCAAACAGCTGCTGACTTCAAATAATTAGGCTGTAATATCAACAATAGCATCCTCTGCATTCAGCACTAACCTGCTGTATTTTATGTGTTCATATAATATTAGTTTTTTTTATTGCTTTGGTAGCCTATATTATCGCAAGAATGTGGTAAAAGTTCACAACTCTTGTAAAACTCTTTACACTTGAAATTAGCAATATAATTATGATTATATAATCATGTAGTGTATTTTATATTACTGTATTGTACACACTACAATTATTGCAGTGGTCCTTTGTGGCTCTGTTTGTTATTTTAACGATAGAGAATAAAATCTTAAACATTCTGCATGTAGCCTTTGTATGAACACAGGGGCGTAGGAGCGACTTGGAACGTGGGGGGTACGCAGAAGGACTAGGAGGGTTCGGGTGCATACCCCCCCTATTTTTTTTTTAATAAAGCATTTAAATGCTCATTTCTAATCTAAAGAGGGTATTTGCCGTGACAAAAGATGGAGAATAGACTGGAGAGGGGAGATTATAAAAACTCAGGTGCAGTTTAACATAACTTGAACAAAACCGACTACATACTATAAAAACCATGGAACAGCTGCTAGTTAATGTAGCCGCAGTACAGTTGTATTTAGTTATCCTAAGATATGTCCTGTGTCTCACTTGGCCCTGTTTGTGAACACAGAACTGTCTTCAATGCAAACTCTGAAGACATGCCAATGACCTAACAAAATCCTTTACTATGTGAATATTACAATATACAGTATATCTAGTAGATATCCATACAACTTACAAGCTCATCCTCCTTATTTTTTCTACTCCTACTCCTGTGACCTCTGACCTCTTCCTCTTAAAATACTTTAGGATTCTCATCTCTGTGTGACAATTTTGACTACTTTTAAATTGTTTATGGACATGTAGCAGTGACACATACACACCTCAGGACACAGGGTGTTATGGTCAAGGACAGGGGCAAACAAATGGCCCAGGAGTTTGTCCCTGGTCAGACAAAGCATTTGTGGGGGCATTTGTGGGGGCCTTAAAATACATTTTCGAAACTAGAAACTCCTCTCTAACATGAAGATGTAGCCAACCAAACCACTTGCTTTACAGTAGTGCTGGCAGCCCATACAATCTGATTATTCCTAAAGCATCTAAATAATCTTTACAACGCCAAGAATCATTGTGGCAGTAACACAGAGCAGCTCATTGTTGAAGCAGGTAAACCTTCATATGGAGGAAGCTGTGCGTCACGAGTAAAGCCCAACAGGACTGTTTTATCCACCCATATTTTCTCTCTCTCTCTGTGCATCTAAAAAACTAATGTTTGGTGAATTAATAACAGCTGGTAGCTGCTGAGTGAAAGCCAAGATTAGTTTCTCCTGCAACATTCTGTTTATGGACTCACCGTCGGACATCGTTAAAACAAATAGTAGCCTAACTGATGTGAAAGAAACAGGCTAATGTCTGTCAAAGAAAGCTCTTTTCAACAACAGGATACTGTAAATATATCAGAATCAATCCAGTGATCATCTGACTTAGATGTTACAGTGTGAGTTCTACATTAGCTCTGCAGAGAGTGAATACGCTTTAAATGCGCCGTTAATGGAAAGTTAAAGTAGTATTTGTTTGCTGGCTTGTCGAAGAGTGACGCAGGCAGCTTTCCAACACGGCCATGGTGTGCGCTCACTGGATTTCTGTTGTATTAGTAGAACAATAAAGCCTTAAAATGAAAAGACACTTACCTGTTTTGTTTATATTTTTGCATCTGCCCAGCTCATTTCGGTTAATGAAGCCTGATGCATGTTACAGACATTATGTAAATTATGAAGGTATCAATGTGAAAATGTGGCGCTATTAACAGTAGTGGCCTAAAGAAAATGCTAGAGTAAAGAGTAAAAGTATAGTTTTAAAAAGGAACGTGAAATTGTGCCAATGACTTTGTTTATTTTATACATTCATTTTGCAAATTTGCATTAGGCTACTAGTCTAACTATCCACCGCTGCAGGCGTCCTCACTACTGTCTTCAGGCTAAGTAACAGCAGCACAAAAGAAAAGTCTGTAATATCAACCGACTGCACCAGCCTGGAGTGAACTCTTTTTTTCCCCCTTGAGTTTTCAGCACCACCTTTGCGTGGTGTCGGACTTTTTTTCAGAGGCCTAATGTTAGGCTACATGTTTTTTTGTCCGCGTTTCAACCGTTTAATCATGTCTGATATGGAGTATGAGCCAACTCCGAAATCGCCTGAAAAAGGTGAGGGGGCAAAACATCAATTTTGAAATGGGGGGGGACATGTCTCATGTATAATGGCTGCTACGCATATGTCTGAACATAATTATTTCGATGCGAAGCATGTGTTTCTACCGAGTCAATGTCAGATGTTTTAGTAGTTAAAAAAAAAAAAAAAAAAAGGTCCTTTTTGATTATCTGTTCTGTTTTTGGTACAGGTAGGATGAATCTTTAGGCACTGCCGAATTAACTTAGTGGAGCATGTTTGATCAAGTGGCTCCAGGAGATCACAGCTGATGGAGGTGCAGCCCGACACCTGCTGGTCATTTTTTGTAAATCCTTTTGTGCTTGCCGTTGGTTCCAAGCCATTTAGAATTGATTTTTATAATTATTGAGAACACTTTATAGATATAAACATAGATAGATCACTCGTTTTCAATAAGGATCACTGCCAGTGTTGAGCCTGACAGCAGTGTTTGGAAATTTGTAAAGTTGGTATCTGTTTGACTTCCCCTGTGTCCTCGGATGTGACTGTAAAATGTTTTGTTATTGATGTAAGATGAATCTCAGCACTTCTTTCCTGCTTGTTGCGTTGTGTGTGGCAACGAGCATCATGCTGAAAACTAAAATTAGTTATTTGGCCTTGCAAACAGTACAGTTGAGTAGCCTGCTGTTATCCTTTGCTTAAACTTTTTTCACCTTTATTAATTTCAGGTAGAGCAATGCTCGTTTTCAGGAATTCCCTGATCATATTCATACAGTTACTCATTACAACATGTTTACTTTATTTGATTGTGCATGAAAAATGTGGAGCGAATAATGCAGATCATACATATTGTACAGAATATATTTTGCATAAAATTCTACTCTGCTATATTTATATGACAGCGACAGCAACTTAAAATAAAATAGTTATTTTACTTTTACATTTTTATCATTATGTTTTAAAACAAGCTTAACAAAAGAATTATAGCTAATTAAGAATTCTTCAGCAATAGATTAGAGGTAGAATAGAAGTTATTCGGTGCTAAACACAACTTTAATACAAGCAGGGTTGAATTTTCATGCATGATTTGATCACCTTAAATGGATTTCATCTCTGAACACACCATCAGAGTTGGGAAAAGGCACATAGTAATCTCTGTTCACTGCACTACTGTATTACACAAAAATGTTTTCCTTTCATGTCTTTAGTCCACTTCATAATTTCATTTCCATTTCACTTTGTTTATTCAGCTCCATCTCTGAATAAAATGGCGTCTCCAGGAGAGCTTGTTTTTCCTCTGACGTCAGCAGACCTTTGCACAGGGAGTCATGGATCTTCTGCCACGAGTCCATCTCTGAGCTCCAAAGTGTAGCTCTGGCTCTGATGAACTGTGAGACTTCAGTCTCGCTGCCTTTGGCCAGACCAATGCTGTCTTTACAGATGAAGAAGATATCCATGCCAAGAAAAAGAGCATTGACTGCAATGAAACCGGCCCTGGCTGACTTGGAGAGGGCAAGAGGCCCTTTGACTGCTACCTGACCGATATCTGGGACTTCTGAGGCCACCCTGGGCACGTTACGAAATGCTTTACCTTCCTGGGCCACCACCTTGCCAGCACTTACAATCAGCTCTTCACTTCTCAACATCTTAGCAGCAGAGGCAGCATCAACAAGCGCATAAATTCCATTTCTGATAGCACCAGCTTTACAAAGCACCTTTCCTACTGGTATAGCCTCATCTATCTTATCTGTTTCTCTTTTGATCACATCGTCCAGACAATCCTGGAGAATCTGCACATCCTTCATGAAGCTCTGGAAGACTTCACTGGCTTTCTTTTGATGTTTACGGTTTATTCCGATCTCTGTGGCTGTGGTGACAAGACTGTTGACCCCACTGGTAATTCCCAGTGCTGTCCCACCTATTAACAGACCTAGAGACACTCCAGCTGTCACTGGAATTAATGCCAAACCAACAATTGAAAGCACACCTCCAACTGCCCCCACTGAGCTGCCTGCAACACTGGAGATCTTTGCCCCCTTATTCATCCTGTCTAGCTGAACAGCATTCTCCTCCAGCTCATTGAGAAACTGCAGCATCCCGGGCTGTCGCTTGGTGAACTCACTGATGAAGCCAGAACCCGATTCCTCCTGAAACAAGAACACCATCCGGAAGTCCTGGTTCATCCTGAACAGAAGAAGAAAGAGAAAATCTCAAAGGTAATTGTGTTATTTTAAAATTCTATTTGGGCTTTTGATCTGCTTCATTTTATAATTTATTTTAGTCGCACTAGGGACTACCATATCAGAAGTGCAATAATGTAATGCACAGCAGGGTTTATGACAGGTAATTCTCATTAAATCATGATGTTAGTCTTGTAATATTACTTTTTTTGCCAACATATCAGAGAACACAAACTTGTGGGATTCTGAATGTGCAGAAAGTTTTGACCATGAACAGAAAACCCACTGAAACACAGGAGCTATTAAAGTCCAGGAGTTTATAATGAATTAATTAAAATGAAATAATTTATCATTGAGGTGCCACAAGCACATTTAAGAGGTGACACCCCGTTACAAAAGACACAAAAGAGGAGGAAAGACTACATCATGCCTGCATGTGTGCTGACTCAGCAGGGATGATTTTAAATGACAAAAGGATCTAAAATACATATTCAAAAGCAATGCAGAATACCTGAGAGCCTTCCTGCATAAGATTATATTTTATATTTTAAATTGTCACATGCCGCCTGAATTTTGTGTTTCCCTTTATAAAACATTTCAACAGTGGTGCTTGACCTACATGCTAATGCCAGTATATGAACATGCTCACAATGACAATGCTATCATGCTGATGTTTAGCAGGTCATCACCTTAGCTTAGTGCATTAGCATGCTAAAACTTGCTAATCAGCACCAAACTCTTTATAAACAGTCTTTGCACTAAACAGAATGTACATATCAGGCTGATGGGAATGTTCTGCAGGTGTTTGGTCCTAAAAGTATTTGATAAACTAAACCTTTGACTGGATGATGGCAATATAGGAAACCAAAGTCATTAGGATTTATCCTAATGAGATTAATGCAGTGTGTATGAAATAGTCTTTTAATATAAATCATGCTGATTACATTAATATTACTATAAATAACACCATGCACAAATGTGTTGCCATGATATGGCAAAAACACACAGGGATAAATTCTTACCTGATTTTATGGAGCTGATTAATGTGACAAAGCATCCTCTGTATTTCATCTTCAGACAAATCCACATCGAGCTCTACCAAAGTGTCAGTAGCTATCTTAAGGCTAAACCCACTCAAAGAGCTGTGAAAGAAAGATGAATTTTCTATTATAGATGTTGTTTATTTTGCCAGAGTTAGGTGTCTATAAGTACACAATGGATAATTATTAGCATGAATATAAGACAATTCAATCAATTTTCTGCCACCACAATGAAGTTTACCTTTGCTCTAACTTGTCACAGATTGTCTGGGTGGTCTGAATGTATTTGTCCAGCTGATAGGACAGCACTTCCACATTCTGAAGTTTGGGAAGGAAGAAGACACTTGCATCTCTTTTAAACTTGAGGAGTTGTGGGCAGATTAGCTGTGCAGCAGCAATGAGAACCTGAACCTGTTCACAGCTGATCCCTTGGGGCAGGTGTAACACCTGGTTCTCCTCCTTGAACACATGAAGTGAGGTGACCGCCAGCTTCTCCACTGCATCCAGGAAGCAGTCCAGCTTCTCCAGGCCTCCCAGAGTGTCCTTCACCACAGCAGCCAGCTCCTTCTCCAGCTCTGCACGCCTGCTGTCTGCAGTCACCTGGGTCACCTTGCTCTTCATATACTCCCATATAGCCGTACCTTTTTTCTTTGACTGGGTAACATGGCTGATGTTCAGGTCAATTTTGTCAGCCCTGTCTTTGATGTCCTTCATCATTTCCAGCTCTGACTCCCTTCCAAGCATCCATTTAGAGATCCTCTTGCAGAATCCTCTTACTGTGTCAATGTAGGCGAGCGTATTTGTGGTATAGCGGCACAAGGCCTTCTGTAGTTCCTTTCTGCGACACAAATCATCATTCAGTTAGTGACATTTTAAAATAAGTTCAACTTATTCACTGAACTGTTGTTGTGGAGTTGGACATTTTACCCAGGGCTGTGACAGTGCAGGAGTAAGATCTGGCAGCAGCCACAAGCACTCACTATCGCTGATAAATAAATTAAATAAACTGATGAGCAGTTAGCATTTCTTGGTGGAAAGTCACAGAGCTCAGTTAAAAGTATGTCTTGATTGTGTTTTCTATGGAAGCCCTAAGCGGCCATCGATTCAACTATTTTTTTATTCCATTTTTTTGTGATCACGGGATAATTATCTTGTGATCTTTAGATAACGAATGTTGTTTTTCCCGTGATAACAAGATAATTTTCTCCTGATCTCGAGATAACAAACCATAGATGCATACAGGGGTCGGTAGGTGCATTTTTTATGAGTAGCAGCCTGGCCAAAATTTAATACTTCGCTTGCACATACATACATACTCGCTTGCTCACTCGCATCCTTATGGAAGATCAGCCCACTGTTAGTTCACCTTAAGAAAAGGTATTTTGGTATGTAGGGTTTCGGCATGTCTTGAAACGTGTTGTTAAAGTTATAATCCTTGAGGTTTTTATTAAATTAAATATATTTTAATACTTTTTATCGTTGCATTTCGTTTGTCCAGTAATACAGAGTTTTTTGACCTACAGAGTCTACCTTAATAAAAACTGTGGTATAAATTTAGGATCCTTAGTTATTTTATCTGATATGAGCATCGCTGATAACTGACGGCTCTCTTACGGCTGTAGCAGAGCTTTATTAAGTTGCTAATACAAACCCAATTTTCCTGTATTTGTCTGTTTGAATCGTGCAGTGTCAGAATAATTGTTGTTCATGCTGTAGGTTCCTGGTTCAAATCCCAGTCATGACCAATTACTTTTCATTTTTTGCAGGGATAATAGTGACTGCCAAATAAGTAAATGTACTTTAACTCATTCTGAAACTCGCACATATTTACATATTAACCTTGCACACATAAATACTCACCTCGCGGATGCACACATACTTACAAATGAGTAAGTATGCATGTATGTGCAAGGAAGTATGTATGTATGTATGTATGTGCATGACAGTATGTATGTATATGCGAGCGTGTATGGATGGATGTGCAAACGAAGTATTCAATTTTGGCCTAGGTGGCTTCTCATAGTTTCTTAAGGGTAATTTCAGAATGGTTTTCGGTGTCACTGGTCTCTTAATAGTAAGTATCTTCTAACCAAATCCAATCCAAAAGTTCTGTTTTTGCCTTCATATATAGCTGCACAGCATACTGAGGCACTCTAATTTTCATTAAAATACAGTAGCATTAGTTAAACAATTTAAAAAAGGTGAGACCAGCTCTTCTGTAAGAAAATGTAAACTGCATCTCAAATATTTTTTTATGTTTTCTATAATATTGTGTATAGTGTGGTGTAGTATTTCATATATCTGCACAGAGGAGTGTCAGTGTAAATCTGCTGTGGCAGGAAGCTGTGAGACACAAAACGACAACATATAGACACTAAATGACCACAAGGAGATGCAACATGACCACACAGAAACATAAAATGACAATCTAAATATGGTATTTAAGATAAACTAATTGTCACATCTGCTATACTTAAAATAAACAAAGTATATATTGATGAGGTTTGTGTAGGATGAATTCACAATCTCCACACTCATGGACTTTGAGGGTGTTCCCTTAATAAAGGGTTTAGGGCTGTCCCACTGTCAAATCTTATTAAACCCTTTATGCACACTTGTATGTCCACATCAATGCCTGGGGAAATAACTCACAGTCCATAGCATTATAACGTTAAACATGGGGTTGCTAGGGGAAGCCTGTGTAAATTAAAGGTAAACAAATATGGAAGGTGCAACTACCAGAAAAAAGACATTTAGGCTACTTGTAAGGAAACTGATTATTTGAAAAGTACCTCTTGTCCACAGGTAATTTTAACAATTAATTGTTACAATTGACAAGAGCCTGGAATACATTCAAATCAGACAGTTGATCCCTTGCACACCGTTTCAAGGAAACATGTGACAACAAGTGAACTGACTAGCTAAATGAAAATGTCTCACCAAAAATCAGGGACTCAAAAAAGAAAAAAACTGTGTACAGAGAGAACAAGAAAATGAAATGAACAAAGAGTCGAAGGCCATATTATGGACAAAAAATTGTATCTCGTACTGTTCATGTCTTGCTTTGCTGTGAATAAATATTATTAAATATAAATAAATATTATTTCATTTACCTTTTGCGCGACATCAGTTTGTCTTCACTTGGCACGCTGGCTTTAACTCCTTGTAGAGTCAGCTTTTAGCTGTTTGGGAAAAAAAGAAAATATATTTTTTAAGTGGTTTAAGAGTTTTTAACATAGGTATTTGTTTGTTGATAATTAACTATTAGTATTGAAAAGCACTGGGTGAGGAACCATGTATGGCAAAACTTTAATATGTGCGATTCACTCATGTAGGTTTGGTTTTGCTTTTCTCTTAATCTACATATGAACCACAACCAGCTCAGTTTTTTGAGATTTCTGGAGCTTTTTGTCTGAAGGATGGTCACAATTTCTGGGGAAGCCAGTGAAACCATTCAGGTGAAGGATTTAGTAACGCCATATGATAAACTTCAACATTTGTAAATTAAATACAATTAAACTGATATCATTGATTTTCATTGTGTGCATTTATATACATTTATGAAAAAATAATTTATTTCATTATTTTCTGAAAAACAGCAACAGCCTCCAAAAAACTGATTTTGTTAGCAGCCATGCACAAACTCTCAAAGCTCAAAACTCTCAAAGCATGATTTGTTACAACAAAAAAAATGTACTGCAATATACACTAAATTGTCAAAAGTTAAAGGACCACCCCGAATCATTGAATTCAGGTGTTCACTTCCACTTGTGAGGCTGCTGTTGTGAATTATTTTGGAGCATTATAACCTAAATTGTTATCATTATACTAGAGCGATGGTGGTCTACATTGTCATAATTTAAAGTGTTATTTTATAGTGTAAAGTTAGGATCACAGTTTAAAACTCTATAGTTCTGAGTGTGTGTGCTCCTTTCTGTATCTAACTGGCTAGGCTCAACAGTAGCACGTGTGTGAGTGAGCAAGCACAATGGGATAGCAAGGCAGCATCAAAAACTGCAAAGGAAAATTGTATTACAAAACATCAATATAGTCCATCACAGTAAGAATGTCCTGTTTCTAGCACGGAGCACAACACACCAGTTTATTCCACAAAAGTCAGTTCATTTTTATGAATAAATATTCATATAAAATAAAAAATGCACTCAAATCAAATATGAAGGGGTGTGTCTCATTTACCTAGTGCAGTACTACAGTTCGGCATTGGTTTGAAGTCCCTGTGTCACATGACTTGGAAGCTATTGAAATAAATAATGATTTTCCCATAACACTGTTTTCACAATTGTAATTTATTGATGGTCCCTAAGCTAACCCCCGTTGGTTAAAATCGAGCCATCAGAGGTGAGCTAACCGCACTTATACAACCGTCACTGGGTGAACTGACTAAAAAGCCGTCACTGGATCCTGGGTGAATGTCTGTCGAATATCCAACTTAAAACTAACTTCACCGCGGTCTTTAACCGCAAAACATTTCCACCATATTGGTGCAGAAACTTTCACCACAATGCAGGAAATAAAGATATAAATTATCAAAGTTTCCCCCAGACCTCCCACTCATATCTCAGCAATGAGGATATATTTAAAACATTATTTAAAGATCTTTTCGTCTCGTTTTAATGAACCTAATGGTGTCGCGGTATCGCGAGCTAAGTGTCTCGTCACACCCTAATTATCCCCTATGTCCCCACAACTTTTCAACACAAAGTGATGCCCTTGAGTTCTACAATTCAATATAAGCAACAATCCTGCTGTTGCAGTTAAGCTAATAATGCTACGTTCACTTACCAGGTACCGTTAGGACAGCATTGGGTTCGTTTTCTGTAGTTTCTGTAACTTCGTGTTATCAGCTGCAGCGGCAGCGGCAGCGGCAGCAGCTTCAGGAGCAGGCTTGTGAAAACGCGGAAAGAGTAGATTGCGTTTGCTTTCGTTTCCACAAGATCTCCTTTTAACCCAATACCGTAACCAGCTATGAGGTCCCCGAGGTCCGGACATCCGTATTAGACTACTTCTCTCGCTCAGGATCAAACGATAATTCATGTTCTGTGTTTTTACACATCCAAAAGTTCTCACACACAGTCCAGGTTCATACTGTTTGGAGTAAAGCAGTCGTCCTCCTGAACAATCCTGAGCTCCCAGGGCATCCACACATGAATTTCAAAAACTAAAAACTGTTTCCTCTGCAAAGTTTTCCCTCTGTATATAAGTTTATAATTTTATCAAGTTTATTTCTGCTTAATGTCCCACAATATTTGCTGTGACATTACTGTGCATGTAACGTTAAAAATGACTGACAGTCCCCTTTCTAATCATTGAAGTAAATCAGTAAAGAAAGCACATCAAAACAACCCAATATAGAAATCACCTGCAGCTCCAGGGACCTGTCGAGTTGGGCTAAATCTGAGAAAATAATTAATTTGGTGAGGAGCCAGGTGAATTATGTAGCCTATGCATAGGAAAATGTCAGAGCTGATCCATCACACCAATTCAGCAGCCATAATTGTGACAAAACGAGTGCAAACAGCTGCTGACTTCAAATAATTAGGCTGTAATATCAACAATAGCATCCTCTGCATTCAGCACTAACCTGCTGTTATGTGTTCATATAATATAGTTTTTTTATTGCTTTGGTAGCCTATATTATCGCAGAATGTGGTAAAAGTTCACAACTCTTGTAAAACTCTTTACACTTGAAATAGCAATATATTATGATATATAATCATGTAGTGTATTTTATATTACTGTATTGTAACACTACAATTATTGCAGTGGTCCTTTGTGGCTCTGTTTGTTATTTTAACGATAGAGATAAAATCTTAAACATTCTGCATGTAGCCTTTGTATGAACACAGGGGCGTAGGAGCGACTTGGAACGTGGGGGGTACGCAGAAGGACTAGGAGGGTCGGGTGCATACCCCCCCTTTTTTTTTTAATAAGCATTTAAATGCTCATTTCTAATCTAAAGAGGGTATTTGCCGTGACAAA